>NW_006780863.1:151982-186670 GCF_000442215.2 Lipotes vexillifer | reverse complement strand
AGGAATGCCAGGAGTGGGCATCCCCGCTAACAGCGACTCCTGGTACTCAGAGATGTTGGAGCACAGAGCCTGGGGGGGAAGGGGTGGAAAGCTTAAGAGATGCACCTCCTCCTTTGAATGAAAGGGCAAAACGTGCCTGAGGGCCACTTGAGGGAGACTCAGACACCTGGTACTTACGACACTCTGGAGGCATCACCCATTGCTATGAATCTCAAAGTCCTAAATCAGCCTCTTGTTCCTCCTCCAACATCCCACTGGACCTCTGCCAGGATTGACGTGGGGGAGAGGAACAGGAACAATATCAGATGATGCCTTGGGGGACCCCAAATCTGTTTGACTTGAATTCTAAACTTGTCCTGTTCCTGCCTCTTTCCTCTCTCTCCTACCTTACTCCACCATCACCACTAACTTAAAACCATTTTATGGCACTGTAGACTTTTATAGTGTCCAGGGACTTTGGAATCCGTTTCAAGTTCCCATCTAGCACTTGAACTTGAGGAAATTGGGGTGGTGTTCACCTTTTGCTCGACTACTTCTAAGACAGAATTCTCAATTAGGGATGATTTTTTCTCCCAGGGGAACACTGGCAATATCTGGAGACATTTTTGTTGTCATGATTCTAGGAGGGATGCTACTGGCAAATAGTGGGTGGAGACGAGGGATGCGGTTAAACATCCTACAGTGCACAGGGCAGACCTGGCCCCAAATGCCAATAGTGCCAAGGTTGAGAAACTCTCCTTTAGGGATAGAATTCACCATCAACCCCCCTCCCCCACCCTGAGCAGTCCCCTTTACTTTCAGCTGATTCCAGTTAGTATCAGGAAGGCAGGTGTATAAGAGGCAGGTGCCTTGGGACAAAATTATATGAAGAAACTCAAGATTACACAATTCTGGGTGTTGGCAAGTGGATTTAGGAAATCCCCCCCCCACTCAAGTGTTACAAGAAGATTGGAACAAGATAGCCCAAAGCTATTTCCAAGGTAAGTATCCAAATTACATGGAATTCTGTGAACACAGAACACAGTCTCAAGAACTGGACGTCAATATCTGAAATCAGACATGGATGTTAGAATAAAACAGCAGTTGCAGAAAAATGCAGCTTTTCTCTGAATATGCACGATAAAGGGAATGTGAAACAAAATGATATGTATATCACTGAAAACCGGGTTTGGAGGTGGGTGGGAGCTAATGTGCAGGAGATGGCAAATAGAAATGGGTTGTCTGATAGCCATACTTACTGATTTATTATGTGTTAAACATCCCAGTCTTTTGTTCTGTCTCTCAGACGCGATCTTTATGGTTGTGTTTTGGTGACTTAAAAATTTATTAGTAACAGGATGAGATTTCCCCTCTATTCTTGGTGGGGAGGCAGTCTTTAGTAAGACAGAATAAAGAGACTGAGGTTTTATTAACAAAATAGCAACAATTACATTGGGCTCAGAAAGTCAGTATTAAGAAAAAGGTGTTCTGGGGGTGGGATAGGGAGGGTGGGAGGGAGAGAGATGCAAGAGGGAAGAGATATGGGAACATATGTATATGTATAACTGATTCACTTTGTTATAAAGCAGAAACTAACACACCATTGTAAAGCAATTATACTCCAATAAAGATGTAAAAAAAAAAAAAAAGAAAAAGGTGTTCTGAAAAGTACTATTCCACAAATTATTTTTCTAAAGGGTTGTTTGCTTATTGGAGATCAGGGGTGTCCAAACTCTTTCGATTGTGTACCCATTATAATTTTTCGAGTATTCTCCCACGATATATATGTTTATAAATTGCAAACATGGACCAGTTTCAAGACTAATCAGACTGGCTTCAGAATGTCTGTTTTAACCACTGCACTCAACTGCTGTCACCTGAGGACAGTGAAAGGACTAAAGCCTCTTCTTACGACAGAGGAAGGAATCAGACATCATGCTCAGAAGCTGAGCACTTAAGGAGTTCCTTTATGATAGAGTAAGACCCTGGCAGCAAAATAGTAAAGACCAAGAGCTTGAGGGTAAGGAGAGGAGAAAGAGGCAGAAGCTAGTGAAGAGATAGACTCCCAGGGGATCTCGAGGTGGATACTCATGGGATTGAAAGGCTTTTTTTTTTTTTTTAATCAAAGTATAGTTGATTTACAATGTTGTTTTAGTTTCAGGCGTACAGCAAAGCGATTCGGGTATACATATGAATATGTATATATTCTTTTTCAGATTCTTTTCCATTATAAGTTATTATAGGATAGTGACTATATTTCCCTGTGCTATACAGTAGGTCCTTGTCATTTATCTATCTTATATACAGTAGTGTGTATCTGCTAAGAGAAAGGCAAAAGGGAAACCTTTGCACCATGTGCTGTGCTTCACAAGTGGACACAATTGTGTGTTAAGTTCTTTTGTTTCTGGTAACAACCTGGACCTGCAACCTCTTCTTGATGCCAGGCAAGACGGATGAATCACAATAATAGACTTCCATGAGTTTTCACGCAATCTTGATACCCTGACTTTTTTTGTTTGTTTGTTTTTTCTCACATGGTTTTAGTGTCCTCTACCACATGCCTACCGCCATGGAGAACTCAAGAAACCAACTTCTCAAGACAGAGAGGGGAAAGAGCAAAATTTTGTATACAAACTCATATTTTGTATGTGAACCTTTCCAGATCCTTTCAGTGTCTTAAGGAATCATCTAGAGATAATTATAGCAGATGGGATCTTGGGCACCATGTGGTACAATCCACTTCTCCTGAATGAGGACCAGGGAGAGAGTAAGATGCTTGAATGAAATGCTATGATGCAGCCAGCTGGGAGCAGAGCCAAGGCGGACACCTAGATCTCTGGTCTGCCTGGCTCTTTGTTAGCTAACAGGTCAGGTTTGAAAAACATCTTTTAAGTCAAATATTTTACCAGGGTGAGCTCAGTTCAGGGCCAGTGGGAAGGTACATTTGTTTTCTCCTAAGCTACTAGGAAGCTTGATTAAACCAAAGCATAAATATACCGAAGGTCCCTATGATGAGCTAATTTTGTCTCCCCCAAATTCATATACTGAAGCCTTAATCCCCAGAACCTCAGAATATACTTGGAGACTGGGCCTTTAAAGAGATAATTAAGTTAAAGTGAGGTTGTTAGGGTGGGCCTAATCCAATCTGACTGTCCTTTAAAGCAGAGGACATTTGGGCACAGTACTGTACAGAGAAAAGACTGAGGACGCAGGAGAAGACAGTCGTCTGCAAATCAAGGAGAGAGGCCTCAGAAGAAACCAACCCTGCCAACAACTTGATCTTAGACTTCCAGCCTCCAGAACTGTGAGAAAATAAACATCTGTTGTTTGAGCCATGCAGTCTGTAGTATTTTATTTTTGCAGCCCTAGCAGACGAATGCATCTCCTTTCATTTCTCATAGTAATAACAGCAGTAGCTAATATCCATCTTCAAATGAATTTCTCATTTAGTCTCCATAAAAATTCTATAATGTAGATGCAATTATGAGCTTCTTTTTACACATGGAGAAGAAACAGACGCTAACGGAAGTGAGGATGGGGCTGGGCCGGTTGGAATTCCATAGCCATGCTCTTCATTGTTACTGGGGTTGCCATGGTAACAGCTGGGTGGGAAGAGACAGCGCTCAGAAGGAGAGGATACCTTCAGATCACCTGTTTAACAGGAAGGTGTGGAGAGCAATGGACGGACACCAGGTTCAATGCCACATGTTGGGGTCCTCCATCTCATCCTTGCCAACTGCCTCCTTTCGAATCTTTAGTCACTTCAAGAAATATTTTAATATTATATATAGAATGGATAAACAAGGTCCTACTGCATAGCATAGGAAACTATATTCATTATTCTGTGATAAACCATAATAGAAAAGAATGTGAAAAAGAATATATATATGGGGCTTGCCTGGTGGTGCAGTGGTTAAGAATCTGCCTGCCAATGCAGGGGACATGGGTTCTATCTCTGGTCCGGGAAGATCCCACATGCCATGTAGCAACTAAGCCCGTGTGCCACAATTACTGAGCCTGAGTGCCACAACTACTGAAGCCCACGCACCTAGAGCCCGTGCTCCGCAATAAGAGAAGCCACCACAATGAGAAGTCCATGCGCTGCAACAAAGAGTAGCCCCCACTCGCCACAACTAGAGAAAGCCTGTGTGCAGCAATGAAGACCCAAAGCAGCCAAAAATAAATAAAAAAATAAAATAAATAAACATAAAAAAAGAATATATACATGTATAACTGAATCACTTTGCTGTACAGCAGAAATTAACACATCATTGTAAATCAACTATACGTCAATAAAATAAATTTTAAAAAAGAAATATTTTAAGTTCCTCCTATGTACCAAGCAC
This sequence comes from Lipotes vexillifer, assembly GCF_000442215.2. NCBI lineage: Eukaryota > Metazoa > Chordata > Mammalia > Artiodactyla > Lipotidae > Lipotes > Lipotes vexillifer. The sequence continues at coordinate 182,345 of NW_006780863.1, read as the reverse complement.
CAAGCTGGGCTTTGGGGCACCAGTAGTGATCACGACTGATGTGGCCAGCCTTGCCCTCATGGAGCTACGGTCCAGGGGCACTGCCACTTCCTCCCTCTGAGTTCTTCAAGTTCTTAACTAGCCCCTTTCCTCTAAGCATGGGAAAGAAACAGCCAGCAGATCTGCTTCTTTGACTGTTTCCTTTCTTTCCATTTTCTGACAGCCATACTTCATGTCTGACAGGCGAAATGATGCTTCTCGACAGTGACAAATTTATGAGTTTTGACTGTTTGTGAGGCTCCCTAATTAATTCTTTACAGACTTCTACTGGCAACTGAATTTGAGTTTTGAGTTCAAAAGCGAGTTTGGATGAATCACGGTCGACCATTCTGCTCCCTTTGGAAAACTCACCCTCTGTGCTGCACGCTCTTCATCTTCCTGCTTGCCAGCAGCATCATTCATCTTACAGGTGGTTTCCATGGCGTAGGACAACAGCGCCAGCATCCTTCCTGTTGGCACGGAACCCCTGAGCCATCTCCTGAGCAACCCAGTAAATGATCCTGAAACATCTCTCCCCCACCTCAGCACCACAAGGGTTACTATTAAATTTCTGGTGGGTGGCCTGAGATCGACACCTGATCAAGAACCTGATGTGAGTAAACAAGTCTAGGAAAGGAGCTACAGTGAGCCTCTGTCCAGAAAGAGAGGAAGAGAGAAAGAGGGAGGTGGGGAGAGATGGAAGAAGGGAAGGAAGGAAGGAGTGAGGGAGGGAGTTGAGAGAGAGAGAGAGACAAGGAGAGACAGAGAAACACAGAGTCAGAAATATAGAGATAGAGGAAGGGAGAGAATGCACCTGAAATAGGAGAAATAGATAATAATATTAATAATAATAATAGCTAATATTTATTGAGTGCTTGCTCTGTGTCAGGCACCACGCTGGGTGCTTCTAGCTGCAATAACTCATTTACTCTTCATGACAACCTTATAAGGTGAGCACTGTTGTTTTCCTTCCTCTTGAAATGAAAAAAAAAAAGAGCCCAGAGAGACTAAATAAATTGCCCAAGTTCACATAGCTCTTAAAGCGTGGGGTCAGTGTACAAGTTCAGGTAGATAGATCCAGAGGATATACTTTTAATTACTATGGTTGAGAGACAGGGAGACAGAGAGGGTATGAGAAACTGAAAGGAAGAATTCACACACACATACACAGAGATGCTGAGAAAGACAGAGACAGAGAGAATGATCTGGAGAGAGACACACAGCGAGATTTGCAAAAAAGACAGGGTTAAGGAAATGTGCAAGGACTGAGATAATTGACGTGCACGGAGAAAAACAGAGAGAAGCAAAGAGAGAGAGATGGAGAGAGGACTTCTGCTAAGAGAGCACGGCCCCTTCATGCAAGATGAAAATATCTGGAACAACAGTGGCGTGTATTGTAATGACAGCACGTGCCCAATGCTGATATACAGTTTTCCTTCTTTTTATTCGGTTAGCGTTATCATTCGTGTTCTAGAAATGCTGAAACATACTCCAGAGCTGCTTGTGATGGGACACACAAGTTTCGGAGGCACAGGTATCTGAATTTGGAGCTCTGACCCCATAGCACGTGTTTTTTTCCCAGCGGAAGGAAGATGGGGGATGCAGCTGGGAGTTTTACAGGGGTACATGGTGGGTGGTGGAGGCAAAGGAGGGATGGAAGGGTGGAGGTCATCTGAGTTCCTTCTGTTCCATCTTTTCTGGGCCTTCCTGGTGGCTGGTAACCTGAGAGCTCGGTGCGGGTAGGGAGCGGGGGACATCGACGGCCTGAAAATTGAGACGGTTGGCCATTTGGTACGTGTGATGTGTGGCTTCTCCTTACACAAGGCTTATGCATTTGGAGCATCGTCCTTATAATGTAGATAAGGGAATACAGTTTGCAGGTGGTGGGACCAGGACTAGAGCCCTGGCAGCCTAGATCAAGAGCCCATGGATGGATAAACAACAAGGTCCTGTATAGCTCAGAGAACTATATTCAATATCCTATGATAAACCATAATGGAAAAGAATATTAAAAAAAGAAGTATATATATATGTATAACTGAATCACTTTGCTATATAACAGTAATTAATACAACATTGTAAATCAAGTATACTTCAAAAAAAAAAAAAAGAGACCTTGGCTCTCGGCCCACATTGAAGCCAAAGAATGGGGCCAGTGCCAAGCATGTACGGACCTTGCAGAAGCTGTAGCCACTCTTTCAAGCAGCCTCCCTGGCCCTGTTTGCAAGGAGACCATGGAGGGCATTAGCATCCATCAGATGGACAGGTCAAACATCCGCGACTTTCAGTAAGGAAAACAAATCTGAGTTAATTGGGGTGCAAATACTTGGCGATTCTTAATTGCCTACCAGGCACAACCAAGCAATGCTGATACCTATGCAAGTTTCGTCCCCGCCCCCCGCCCCCATCATCCTTGACACCAAATGCAGTAGATTACACACTGTTGAACGATTTCCAGTTTAATTCTGCTACTCTGAATCCATCATGCTGGGGCTCAGAGAAGGGCAAGAATCCATCCTCTATGTGTACTTGACTTGAGTGGAGCCATAATCCATCCAAAGGTCCCTCTCACAGGTCAACATGGGATTTGGACACACACCTACAAGACTATCATTATCAACAACAAGAAGTGGGTCCCAAGAGCGTAACACTAAGCTCCATTGATAGATAAGAACATTCTGGGGAGGAAAGATAAAGCAGAGGGTGAGAGCTTGGGCTGTGCAGGAGGACAGCCCTGTGTTTGAATTTGCTGAACTCTGCCACTTATTAGCTGTGTGATCTTGAGCAAATGGCTAAACTTCTCTGAAATACAATTTGGTTTCAAATCTTGTGCTTTCCTTATCACATGAGACACAGAAGCTACTTGAAACCCAGTCTTTGCTCCTGCACACACAGGTAATTATCTACTTAACTGTGGAGGCAAGGACTACATCAGGACCACCCACAAAGGTCAGGAAAATTGGTCAGGAATAAAGTGGTCAGGAAGGGCTTTCTGGATGAGGCAGAACTTGAACTGTAATCCTCATCATCATCAACACTGCTGTCATCATCATCGTCACTGTTATCACATTAATTATCACCTCTTGAATATTAATTATGGGCTAGCATGACACTAAGTGATCCACGTATTCTGCTTTTATTTCTCGGAGCCATTTTGAATTATTTATGTCATAAAAGTGGAACCTGGGGCTTCTCTGGTGGCGCAGTGGTTGAGAGTCCGCCTGCTGATGCAGGGGACACGGGTTCGTGCCCCGGTCCAGGAAGATCCCACATGCCGCGGAGCGGCTGGGCCCGTGAGCCATGGCCGCTGAGCCTGCACGTTCGGAGTCTGTGCTCCGCGACGGGAGAGGCCACAACAGTGAGAGGCCCCCGTACGGCAAAAAAAAAGTGGAGCCTGAAGCTTCAAGATGGAACGTACCTTGTTCAAGGTCACAGAGCTGGCAAACAGCAGAGAGAGGAGCTCAGATCCACCTGACAGCAAAGTTCAGATAGCCCCCAGAACAGACATTTATTTCTTGCTTTCCTCTCTAGCTGAACTTCTATGTTTGTAGGCCTTTTCCCTTTGAAATTGAATTGTACTTTATTGTTGGCTTCTGTTATAATTTTGAAGGTAATTCATCTTCATCACCGATATCTCTTCCACTGGCACCAGCTTTGCCAACGTCGGCTTATGTTATTTGTGGTCATAATGTTCCCTCAGTTTCTCTGCCAGGTAGTAAATGGTGTATAAATGAATGCTGAAGGGCACCCGAGGATCTTGCTGCTAGATTGTCCTTTGGTAGAGTGATGATTTCCATTGTTCTGGGAGTACAGGTCCCTGAATTGTCAGAAGAACGTATCCATTGAAGCCACATTGAATTGTCATCAATACACTGGCTCCTGCTCTACGGAAGACCATTTTCCTGATTCCAGTAACAAAAGACCTCAGTGGATTGGTCCCTCTGCATTTGTTAATACGATTTTTTGGTTTTTCAATAACAAAGCTCAACTTTAATCATTTTGGGCAAGAAGCAATTTGTTGGAAGGATACTGGGGCATCTCAGAGAATTCAAGGAAATGTTAAAAAAATTTTTGGTTTCAAAAAAAGGAAAAAGCTACTCCAGCAATCCCACTCCTGGGCATATATCCAGAGAAAACCATAATTTGAAAGGATACATGTACCCCAGTGTTCACTGCAACGCTATTTACAACAGCTAGGACATGGAAGCCACCTAAATGTTCATCGACAGAGGAATGGATAAAGAAGATATGGGACATATATACAATGGACTATTACTCAGCCATAAAAAAGAATGAAATAATGCCATTTGCAGTGACATGGATGGACCTAGAGACTGTCATAGTGAGTGAAGTAAGTCAGGCAAAGACAAATATCATATGATATCACTTGTATGTGGAATCTAAAAAATTGGTACAAATGAACCTATTCACAAAACGCAGAGTCACAGATGTAGAAAACAAACTTATGGTTACCAAGGGGGAAGTGGGGGGAGGATAAATTGGGAGATTGGGATCGACATATACACACTACTATGTATAAAGTAGATAACTAATAAGGACCTACTGTATAGCACAGGGAACTCTACTCGATACTCTGTAATGACCTATATGGGAATAGAATCTAAAAAAGAGTGGGTATATGTATATGTATAACTGATTCACTTTGCTGTACAGCAGCAACTAACACAACATTGTAAATCAACTATAGTCCAATAAAAATTAATTAAAAAAAAAAAAGGCTGCTCCAGGGACCTATGTAAAAGGAGTTTGTGCCTCATTCCTCTTGAGTTTTGTAACTAAATCCGCAGAGCTGGGTTAGGTGGGCTTCTCCTCTGGATCTACCCGTATTTCATACTTACCCTCAGTCATCTGTTAGGGCCTAACTAACAGTCCACAAGAACCAATTATGAAAATTTCAGAAAGTTCATGAATCAGCACTTACACTAACTTCGAATCAGCCGTGGTGGGAGTATTTACACCATGGGAATTGGCAAATGCTACAAATGAAAGCTTTTTTAGGAGAGGTGGTTTACCAGCACCCCCACCCCAACAGTAGGCTATACATGCACGAATTATCCAAAGTCATGTGGAAGGCAATGAACTTTGAATCAGACTCTGTTGGTTTGACGTCTGGCTGGGCTACTTCCGTGCTTTGAAGTAAACTTGAGTAAGTTTCTTAGCCCATCTGGACCTCGGTTTCCTAACCCGTAAGAGGAGGATAATAATTCTACACCAAATAGAGTTTATTATGAGGACAAAGTGAGCTCATCCATGCTGCTTGGCCCATGGGAAGTGCTCTGTGTACATTAGCTATTTTCCATCCTGCCTTGCAATCGTCTGTCTGTTTGCTATCTTCCGAGTCCTCAGTGCCCTGCCAGTTCTTGGTGATAGCACTGAAATGCTTGATGAATGGAGGAAGGAAAGGAGAGTGGAACCATGGGAAACATTCACATCTTGGCTTACCGGTAACTCCCCAGCATCTAGAACTGTGCCTGACACACAGTTAGTGTTCAGTGCATCTCTTCTGAGTGAATTAATAGATGTATGAACCCTAAACCTTTTTTGGAGATACTTTGTTACGTTCTTCTGCTTAATGTCAAGTGGACATTGACCTCCATGTATATTCCATTCATTATTCGTGTTTCTACTCTTCAACTAACATGAATGAGACCATTTCCTACCTTTATACAGCAATGTTTAAGATATTTGAAATAAGATATCTCTCCGTGTTTTTATTTCTCTGAGATGAGATTTCCAAAATGTCAGTGCAGAGAGGGGAGGGGAATCTTTGCCTTTAGGGTCACACTTGGTAATGAGGTTCTCATGGTCTTATAGACGTGGGCTTCCAATGTTCCATCTCTGGATAAAATATAGCTCTTATATTGTCTTGCTTCATCATCTTCCCCAAGGTCCACTCATGGGGCCAGGTGGAGGGACCTAGAGAGATTTCTGATCGCTGCCACACTCCTTACCAAGAATCAGACACACAACCACCCTGTCCTCTGTGTCCCAGCATGAAGAACTAAGGAGGATTTCTTGACAAACTCTAATGGAGAGCTTTCCCAGAAATTGATTATAAACCAGAAAAGATGGGAACAAGATAATAAATGTGGCAGCTTCTGGGCAAGGAGCTTATCAGCTTCGAGTCTGTGATACACCAGGACATCTTCCCTCACTGAATAGCTCCCAAGCATTCCTTAGAAACTTGGAAATACCAAGACAAAGCTGGTTCACAATGCCTGGGGGAAATTTAATAACCTTATCAAGTCTCCGGAGAGAGCCATGTGATGACTGGAGAAAATTTCCGGTCAGGGTTAAATGGATTTAGACCCCCTCACAATACAAGCACAACATGGGGAGAATTGGGGTCATTTTCAGTGGAATCATATCTTCTTTATGTCATTTATGGTAGAGAGCATCTTTCTTGATGATTTCTGTCTTTCTGGGGCCAGGAGAGGCATCTGGCTTTTGAAGATCCCATTAAAAAGCAAACAAACTTTTTTTTTAAATGATAAAACAAATTTTATTTATTTATTTTTGATTGGAGTATAGTTGATTTACAATGTGTGTTAGTTTCAGGTGTACAACAAAGTGATTCAATTATACAGATATATATATCTATTTCTTTTCAGATTCTTTTCCCTTGTAGGTTATTACAAAATACTGAGTACAGTTCCCTGTGCTATACAGTAGGTCCTTGTTGGTTGTCTAGTCTATATATAATAGTCTGTATATGTTAATCCCAGACTTCTAATTTATCCCTCCCTACCTTCCCCTTTGGTAACCATAAGTTTGTTTTCTATGTCTGTGGGTCTATTTCTATTTTGTATATAAGTTCATTTGAATCATATTTTTAAAGATTCCATATATACACAATATCATATGATACTTGTCTTTCTCTGTCTGACTTACTTCTCTCACTATGACAATCTCTAGGTCTATCCAAGTTGCTGCAAATAGCATTATTTCATTCTTTTTTTTTTTTTTAATAAATTTATTTATTTATTTCTGGCTGTGTTGGGTCCTCGTTTCTGTGCGAGGGCTTTCTCTAGTTGCGCGAGTGGGGGCCACTCCTCATCGCGGTGCGCAGGCCTCTCACTGCGGCGGCCTCCCTTGCTGCGGAGCACAGGCTCCAGACGCGCAGGCTCAGTAGTTGTGGCTCATGGGCCTAGTTGCTCCGTGACATGTGGGATCTTCCCAGACCAGGGCTCGAACCCGTGTCCCCTGCATTGGCAGGCAGATTCTCAACCACTGCGCCACCAGGGAAGCCCTATTTCATTCTTTTTTATGGCTGTATATATGTACCACATCTGCTTTATCCATTCATCTGTCGATGGACCCTTAGGTTGCTTCCATGTCTTGGCTATCAAACAAACAAACTTTTCAGACCAGGAAGAAATCTAAGTCCCTATCAGGCTTATAAAGTGTTACAGGCAAAAAGGACATTGGAGATTATTAGGGACATTCTCAGACCATTATGATGGAAGAAAAGGAAAATTTGTGTGCAGACCTCTGGGTCTTCAGACCCAAATCCCCTGATGCGTGTTGTGTTTTTTTTTTCCCCACATCTTTATTGGAGCATAATTGCTTTACAATGTTGTGTTAGTTTCTGCTGTACAGCAAAGTGAATCCACTATATGTATACATATATCCCCATACCCTGATGTGTTTTTTTTTTTTTTTTTTGCGGTCCGCGGGCCTCTCACTGCTGCGGCCTCCCCCGCCGCGGAGCGCAGGCTCCGGACGCCCTGGCCCAGCCGCCATGGCTCACGGGCCCAGCCGCTCCGCGGCACGCGGGATCCTCCCGGACCGGGGCACGAACCCGCGTCCCCTGCATCGGCAGGCGGACCCTCAACCACTGCGCCACCAGGGAAGCCCCCTGATGTGTTTTTAATCACTGGTGGAGAGTGCTTACTCAGCAAGGGCCTCAGCTGGGCTAGGAACCTCCACTCCTATTTTCTTGTTTAGTTACAGGAGCCCTTATGAGGTTAATATAACTGTTTCCATTTTACAGATTAGGAAACTGAGGGACAGAAAGTTTAACTAACTTTCCAAGGACACACAACCAGCACATGGCAGAGCCAGACTTGGAACAAATATGTCTGTCTGACTACATCATCCATGTCTTTCTCCTTGTCCTGGCTGCTTCTCTATAATTTATCCATCAACCACATTCCAGAGAATTCTCTGACTCCCCCCATGAAGACTTGGTGGCAGAACCTATAGGAAAAAAGAATTACATGCCTTTTGCCTTCAACATTTTAAACTTCACCCTCTTGGTGATTGTGACTGATTTTTTTTTTCTTGATTGATATGAGGGGGGTTCTTGGGAAGAATTGAGAAACAGAGATTTGTGGCCACAGGGCAAGGCTGAGCAGATCTGGTGCCTTTCATGGGAAATGGCCATGTCAAGCCCAGGTCTTCCAGCGAGGATAACTCCACTTCCAGAATGCAATCTGAATGCACAGAAAACCACTAGGATGAGTTTCCACCCAATGTTTAGAGGCAACTATATGTGCTCACTTGAGAGTCTGGCGGAGCAAGGGGACTCACCAGAGATGACGAGGAACTGCCTGGCAGGGACAAGATGAAGTCACTCATCTCTGCCTCCTGGATGGGGAGCTGGGCTGCAGAGACGAGAGGGGCGAAGCCTCTGCTTGCTTAGGAGCAGAGCAGGCTCACGGTTAATGCTCATTCAGTTAACTAAGCATAGAGCTTCCATACTAATGACATAATTGCTGCGTGCCTTACACAGAGCCCACTGAGCGGCATTCTCGTTGCATCCTTTCCTGGCCTGGAGCTACAGTGGCTAATTGAAGCATACCTTGCAGGGTCTCTCTGGAGTAGAAAGCGGCTGCCAACCTGCATCAGCCCAGACTCACTGTCCTGCTGCTAATCTTTATTCTTGAATTGTTTGCCAGAAACAATCAGCCGAAGGAGAAAGGCCTTTTTCCCCTCCCACAAATGAATTTGCAGGCGATTAGTGAGGTTGCAAAGCTCATGTCAGCCTGGACTAATTTTCTGGACAGAGGAACTGGAGTTTACCATGTTAGGTTATAAAAGCACAGTGGAGGGCTTCCCTGGTGGCGCAGTGGTTGAGAGTCCGCCTGCCGATGCAGGGGACATGGGTTCGTGCCCCAGTCCGGGAAGATCCCACATGCCGCGGAGCGGCTGGGCCCGTGGGCCATGGCCGCTGAGCCTGCGCGTCCGGAGCCTGTGCTCCGCAATGGGAGAGGCCACAACAGTGAGAGGCCCTCGTACTGCAAAAAAAAAAAAAAAAAAAAAAAAAAAAAAAAGAGCTCAAGTTTCTAGGCTGGAAAAAGACTTCGCTGAAGTTGTTAATAGCTAAAGACCATGTGTCTATAAAAAGATACACTGACCAGTAATAAAAATGTAAAAAAAAAGAGTGTCAGAGAAACAATCAAACCTGGCAAAGATAATCCAGGGTAGAGAGTGTCCTCACCAATGGACTTTGAGTATTAGGGCCCCACAAGAAGTCTCTCATAGTGTGAAAATGGATGCATCCACCCTAACAGAGCTTGGTGCCGTTACTCATGGGCAGTAATTCAATGGACCTGCCCATGCTTGCCTTCTGGTCTGTTAATACTCTCTTCCTGCCTGGCTGGAATGCTTCCTTTTGCACATCTTTTCTGGAGGGTCAATTTGCAATGTGTATCAAGAGACTTAAAAATGTTCTTACCTGTAACCCAATAATTCCACTGCTGAGGAATCGATCACAAATAGGGATGAAGTTTTAGAAATGAGAATATACATCACAGAGTCATTTATAATAGCAACAAGGTGAGATGATCCAATTGTCTGACCAAAGAGGAATGGGTAAGTTCACTATGGCGATCTTAAGATCAAATAGCCTAATTTTGGAGAATACAAAATGGCATGAGGAAATACTCATAAGTCACACTATCTAAAGACACTTTGTATAATTTTAACCCAAAAACCCAAGTAATGATAATATCAAGTGAGTACAAGTAAGATATAATACTTTTATATAACATGATCCAGAACTTAATAGGTGATTTCCACTGTGGATAAACTATTTGGTTCTGAAAGTGATCCTCATCTACTGCCAGATGCCAGCATGTTTGTGTGAGTGTAAAATTGGAAGGAAATAATAGCATACTTTTCTGTATTTGCCAAAATTTCCGTAATGAATATGTGTTGCTTTCACAAGAGAAATACATAATTTTCAATTGTGTCATTTTCCTGATTATAAACCTCTCTGTGATAACCCTTTCAAGGCTCATGATTATTGATGAGTCAGACTAATGTACTCTGGCTAGAATTCAGTGGTCTCCATCAGCAGTTCCTAGCTTTCTTCCCACTGACCCATCCTTCAAAACTTCCTAGATCCAGTCGGGCTCATCACCATTTATACTGATGGTGGTATACCCTTAGTAGACCCGCTTTGTGGTGTTTGCCCAGCCCAGAAGCCAATGCCCTCAAACTCACCAGCTGCCTTCCCCAGCAGCCATGTTTGTGGTGCTAGCCCCCTTGGAGAAGCTCATTGGATGAAGGATGGACAGATGCCTCAAACTAGGCCAATCAGATTCACTCTGTTGGGAAATTGGAGTTGAATTGAGAGGCAGCCATCCTCCACCTTGTAAGAAGCAATGGAAGCTTGTGGGCTGAGAAATAATAAAGCAGGGAGAAAAGGCAGAGGGCACTCTGGTGGCATTTGATCCCTTGATTGCAGTTTTTCCCTGGTGAACTGCCATCTTGGGTTCTGTATTCTCATATTAAATTTGGAAACCTACTCGTTTGGCTTAAGTTGGCTTCAATTGGTTACTGTTACATGTAGTGAAAGAGACAGAACCATTAAGTATCCCGTGCTCACATTTTTCTAAGAAAGGTGTAGCTCTAAGATAGGTTATTCTTTCTTTTTTTGGTCAATCTGAATCCCACTCTTTCTCCAGCCCACCTCCTCTGGGGAGTCTTCTCTGATTAACCCTATTTACACTCACCTTCCAGTTGCCCATAATTGCTTCCATCTGTCCACACATCCACCTACTTCATTGTGTGTCTGTTTCATAACTTTGCACTTTGTAAGCATCCAGGGAGCTGGACATTGGTGTTTCATTTCTTTTGAATGCCACAACACCTACCACTCTGCTAAGGAGAAATTAATTTCCTGAATGGGAATAAAACTTCAGGGCAGTAGTTGGGAAAAGTGGCTAGGGAAGACTTCAGCCCGTGTTGACAACCCCACATAAGCCTTCTCTTACTTTCTGAAAGTGGTCCCTGGTTGGTGCTTCTGCCCACAGGTTGATTCAGCAAGCACAGGTGGGTACTGGCGTGATGCAGGGGAGAGAGAGAGCTTTTAAGAGTGAGTGAGCTTCCTTTATTTCCTAGCTGTGTGACCACAGGAAAATTATTTAACCCCACTGAGGTTCAGATTTTCATTTTTTAAAATCTAAAATAGTTAGGAATAACCCTTCTCTTTAGAATTTTTTAATTTAATTTAATTTTTTGAGAATAAAGCAAAATAACGTATTATGGAATAGCATGGTATTTGAGAACGCAGGTTCTGGAGTCAGACTCTCTGGGTTGAAATCCTATCCCCACCACTTATGAGCTGTGTGATCTTAGACAAGTGACATGGCCTCTCTTTGGGAGATGGATGCAGTGATGGCCCCACTCTATTCAGTTCTCTCTCTCTCTACATGCAATTAGGTCGTCCCTTCTGCAGGGTTCTGGGATTGGTCATGTGACTTGCTTTGCCTCATGAGACAAGAGCAAACGTGATGCAAATAGAGACTTGAGAAGTGCTTGTCCCCTCTTGCTACTTTGGAACACTGATGCCACGTGAAGACACTCATACTAGCTGGCTGGATGGTGAGAGAGACAGGATGCCTTGTCTCCTGGCCAACAGCCTTCCAACCCCCAGACACGTGAGTGAGACCATCCTCACTCCAGCCATCAGCCTATCCCCAAGCTGACAGAATTTGCACCAGCCAAGATCAGCTGAAGTGGTTCAGATCAGAAAAACCCTCAGCTGACTCACAGAATCAAGAGCTAAATAAATGCTTGATTTTTAAAGCCATTATGGCTAGGGGATGTTTGTTAGCTACAAAAGATAACTGATACACTTCCCATGCTCACTTCTCCTTATATCCATAAATAATAATAGTACCTACTATATAAAGTGGTTGTGAAAGTTAAATGAATTAGTATGGGCACAGCGCTTTCAACATGCCTGGACACATGGTGCATAAAATGTATAATTTATCAATAGATGAAAGTTTTGGGTGTTTAGTAGGTACTGTTTAGTACACTGTTTCAGGTGCATAGTAGGCACTCAATGAATATTCATTCCCTTTTCTTTCAAAATGTGTTCGTTGATGAATGCAACAGAAATTCAAGTTAAACCTCAGGCTGATTTTCTCCATCTCTTCGTAGTCTACTAAGAGAAACCCGTGGGATTTCCACCAACAATATTTGAACTAACTTGATCTGAAAATGTCCCTCACATTCTGACAAGACCTTTGAATCAAGCTGTTGCAGAGACTCTGGTGTGACAAATACCCACCCAGGTCTTTCTTCTCCTCACCCCGGAGGCAGCTGAGTGATTTGTGTTCAATCACCTGGGGCATCCAGGAGGCTGGTCTCTGAGATGAGTGGAGGGGTGGTGTCCCTCCTCCGCCATATGCCTCAATCTAAGTCATGCTGGGAGAAATCTCACAAAGAGCAAGAAGGATTTTTTTTTAAGATGAGGCAAGATACCTATCTTAAAATAAAAGGCAGTTGACAGGCAGGCAACACAATTTCCTTTGTCTGGAAACATCTTGGTATGAGCAGAGAGAAAGAATGCACCTGGGAAGTCCTGACTGACGCAAAACCACTCCTTTTCAGCTAACACACGTGGGGAGATTTACACCACCTTCTGTTTATTTGGTGGCTGTGAAATCCCTCTGTTTCTGAGATTTAGTCATTGTTTTCAATTTTCCTAGAGGTTCTTTTCTTCAGCGAGATGAAATTTCCCCTGAAGAAAAGACTATTCATAAACCAGGATGGTGTCCAAAAGAGGATGGAGCTCCTGTTACTGTCCTCGGAGTCTCTGATCAGATTCAGCTGGACACCTGGGAGGCAGGAGAGCCTGAGGTTAAGAGTGTTGTCTTTGAACTCTGCCAGACCTGGACTAGAGGGCTGGCTCTGCCCTTCACTAGTTTTAGGACCTTGGGCTAGTTATGTAATGACCCCAAGCCTTACTCTCCACATCTGTAGAGTGGGAAGGCAGTGGTTCCAACCAACTGGGATATTGTGCAGGTTTAATAAAGTAATAAATGAAGACTGTTTAGCACAGCTCCTGGCAAAGTTAGTGCTTGATAAATGACAGCTGATACTATTGCTGTTATATCAGACAATTGTTGTATGTCTATTGTGTACCAGCACTGTGCTAGGCATTGAGGGATATAAGAAAGAAATCATTTATAACCTTTGTCCCAATGGCAAATTTTTTTCTGAAAAGGGCCAGGGAGCAAATATTTTAGGCTTTGTGGGCCAGCTTGTCTCTTATTCAACTCTGCCATTGTAGCAGAAAAGTAGCCAGAGACAACAAACAAATGGGCATGGCTGTGTGCCAATAAAACTTTATTTACAAAAATGAGTGGTTGGCTGGATTTAGCCCATGGGCTGTAGTTTGCCAACCTCTGTCCTAAAAAATTGTACAGTTAGGGGTGTCTCTGGCTACAAGTAATAGAAAACCCTATTTATATGAGGTACACAGTTATTGGTGTTGATTCAGTGGTCCAAAGATGTCAACTACAATCTTTATGATTTTCTACATATTTCCTTAACACTTGTCAACCATATAACATGCACATTCAAGACAGTAAGGAGAAAAGGGGCAGAGTCAACTGAAGTGTTTCTTTTTATTAGGAGAGCCAAGACTTTCCCAAGATCTCCTTGAAGATGTCTCCCATGTTTCACTGGCTGGACTGTGTCGTACTCCCAGCTACAGTGGAGGCTGGGAAGGTGAATATTTGTCATCTCTATCACTAATGATGGTGGTGGCCAGGAGGGAAAGGGGGCGTGAGATTCAATGTTGATAAATCAATGAAACTGTTGCACCATTCAGTAACGTCACGTCCTTGAGACACACAGAATTACAACGCAGGCTGTTTAATGATTTCACACACACACACACACACACACACACACACACACACACACACACACCTAACCAAAGATGTAATGGGAACAAAGAACAGAGAATCTAATTTCTTGTTAGTTCAGAATATTATAATTATGCAGTCATCAATAAGGTTATTTGAACAAGGAAATACAGGTGTCTAAATGGTGATGAAAAGATTTGATAAGCCAAATGAATTATCAAGAGACTGAGCATTATTTTGTTAGATCAGTTATTTATTGTCCCAAATATCCACTCCCTCCCACCTCCATGGGAAGGATATGCTCACTGGACCCACTTGTGTTGAATGGGGCCTTGTAGCTTGCTTGGCCTCATGATGGGCAATGTGCAGTTTTCTGCTCCTTGACTATGGGTTGGGTCATCTGACTTGGCCAACGAGATAGTAGCAATCACAATATAAGCAGAGAGGTATGAAATGTGTTTTCAACGTTGGGCTGGTCCTCTTGCACCTCTGCCATCACCATGATAGGAGCTTCCCTTTGGTAGCTGTTGGTGCTTCAAACTGGCCTCAGAATAAACATACCTTCAGTCAACCTAAACCAAATCTGCAGTGAGCAGTCAAGCACACCTGAACCCAGGCTTGAAGCAGAGCTCCTACCCGACCTACACATACATGAGCAAGAATAAATGATTGTTATTTTAAACCACTGAGTTTGGGGGTGGTTTGTTACACAGCAATACCTAAATGATGCACTGTATGCTATAAAAGTACATGAATTCTAAACCCACTAATTCAGAGCCTGTGTTGGCATGGATTAGTTATTCATTCACGATATTTTTTGGCTGGGCACTTGACATTCTAGACCCTCTGCTAAATTTCAGGGATACTAAGACAAATGAGATGGGGCACATTTCAGTGCAGTGTGGTATGTTTAAAAATACAAGTAAGAATAAAGTGTGGATCTCTAAGAAAGAGGAGAGGATTATTAATTCTACGGAGAAGAGAAAGAACCAGCAGGTAAGGAAGGCTTCTTGGAGGAAAGGAGCATCTGAATTGCCATTTGAAAGTGGAGTGGAAGATGACTAGGCAGATGAGAACTGGGATGACAGTGAGAGGAGGGCGTTCTGAGCAGCGAAATCAGTATTATGCATAGTCCAGAACATCAAGGAGCCGTCTAAGTGTGGGGGGACAATTAGCAATTTCCAGAAGGTCAGGGCTGAGGGACAAAGTAGCCAGAGAGGAATCTCTTGAGATGGGTCTGTCATGCAATGGTGAAGGACTTCTTAAGCATGAGGATAATGGACAGTGCATACCTGTTTTAATTTATTTATATTAGCAATAATTATAATACTAACGGCCAACAATTATGGAGTGCTTACTAAGGTGCTGGGCACTGGGCTGTGCCCATGGATTCCTCCCAACAACTCTAAGTGGTAGTTACTATTATTATTCCCATTTAACAGATGAAGAAACTGAGGCTTAGAGAAGTAAAGCGGCTTGTCTAAAGTCTTAGGGTAACTGCCAGAGTGATTTGACCAAAGCTGCTTCCTTCCGGATTCTTCTTCCTTAACCACTGCTGTGACTGCTTCTCTGTGAAGCAAGGCTAGGAGGTGGCCAAGTCACTTAGGAAATTATTGTCAAACATATTGGAACACGTATCCCTTACATCTACAATTTCAATGATTTTATTGACTCATTATGTGAAAGTCACTGTGCTGTCAATGAAGGGTTCAAATATGAATAAGACTTGACCTTGCCCTTAAGAAATTTGAGTGACAGAAAAGCAATGCATTGCACCAACAATTCTTATCTGTTCATGAAGGTGGCTTCCGTGAGGCAGTGGCTCCTGAACAAGGCTCTGGGTCAAAGCACCTGAGGACAGGAGGCTATTTGGGTTTTGTTTGCTTTTTTTTAAAGGTAGAGCTTCCAGGTGTCACCCCAGATCAACTGGGACAGAATCTTTGGGGTGCCAGTTTTGGAAACTTTCTCCCTCTCCCTGTCTCTCCTCTTCCCAGGGGATTCTGAAGTCCCCATGACGTTGAGTTTCCAAACAGCACATTGGTAATCCCTGTTGGTTCTCCTCAAACTCCCCAAGCTATGGTGTGCTTTGGGCCAGAGCCTCCTCCAGCCACTGGTCATGCATGGCCGGTCGGCCACTTCCTCTGGGGTGAGTGGTGCCTAGAGGCTAATTATAATTCCAAAGGGTCTCCACTGAATTCTAAGAACTGTCCATCTTTCCCCTTTCTTCCTGGACCAGTTCTTTGAAAATGTCCATTCGCCTCAAGCCACTGTCAAACTCACAGTATCACATCTAGCATGGAACTCCTCCCGGACTCATCGGTGGCTACTCCAGCCTTTTTTGGGTCGAAAGTGTTGACCATAGGAGGGATCATGGCAGAAGTTTCATCCATACTGGAATGAACAGACTGAGCTGTGCTCAAATTAAGGCTCGCTAAAGCTCATTGGTCAAAAGAGGAACAAACTTCTCTGGATGGGCATGGGATACACTCACTACTGCCATTCTGGGCAACCATCCTGGAGAGTGGGGGACATAATTACACAGGCACACTCTCTGCTCAGGACTGTAGTGGATTTGAAAGTACTTTTTTTAATACTAAAATCTTTCTGGGATGAGTAGCTTAGTAACCAATCAGTATTGTCTAAGATAGTCCTACATGATGTAAGCCAGTGCACGAAAGTGTTGAATCTGCATTTCCTTAAAAAGTCTTAGATCCCCTGTTTTTTTCAGAAAAACTCCCACCCAAAAAGTTGAAATGGAGGAGGTTTTCCTGTTAGTTTACCAGCTTAGTGACTGTAGGAACTGCAGTGGGCTGAGTGGTACCCCTCTCCCCGCTCAAATATGTCCTAATCCCTGGAACCTATGAATGTGACCTTATTTGGAAAAAGGGTTTTTGTAGATGTAAATGAATTAAGCTTATTTTGAATTTTCTGGGTGGTCCCTAAATTCTATGACAAGTGTCTTTACAAGAGTGAGGGAGATTTGACAGACAGAAGAGGTGATGTGGCCATGGAGGTAGAGATTAGAGTGATGCAGCCACAAGCAAAAGATGCTGGCAGCTACCAGAAGCTGGAAAGGCAAGAAATGGATTCTCCCCTAGAGCCCCTGGACAGTTTCCAGAACTGTGAGAAAACAAATTTCCTGTTGTTTTAAGCCACTCATTCGTGGTCATTTGTTACAGCAGCCTCAAGAAACTAATACAGGAACTAAACTTCCATATCCCCTGTACAGACCAGAAAGGGCTGACTCTGACAAAAAAAGTATTCGGGAAAGCCTGGAGGGGCTTAGGGATCCGACAGAGTCTCCAATAAAAAGAAATAAATGCTGGATCGGGAAGGCAGCTGAGTACCCCCGTGGGTGGGCTGGACTCCCACACCGGCTGCAAACCCAGTAGCCGTTGTAGACGTTTCCCTTCTTGGCTGTCAGCTTTGGAGCCGTGGGAGCATTCTGTCTGTTCCTCAAATAGGACTGCAAGGGAGGCAATCCGATTTTACTTCGATATTTAGATCCACAGTTAGGCCTGATTTCTGCTGAGGCGGTGAAAAAAATCTCTGAGCGAATGCACATCTGTACTCAGTGGTGTATCCATGGGAGGACGGTTTTAGCTCAGGTTCAAGTGTGTGGGTCTGTGTTCAGTCAAGTTGAATAAAACTTTGCTGAATGTCTCTTCTATTCCCATCTCTGTCCTGAGCCTTGGGGCTACTGAGATGCATAAGACACTGTTTCCACCTGAAGAAACTCACAGTCCAGTGGTGGAAATGAGAATTCAGCGCACGATGGCACGTCTTAAGCAAATTTGTGCATATATGGTACATGTGTAACTACACTTGTGGTTTTGCGGGCGTGTGTCTCGTGCGTGCACATGTCCACCCCTGCCCGTCTCAGCGTGAATGTGTACACACTTGGCGTGCAGATCCACATGTTTGCTTTCGTCCACACAAGTGTGTCTATATCCGTGTGCAATTTGCACATGCATTTTCCAAGATGAATGTGTTATCTGTCTTTATTTGTTTATTATTTTTGCCGCACTGAGCGGCACGTGGGTTCTTAGTTCCCCAACCAGGGATCGAACCTGCACCCCCTGCAGAGGAGGCGCAGGGTCTTAAACACTGGACCGCCAGGGAAGTCCCTGTTATCTGTCTTTAGAAAGGTTTTGTCGTCTTTGCACAAAGACTAATCGCTTTCTCTTTTTCTCATGGTCAGAGTCAGTCCCAGCCAGGGCTTAGCACAGTAACTGATACCTGCCCCCCTTCAGTTAATATTTCATGCACCGAATGTCACATGATGTGGCTGGATGGCCGATGGGCTGTCCACCAGATAAGCCTCCCAGATAACCCCTCTCATTCCCCTCTTCCCAAGACCCTCCTTCACCTCCTGGTGTAGTCTAGAAGCATGGAGATTCTCCATTTTGTCCTGCTCTCTTTGCCAGTGCCCCAGATAGATGCAAATGTCTTTGTCTTTGGCAATTTTGTTGCTAATCTCCAGTTAGGAAGGGATGAGTCTCCTGCCCTTAAATTCAGAGATCTTATGACCTTTGCAGAAGCAACCCTGAGCCTGCAAGTTGTATTGCAGGTTGGAGGTGATGGGTGTACCTTAAAGCAACCAAGGCCATCCAACTGAGGCCCCAAAGCTCGCTAACAGGTCTTTACAATGGCAAAGGCACTAAGAGGATTTGCTGTTCAACATCAGGAAATAAAAAGTTGATGACAGTGTGGGGATGAGGGAAAAAGCCATAGAGAAGCAGTGCCTGTTGGGAAATGCCACCAAATAAAGCCTGTGGTTTAGTCTCGGCTCTGCTGCTCATTGCTGTGTGACCTTGAGCCAGTCACATCCCTCTCTGAGCTTTAGAGGGGTTGAGTAAACATTAGAAACACCTAAAAGGACTAGTTAAAAAGAAAACTACCTGGGCCTCACTCCAGAAGCACTGAATCAGAATCTCCAGAAACGAGGTCCGAGGATCTGTATTTTTAATATGCTTCCCACGTGAGGCTTCCATCCTCTGGAGTTTGGAAACAAATGGACAAGTTGCCCCCTGAAGTCCCTTTCAGATACTCTGGATATTTTTCTGGGAGAGAAAATATTCGCAGAGTACAGTGGGGATTTTCTCAAGGAAAAGAAATGAAAACTTTCCATCTTTCAGGAAATAGAAAAAAACTGTTTGAGGAAGAATTACAGGAGGCTAGCAGGAGAGAGCCTAGGGCTGGGGGTCTGGCCCTCAAAGCCAGGCTGGCCGGGCTCCAGGACCAAAGATATGCTGCCAGCCTCTCCTTATCGATTCATCTCCCCAGCCCCTGCATCAGGAGAGCATTCTGAACTTTGAAGCATTTTGCAACTGTAAATCAGAAGCCCTGCTGCTTAATAAAGAGCCATGTTGTCCCAATCCTGTGCAGTAAACAGGACTAGCATTTTCCAACTGATGCTTTGCAAATTGGCTCACAGGTGATCCAGTCCATCTATACCGGTAAATGATAGTAATACTAATGACAATGACTTAAGTTTTGTTGAGCAGTTATCATACACCAGATGCTATGTCTAGCCCTTTATAGGAATTCACCCCCTTAATCCCTGCAACAATTCTTTGAGAAAGGTGCTATTATTACCCACATTCCAAAGACATGAAAACTGAGGCCCAGAGAGGTTAAGTGACTTGTCCAAGGTAACATAATACAGTGCCTCTGCTAGCCTTAGTAGTCTATAGGCAAATCAGGAAAAGGCACCCTCTTTTGAATTAGAACAAGATGCCCTTTTGGGCAGATACAGCTCAACCAGTGTACAGCTTGGCAAGTGGTTAGCATCTTTATATAAGAAAGAAGCAGCCCCTTGATCCAGATGGAGTCAACCCCAAGCCGCCTTGACAAATACAGGGCAATCTGGATTTCAGCCCCCACTCACTCACCTCCTCATCTGTATGCATGTGTGCAGTGCACAACCTGCACAACTGTACAGAGTAGACCTAATACCACTACTAAGCGGTGAAGCTAGGGTTTGACCCTAAGCTGTCTGATTCTACAGCCTATGCTTTTGACCATAACAGATTTCAAATATTGGCAATATGTAGGAATAGTTTTCCTTCTTTTTAAAATGGAAGATGTATGGGAGTCGTCTAGTGCATGGAAGGTAGTGGAGAACAGATGGGTTACTTACTGCTCAGTCACCAGGTGGCTGACCACTCAGCAGTGCACTGGCCACCAGAGAATTTTGTCCATTGTAGTTAAAATTTTTTTTTCTCAATCAGATATTTTTAATGCATACCTGCAATGAGTCTATTGTTGGTTTAAAATAGGATATAAGAGAGATTGTGAGGCTGAACTACACATCCCTGGGAAGCATGATAATTCTGCAAATGAGGCTCAAGATGGTCTTTACCCATTTCCATAGGCAGCGTCCATCTGACCAGAATTCTTATTTAGCACATCTTGTATTCCAAAATGAATGTTAAAAAGAGAAACTTTTATTAAGGACTCTCTAAACTCAACAGTAAAGAAACAAACAATCCAATTAGAAAATGTTCAAAAGATATGAAAAGACACTTCATTAAAAAGGATATACAGATGGCAAATATGCACATGAAAAGATGCTTAACATCATTAGCTGGTAGGGAAATGCAAATTAAAACCATAAAGAGATTTTACTACTCACCTAACAGAATAGCTAAAATAAAAAATAGTGACAGCACCAAATGCTGGTGAGGATGTGAAGAAACCAGATCACTCATATATTACTGGTGGAAATGTAAAATGGAACAGCTGCTCTGGAAAATAGTTGACAACTTCTTATAAACGAAATGTACATTTACCATACAGCCCTGCAATTGTCTTATGGGCAGTTATTTCAGAGAAATGATATTCTATGTCTATATAAAAACCTGTATATGAATGTTCATAGAAGCTTTATTTATATTAGCTCCAAACTGGAAACAACTCAAATATCCTTTGATGGGTGACTGCTTAAACAAACTGTAACATCCATACTATGGAATACCATGCAGCAATAAAAAGGAATATACTATTGTTACATGCAACAAATTGAATGGATCTTAAGAGAAATATGCTGACTTTAAAAAGCCAGTCTCAAAAGGTTACATACTGAATCCCACATCTGGGCATATATCTGGAAAAGATGAAAACTCTAATTCGAAAAGATACATGCACCCCTATGTCCATAGCAGCATTATTTACAATAGCCAAGACATGGAAGCAACCTAAGTGTCCATTGACAGCTGAATGGATACAGAAGGTGAGGTATATTATTCTGTGGAATATTACTCAGACATAAAATAGAATGAAATAATGCCATTTGCAGCAACATGGATGGACCTAGAGATTATCAGACTAAGTAAAGAAAGTCAGAAAGAGAAAGACAAATATCATATGACATCATTTCTATGTGGAATCTAAAAAAATGATACAAATGAATTTATTTACAAAACAGAAACAGACTCACAGATATAGAAAACAAACTTCTGGTTACCAAGAGGGGGAAGGGGGTGTAAATAAGGAATTTGGGATTAACAGATACACACTACTATGTATAAAATAGATAAACAACAAGGACCTACTGTCAATATCTTGTAATAACCTATAGTGAAAAAGAATCTGAAAAAGGATATATATATATATATATATATATATATATATATATATATATACAAATATATGTAGAACTGAATCACTTTGCTATTATACACCTAAAACGTTGAAAATCAACTATACTTCAATTTAAAAAAAGATTACATACTGTATGGTTGCATTTATATAACATTATTGAAATGACAAAATTATACAGATGGAGAACGAATTAGGGCTCGCCAGGTGTTAGGGATATGGTGGGAAAGAGGTGGGTGTGGCTAGAAAAAGGTAGCACCAAGGAGCCTAGTGATGGAACAGTGCTGTATTTTGATTGGTGGTAATTAAACAAATCTATACATGTGTTAAAATTGCATAGAAACACACACCACACATACACAAATGAGTGCATAGAACACTGGTAAGTTCTGAATAAGCTCCGAGGATTCTATCGATGTCAATTTCTTGGTTTTGCTATGGTACTAGAATTATACAAAATGCTATTATTGGGAGAAACTGGGTGAAGGGTACATGGGACATCCCTGTACTTTCTTTTTCTATTTCCTGTGAATCTATATTTCAAGATGTGGAATTAAAATGTAATTAGGAAATTTTCCTACAGTAGTAGGTTATAGGAGCTCTATAGTATATACAATTACAAATTATGCAAGTAATAATAATAAATAATACACCGAGAAGTAAAAAACAAGAAAAGATACTTTAATCACAAATATCACAGCATCTGATTCAGTTTTTTACATACGAAGAACAAATATGATCTACTTTCAAATGTGGGAAGGGTGGTCTAAATCCTCCATGCATGCCTCATTGTTTAAGACCTGTTCTGGAGAAATTCTCACACATATGCATAAGAAAGCATGTGTGAAGATGCTAATAGCTACACTGTTTACCACAGTAAAAACTCAAAGACAACCTAAATGTCCATCAACACCTTCTGGGGTTCCACTTTACGGAATACTGGACATCAGGGTAAGAATGAAGGAGATATTCACGGGCAAGCATGGAAAGATGCTGAAGATCTCCTTGGGTGAAATAGAAGCCTGACATTTTTATGTAAACAAAAGTAATTTGCAGAATGATAAATTCTGTGTGTTATGTATATGTACATATACATTAGTATTATATATACAGTTTTTTTTAAAATCGTGGGGCATTTATTTATTTTACATCTTTTTTGGCGTATAATTGCTTTACAATGTTGTGTTAGTTTCTGCTGTACAACAAAGTGAATCAGCTATATGCATACATATATCCCCATATCCCCTCCCTCTTGCGTCTCCCTCCCACCCTCCCTATCCCCCCCGCTCTAGGTGGTCACAAAGCACAGAGCTGATCTCCCTGTGCTATGCAGCTGCTTCCCACTAGCTATCTATTTTACATTTGGTAGTGTATTTATCTCAATGCTACTCTCTAATTTCATCCCAGCTTACCTTTCTCCCCTCCCCCCTGCCCCGCCCCATCAAGTCCATTCTCTACCTCTGCGGCGTCTTTATTCCTGTCCTGCCCCTAGGTTCATAAGAACCCTTTTTTTTTTTTAGATTCCATACATATATGTTAGCGTATGGTATTTGTTTTTCTCTTTCTGACTTACTTCACTCTGTATGACAGACTCTAGGTCCATCCACCTTGCTACAAATGACACTGATGAAAGAAATCAAAGACGATACAAACAGATGGAGAGATATACCATGTTCTTGAATTGGAAGAATCAACATTGTGAAAATGACTATACTACCCAAAGCAATCTACAGATTCAATGCAATCCCTATCAAACTACCAATGGCATTTTTCACAGAACCAGAACAAAAAATTTCACAATTTGTATGGAAACACAAAAGACCCTGAATAGCCAAAGCAATCTTGAGAAAGAAAACTGGAGCTGGAGGAATCAGGCTCCCTGACTCCAAACTATACTACAAAGCTACAGAAATCAAGACAGTATGGTACTGGCACAAAAACAGAAATATAGATCAATGGAACAGGATAGAAAGCCCAGAGATAAACCCACGCACACATGGTTACCTTATCTTTGACAAAGGAGGCAAGAATATACAATGGAGAAAAGGCAGCATCTTCAATAAGTGGTGCTGGGAAAACTGGACAGCTACATGTAAAAGAATGAAATTAGAACACTTCCTAACACCATACACAAAAATAAACTCAAAATGGATTAAAGACCTAAATGTAAGGCCAGACACTATCAAACTCTTAGAGGAAAACATAGGCAAAACACTCTAGGACATACATCACAGCCATATCCTTTTTGACCCACCTCCTAGAGTAATGGAAATAAAAACAAAAATAAACAAATGGGACCTAATGAAACTTAAAAGCTTTTGCACAGCAAAGGAAACCATAAACAAAATAAAAAGACAACTCTCAGAATGGGAGAAAATATTTGCAAATGAAGCAAATGACAAAGGATTAATCTCCAATGTGTACATATAGTTTTTACATAAAAAAAGAGGGAAAACACACCAGCATATATATATTTGTATAAATGAAGAGAAGTATTATTTTAAAAGATGTATCCCAAACTGGTAGTAGATGTTCAAAGATTAGGTCAAACATTTGCCAAAGGCCAAGCCATGTGCTTTATAAACATCTCCTTCAATCCTCACAATCACCCCAGGAAGCCAGCCCTGCTTGTAGAACTCCATTTTCCAATATGGTGGCATGGAGGTGGGAAGTCACATGTCCAAGGCCACGCATCTGAGCTGGGACTGATTCCTAAGCCAGCACATGTATCGCTCCACTAGGCTGACCTCAGACCTTCTTGTTGGGTCCATTGGGAATGGCCAGTCCAGGGTCTGAGAGAAAATGACTCATGGCTGGAGACTACAGCCACGAGTAAAGCAGAGCTGAGCTGGGGCAAGAACAGCCCGATGAAGAGGCTGAGTGGGAGTCCAGGACCCCACCTCTGAGGCCCTGCTTTCACTGCACACTTTGGCCAAAGCTGTAGTAAGTCAGGCCACTGTCTGTGCAAGGAAAGC
The DNA here is from genome assembly GCF_000442215.2 of Lipotes vexillifer. Taxonomy (NCBI): domain Eukaryota; kingdom Metazoa; phylum Chordata; class Mammalia; order Artiodactyla; family Lipotidae; genus Lipotes; species Lipotes vexillifer. The sequence goes on along the minus strand of NW_006780863.1, from coordinate 157,618 downwards.
AAATGACAACACCTGGCTGTCCCTGTCAAGTCTAACGTCCCTGTCACGTTAGACTTCACGCTAACCCCCATCTGCATGAAGTCTGGGAGGGGCTGGCTGGAGAGCAGGGTGCCTCCATGCACCTCCTCTCTGAAGCCTGGCTCTCTGGAAGGAAGGGAAGTGCCTGGGTCGGGGTGGGAGGCAGTGGTAGGAAGAGAGGATGGGAGGGGTCGAAAAGGAGGGCTGTGGGCTTCCGTGGTGGTGCAGTGGTTAAGAACCCGCCTGCCAATGCAGGGGACACGGTTCAATCCCTGGTCCGGGAAGATCCCACATGTCGTGGAGCAACTAAGCCCATGCGCCACAACTACTGAGCCTGCGAGCCACAACTACTGAAGCCCATGTGCCTAGAGCCCATGCTCCACAACAAGAGAAGCCACCGCAATGAGAAGCCCGCACACTGCAATGAAGAGTAGCCCCCGCTCGCTGCAACTAGAGAAAGCCCGTGCGCAGCAACAAAGACCCAATGCAGACAAAAATAAATTTTTAAAAAAGAAAAGGAGGGTTCTGTTGAATGCCGCAGTGGAAGTGGTCCCCTCCCCCAATCTGTTTATTTGATGAGAACAGGTGGGGGTGGGGGAAAGAGAAGGAAACGAAGACTGGCTGACTTTCACCTCGTGGACATCAGCTCCTCCAGCATCTCAGTCATCATCCCCCCTATGGCTGGGGAGCCAGAACATCAAGGAAGTTGGAGGACTTTGCTTTTTAAATAAAAAAATAAAACCCCTTTTTCTCCTCCTGTTTTTTTTTTTTTTTTTTGCGGTACGCGGGCCTCTCACTGTTGTGGCCACTCCCGTTGCGGAGCACAGGCTCTGGACACGCAGGCTCAGCAGCCACAGCTCACGGGCCCAGCCGCTCCGCGCTATGTGGGACCTTCCTGGACCAGGGCCCGACCCCGCGTCCCGTGCATCGGCAGGCCGACTCTCAACCACTGCGCCACCAGGGAAGCCCACTCCTCCTGTTTTTAACTCCCCATTTCCCCTTCCCCTCAGCCTCTGGCAACCACCATTCTACTCTCTGTTTCTATGAGTTCGACTCTTCATTCTTCTTATAGGTAGAATCATGCAGTATTTGTCCTCCTGTGTCTGGCTTATTTCACTTTGCATAATGTCCTCCAGGTTCATCCACGTCGCTGTGAATGACAACACTTCCTTCTTTTAAGTGGGTTTCACGAGGATAGAGGCCAAATTTGCACTGTTAATTACCAAATCTCTAGCCCCCAGCACAGTGCCCAGACATAGCAGGTGCCTGAAAAATGTGGAAACGTGGATCCTGCATTAAAAATAAAGTTTTCATAGTGTTCCAACTACAACGAATACACAGAAATATTTGGTGATTCAGGATCTTGTTTCACTTACGCCTTTAACTCCTGTTTATCTTATTTATCCTCTATGATGTAAGTGGCTTTTCCAAACACTGGGAGTACAGTGGTGACAAAACAGACATCATCCTTGTCTTCAAAGACAAAGCGCACTGTCAAGAATGGAGGGGCCTCACAGTGGAGCTGTGGAAGCTGAGGTCTTTTACAAATGGAGCACAGGGGGCGTCTGCTGGTCCCTGAAGCTGGTGCCTGGGCTCGGGGTCCTTCATGCCTCCCAGGGAAACCCATGTATATTTCCCCACTCTCTTCAGATTTCTGATTATCAGGGCATTTCACTGCCGTCTCCATCAAGGGAGCCTGTTGGACACCATGGAAAAATATTCAAAGGCTCAAGTCAGAAAAGAATTGGGTTCAATCCAGCCTCTTCCCCTCTCAGAGCCCCGCAAACGTGGGGAAGTCACTCAGACCCTCTAAGCCTTACTTTCTTCATTAGCAAGAAGAGGTCGATCCTATATCACGGGGTTTTGGTGATGATTCAGTAAGGCCAGGCACATCATGCACCAGGCTCACGGCTGAGCCTGTGGCACCTACTCCGCAGAGGCAAGGTTCCCCCCTCCTCTCTTCTCTCATTGTGTTCTCCCATTAAGGGCTTTTTTGCATTTCGGGGCGTCAGGGAGGACCTTGGTCATCTTGCTGTCCCCAGGGTAGATAAGGAAACGCAACTCTAACGAAGCTTCTGGGGTTGCTGATAGAGTTCATTGCTTGATAGCATTCACCTGAGTTTTGAGAAACAGACAAACCCAGTACATTCATTTGTCTGTTATTCCAATGCCCCAGGAGGCTGATTTTTCTTTAAAGACAAAGAATCACATTGCCACTTAGATGTTTAAAAATGTTTGTCTCCTTCCTTTTTTCTTTCCTTGTCATTTGTTTCTCTCTGAGCTGGTTGGTGATATTCTCTTTCTCTCTTTTTCTAATCATCATCATCGTCGTCATCCTCTGCCTTTCTAGTGAGTACATTTTTCAGGGAGTCATATGACATAATTTAATACTCTTTACAAATGTACATCCGAAGTGTGGGGCATGACCTAAATGGATTTGCTGGTGCATTTTTATTTTCTCCTTTTTCGTTCCTGGATGTTTGCCAGGAGAGAATGAATTGCAGCTAGGAACAAAAAGAAGAGATTTGGAGAATATGCCTTTTCCAGACTCAGGGACAGAACTGTCTACTTGGCCTCTCCCGAGGGTTGTCCGACTGGCATCTCAAATCCAAGGGGCCCCAAACTAGACCTCCACGCACCTGCTCCACCATATCTTTCCCATCTTTGAAGACAACCCCATCTTCCCAGTTGTCTGGACTCATCTCTGATGGCATTTTCTTTCACACCCCACATCCAGTCTATCAACTAATCCTGTTGGCTATACATTCAAAACATATCTGGAATCTAAGCAATTTTCACTGTTTCCTCTGCTCCCACTGTGATCTCACTCACCATTACCCCTCACCTGGATTTCCATCAAGCCTCCCAAATCATCTCCTTGCTTCCTCTTGGTCTATTCTCAATACAACAACCGGAGGGAACCATTTGAAACATAAGTCAAATTGCATGTTTCTTATCTTTCCTTTGCTTGCAATGTTGCTCCAACTCACTCAGGTGAGAAGCCTAATTTCTTACAACTGGTGTCGCGTTATCTCTCTGACCCATTTCTCATTCTCTGTGGTCATAATAACTGTAATACCTAAAGGTGATCACGTACCAGAGGCTAAGGCTGTAGATGTATTGCTTGCTCAATCCCATAACAATCTTATAAGATAGGTACTATCGTGATCCCAGTTTTACAGGTGAGGAAATTGAGACACAGAGCGATTAGGTGGCTTGCTTACAATCTACTTCTTGGAAGTGATGGGCCAGGATTCCCACCCACACACTCTGTCCTCATCCACTATTTTTAGCATCACTAGTGAATCTTGCCCCCAGCAATTACCACTGTGGTGTAAAAGGAATAGGCTTTGAACTCTAGCTTCACCACTCACTAATCATGTGACTTTAGGCAGGTCACTTTACCTTTCTGCATCTTAGTTTTTCACCCATAAAATGGGATTTATAATAGTGTTGGTATTATATAATAGGGTTGGTATTATCATCATGATAAGTGAGAGGGCTGGAAAAATGCCTCTCACACATTTAGGATGCCATTAATACAAGATCTCTCTTTGTCCCTGTCTCCTCCCCTAAAGAAATGGTGAAATGGTATATTCATCCAAGAGACAAGATATTGAAAAGAACATCCTTCTGATGCCCGCTGCCAGAGTACACAGAGATTTCAAGACTCCCAGAAACACAAAGCACCCCATCATCGCAAGAAGCTTCAGGATCCTTCTCATGTCTTTGACAGAAGGACGTTTGGGGTTTCCTGTCCATGTCCAGTAATTCACATTTTCTATGGGGCATATCAATTATGCATCCACTTGCTTCTATTAATATTTCAGGCTTCATAAGCATCAATAAAACATACATTAATTAGAAGTTTGCAATCAGATCATCCTTTCCCCATCTCCTCCCACTACCAGTCTTATTTCCAAAGCCAAGCATTAGAGTGTATGGTCTACAGCCATAAATTATTGAGTACCATCCTTGCAGGGCAGGGGTGTGCCCCACCCCGCACTGGGTCAGAACCATTGGTTCAAAGAACCCTGGTAAGCAGTCACTGAGCAAAAAAGGCAACCAAACTCTATTGTTTTTCCTTTTTTAAAAGAAATTAAAATTATTCATGAAGTGCTGCTCAGCTGAACACTTGGATCTCTTCCCCCGACAGCAGGGACAGATTTCCTGGCCAGCACTGGCTGATAAGGAATTTAACATTGGTTAAAAGCGAACATCTCCTCCAAGGGGGGACGTTAATACACTTAATGTTTAGGGAGTCTTGGCAGCCCCTGCTGAGAGGCTGCCAAACAAATTACGTTAGGTCAGTACTTTTGCGCTTGACAGGATAAACAGGTGGCCCACATCTGTACTGCACACATCTCTATTCACCTGGATCAAGTGCATGCAGGTGTACGCTCTTCAGATCTCCAAGGCATGGATTGACCAGCACATTCAATAGGTCCTCTGACAGCAGTCACCGGGAACAGCAGAATTGGGGCACTGCTCTCACTTGTGCGGCAAGCTGAGAGCCGGGGCACCTATAATGGTTTTCTCCCAATTAGCAGATTAGGCAGAGGACAGGAAAGAGGCTGATGCTGGCTCTCAGAGCGCCCCCTATGTGCTCAAATGCCCACAGGTACAATGAGAACAATCGAAGCCGGCTGAGTGATGAATGCGAACAAGAAACCCAAGGCAGGACACCCAGGACACACCGGTCTTAGTGATGGAGCCAGGCTTTGAACACAGGTCTGTCTGGCTCCAAAGTTTTCAAAAATCCTTTCGTTCATGACCCAGATCACAAGATAAAGTGTGATGAGCTTTGTCAGTCAACAAATGGCCAGAGGTTTCTGTTGTAAATCAATCCATGTTTCCAACTTTTCATGGACAGATAAGTGGTGGTCCTCTCCATTCTAGAAGAAAAAGGATTTTGGTGGCTGCAGGATTCATCCCATGTGCTTCTATGTTTCTTGCTCTTCTAAATTAAAGCCTTTTGCTCTGGGAATTCCAACAAAGGCAACGCCATCACCTGCCATGTTCCTCCCTAATGACGCTCCGTCTTTTGAATTCTTGGCTTTCTCTGTACACAGACCTTGGCCTCAGTCATTCCTGCCCTGAGCGCAAGTCGGATCAAGCCTGAAAGGTCCTTTGCAAATTTAAGAGTTACCGATCCAACCGCAGAAGCTCGACAGCACTCTGCACCCACCATTAAAGGCAGGGTGTTTTGACAATTGCCCTGTGCCCTGCACTTTGGTTGAACGTGACCTGTGTGAATCCTTTCTCAGTTCATGAATCACCCGAGTTTACTTGAAACGTGGTCCTCGGTTTTGGTTTCTGACATGCCATCCTTCAGCAGCCTGTGCCAGCTGGAAAGGGTCCGGTTAAAATCCCTTATAAAACAGGTGCGTCTATAAATTGCCAGTGGCTGTGAGAATTGGTGCTACCTTTTAGGAAAAGAAGTTGGGACACAAATCAAGAATTCTTAAGACTGTTCCATGCTGTTTTACTCAGTAATTTGACTTCTGGTGATTTATTGTTAGGGAATCCTTCTTTTTTTTTTTTTTTTTTTTTTTTGAAATCATGGTTTTTTTTTAAACATCTTTATTGGAGTATAATTGCTTTACAATGGTGTGTTA
>NW_006780863.1:109833-151727 GCF_000442215.2 Lipotes vexillifer | reverse complement strand
GCGGTACGCGGGCCTCTCACTGTTGTGGCCTCTCCCATTGTGGAGCACAGGCTCCGGACGCACAGGCTCAGCGGCCATGGCTCATGGGCCCAGCTGCTCCGCGGCATGTGGGATCTTCCCGGACCAGGGCACAAACCCGTGTCCCCTGCATCGGCAGGCAGACTCCCAACCACTGCGCCACCAGGGAAGCCCGGGAATCCTTCTCATATCCTTGTATCATTTATTGAGCACCTTCTCTGTGCCAAGCCAGAGTTTACATAGACTTCTCATTTATCCTCAACACTGCCACAGGGCAGGTAAAAATATCGTACCCATAGAAACATAAGGAAACTATAGTTCAGAGAGGTTGAGTCACTTGTCCAAGTCCTTCAGCTGCTGGGCAAGAAAGGATTCAGGTTTCAGCCCCAAACACTTTCCTTTAGACAAATTGCCCACACAGTTGGCCACACTCCAGAGCAATGCTATTTTGGAAGCTCCATTTAATAAATTAAAATGAGTTTTATGGGCAGATGAGTAATTATCTGACTTGAACCCAATTAAAAATTGAGTCCATTCTGCCTGAGTTAGAGAGATTCTTTTGATGAATTCTGGACAAATGGATTTCTCCTTTTAACCAGAACTCCAAAGTCCAGATGCCCAGGCTGTCTTCTGTACAGAGTGTCCACATGGGTTTGCATGACGGACCCACCCATGCCCACTTGTCCGCATGACTACATGGCGTATATGTGCACCAATCAGGGAAAAGACTCTTGACTCCTTCAACCAGATCTTACATTCTCAGCAGCCAAGTTGTCTAATTGGAACATATTTCTTTTCAGAAGTTCAGTGAAATTCAGAGGGCCTGAGCTTTAGAATTTCTAGACCTGAGTTTGTAAACGAGCTCTGTCATTTAGCAGTTGTGTGACCTTGGGCAAGTCACTTCACCCCGTCAGCATCGTTTCTTTCATCTATAAGTGATGGAATGAGTGGTCGGGGACTTTGGTAGCAGTTAACAGAAGCTAAGCCTGGGTGTCATAAGGAAGCTCACCACCAGAGGACCAGTGAGTCATTTTCAGAACCATGAAGCAGCTTCAGCTACCCAAATGTCCCAGCAGAACTAGTCGTCATCACTCCCAACATCACTAAGAGCCTTCATGGTCCTCAGCACCGGCCCTGGACATTGCGTGTGCTGTTAGCCTGGGACATTGAAGGAAGCCACCACCACAGCCATCATCCGTTTTCAAAATGGATTTCACTTGTCCCCAGTTTCTTGATGCCTACAGCTCCAGTTCCACTTTGGAGTTGGTGCAACAGATTGGCAGAGCTTGGCAGCCACTGAGACCCGTGAAAGTGGGTATTTGGCATTTTTATCTTCTGAAGTGGGAGGTGGGCTCTGCCTCAAAAGGTGGGAAAATGTTCTAGGTGAAGGAAAGAGCTTCAGGTGCTGGGTAGCTATAAAGAGAACTCACTACCAATGTAAATAATCATCCCCCATTGCTTTGTTTCATCCATTCATTCATTCATTCCACAAGTGTTTACTGAGTACCTATTATGTGCCAGGCACTGTGCTAAGGCTGGGCTACTGCTGGGAAATAAAGACTTACTGTGAAGATTTACATTGGTGCTCAAGACAACAATGTTACTGACATGAATTTTCATTTTTTGAGCTCATGGGTTGTGCCAGGGGGGTGCTGGTCACTTGATGTCCGTTTGTCTCACTGTGCAAAGTTAATGAAACGTTATCTCCAAAAGATCACAGTGCTATTATAGCTACAAGATGATACGCAATAGCTGGTACACAGCAAAGCTGAATTTTCCCTCTCCTCAGCCCAACAGCGTCAAACTCTGATCCCGAGAGATTAGGTTTTCTTGCTTTTCTTTTAGACATCAATGAGCTTAAAAATCAAAACATGGAAACCTGGCAATTTTGTCTAAATGCATGATGTCAGCTGCTCCAGCTCCATCACGGAGTACCAGCTGCCAAGCAGGTGACAAATGGGATGAAGGGCTCCGGGGCATTGACGTGTTGCTTGAAAAGGCTTGCCGTGTGCAGCCTTGGATCATCTGTCGCCAGACCCCTCCCTGTGCTAAGGGATATAATTAAAGGCATGTTTCTATTTGGGAAGTGACAGACCGGGCTGGCTTTTGGGGCTGCCACATCGGTCATCCCAGCCTGTTGCTATCTTGGGACCTGGGCTCCGAGCATGGTTCTCCCTAAATCTTTAATGCCCTGAGACTCAGTTAACTCAATTCTACAACTGTCACAAAAACAATACCCGATCCTGGGGTTGATGAGAAACTTAGACAAGGCTAGCAAAACGCCTGGCTTACCATATTATTGGTAATAGGGAATCACTATTATTATTGTTGTTGTTGTTATTATTACTGTTTCCCCAGCTTTTTGTCACTTATTGCATGATTTTAGTCAAGTCACTTAGCCCTTTGGGCCTCCGTTTCCTCATCATTAAGCTGAGATACCTCTTCCAGCCCGTCTAATGGGAGCACTATAAGGGTAAGCAGAGAAAGCAGATATGCCAACACTTTAAAAATTCCCTTCTGAGGATGGAGCTACTCCTTTGCTTGATAAAAAAGGAAGGGAAAGTGCCATCTTGGACTGTGTCTTCACTCAAAAGCCTGCCTCTTTGTAACGGGTCACTTGTTTTCTGAGCACCACTTGGTCCTCTGTAAAACAGGGCTCCCTGCCTACCTCTTAGGGTTACTGTGAAGATCAGGTAAGGAAATGCATGAGAAAGTTCCATCAATTATTGTGTGTTCTTCCAATGACAGATGGTAGAGTGGTCAAGCTCCCAGACTCTGGGTTCAGACCTCACCTTGTTTCCTCACTGGCTGTGTGACCTCAGGCCAGTCACGTAGCTGACCTGGGCCCGGCCTCAGTGCTCCCCACACTCTGACGAGAATTTGAAACTCCTGGGGATCTCGTATAAAATGCAGATTCTGCTTCGGGAGGTCTGGGCAGGGCCTGAGATGCTGCGTCTCCAACAGGCTCCCAGGGGATGTTGATGCTGGAAGTCTGAGGACCCCAGTCTGAGTAGCGTGGGGCCAGGTGTGGCAGATTCAAGCCTTGGGCCATCGGGGAGTATTCAGATTTTGAAGCAAATTGACAAATTAATAGGCTGATGTGAGGATCAAAGGATACCGTGAATTTAAAGCCCTGAATCCACAAATCTTGGCTCAGCAAAGCGTTCCTCACATCAGCTGTCATTCACAGAGCCGCTCCTATGAGAATCAATGGGAAGTAACTTTCTATATGTCAGTCAACGTGCTAAGTATTCTGACACGCAAGCATCTCATTTACTTGTTACAACAGCCCTATGAGGTGGGAACAGCTGTTGCCCCTATTTTGCAGATGTGAAAATGGAGGCTCAGAGAGGTTAAATGGGTTAAATTATTATCAATCTCACAGTTCTTTTAATGGACATGGTAAAGATATTCCCCTTCTTTGGCTTTCTCATCTTCCTCTTTTAATAAAACCACCAAGGGTCTGAGAAGATCCAATCTGTCCCCAGCCCCTGTTACTGCCACGTGGGAGCAGATGCGAGGGCACCAGCTGTATTCACCCTCGTTTTTATTCTTTCCTGCAGCCACAGTTTCTTTAGCATCCACTATGTGCAAAGCACTGTGGATAAAGTAGAGGAAAAGACATTTTTCCTGCCCTCATGGAGCATACAGTATAGGGAGAGACAGACATTAATCAAAGTAATGCCACAGATGAACAGGATTCCAATTTGTTGAAAGGAGTTATGAAAAAAAAAAGATGTGGGTGTTAAGAAAATGGGGAATTTGATTGAGACTCTGTGAAAGCTTCTGTGTGGAGGTGACCCTGAAATGATATGAAAAAGGTGAGTAGGAGTTAGCTAGTTCAAAGGGAAGGGTAATGGGCACTCCAGCCAAAGAGAACAGCTTGTGCAAAGGCCCTGTGGCAGGAGGAGCATGGCACACGAAACCAAAGAAGGCACATGTGGCAGGGGCAAAGGGAGGTGTGAGCTGAAACTGGAGAGGTGTCGGGGTCAAATCCCAGAGGGCTTCACAGAGCATGTCAAGGATTCCAAGGCTTTGTCTAAAGAGCCGTGGGCAGCTATTGCCTATTTTAAGCAAAGGAGGAGTGAACAGATCAGGCACGAATTTTGAAATTGCTCAAAGGGATTGATCAAAAGGATCTGGGAGGAGGAATTGAGCAGAAAGAGAAAGAGGAATGAGGAAACTATTGCTGTGGTCCAGGCAAGAAAAGATGGGGACCAGGCTGGGGTGACCCAGGCAACAGCAATGGGGAGGAGGGGCCTTCTGTAGAATGTACATGGGAAGTAAAGAAAAATGATGGGGCTTGGTCATGAGGTCACTGCTAGAAGCACAGTAACAAAGTTGGGGGGGCTTCCTGAGTATCCCCCAATATTAGGAGGGGATGATCCTAGCGATCACCTTGTTCTACATCTTCCTTAGGGGCCAACAGTTCCCAAGAGGGGACTTATCCAATGTCATACAGCTAGATGGGCAAAGGCAGGGTGCAGGACCAGTTCTGAGATGATGTATGTGCTGAAATTGGTTCTCCCTTTAATGATGCTGTTAGAATCTCTGTTCTCAGGATTCCAGGTAATCCATCTTCCCCTCAGTTGTGATCTTTTGCTAGAACCACAAGCAGAAGCTTGAGGTTCAATGCAGGAAGACTTGGGTTCAAACCCCAGTGGTGCTTGTAAGTATCTGCTCTGGAGAAGCGCTTGTCTATATGAAACTAAGGATGTGCACAGGAATCTTCACTGCAAAACTGCTCTTGGTAATAAAAAAAATTGGAATCTACCTGCAAGTTCATCAATAGAAAGAATAAATAGAAAATGGTATATTTATATGATGGAATGAAACATGATCATCAAAAGGAATGAATTTACATCAGCTGGAGAGGTAAATCTCAAAGACATATTGTTGAGTAAAAATGTGAGTTGCCTAAGAATAAATTCAGCATGATACCATTTATGTAAAAAAAATCACAGAGGATACCATATATTTTATGGACATATTTATGAGCATGTGAAATAAAAAAAGGTCTGGAAGTTCTGATGTTCTTAACATTGTTTGCAGGTGGGAGATTTTTATCAGCACATTTTAACTTTATAAGAGGGAAATAGATTCATTTATTATAAGAAGAAAAACTCTGGCTGTATGATCTCAAACAAATAATATAAACTTTTCTGAGCCCCTGTCTTGTCACTTTATAATTCTACAAATGTTTACTGTGTTGTCTGTGTAAGTTGCATGAGCCCCTCCCTCAGAAGAGCCAGTCTCCTGAACAGAAAATGAGTCATTGAACAGAGAGAACAGGCAAGCCAGGTATCAGGGGCCCCAAAGAAGGGTCACCACCCAGCCTGGGGTACAGGGAAGGGCCCCCTGGAGACTGCATTGAACTGCACTTTGAAAGGCAAGAAAGTATTAGCCAGTTTCAGGATGGTGGGGACAGGTGATGCAAGCAGGAAAAACAGTGTGTCCTCCGTGTCAGGCTGATTAATTACCATTTAATGTGAAATGAAAAAAACAAATGCTGCTACTATTCTAAGTTTGTTTTATTGCTTTTGAAAAGCCAACACCATCAATAGGGCGGGAATTATATTTAGCACAGCAGGCTGTTTTGAGGAAAGCATCCAGCATATAGTAGGTGCATAACAGATGCTAATTCCCATCTCATCTGGTGTCTCATGTAATCCACTGTAGTGGGCTGAATAACGACCCCTAAGGATAACAGGTCCTAATCCCTGGAACCCGTTTATGTACTTTATTTGGGAAAAAGGTCTTTGCAGATGTGGTTAAGCTATGGATTTTATGATTAAGGAGGTTATCCTGAATTATTCCGGTGGGTCCTAAATGCAATCATAAGTGTCCTTGTAGGACAGCGGCAAAAGGAGAGAACACAGACACACAGGAGAGGAGGAGGCAATGTGACCAAGGAGGCAGAGAGGTTGAAAGATGCTGACCTTGAAGACCGGAGTGATGCAGCCACAAGCCGAGGAACATCAGCAGCCACCAGAAGCTGGAAGAGGCAAGGAAGGATCTCTCCTAGAGCCTCTGGAGGGAGCAACAGCCTGAGTTCAGCCCAGTGATAGTGATTTTGGACTTCTGTCCACCAAGTTTATTGTAATTTGCTACAATAGCCACAGGAAACGAATGCATCCACCTCTGTTATCTGCAGTTTTCTTTATCATTACTGCATTGTAGCAAAGATAGCCAATAAATGCATTTGCAGTAAGAATGTGAATTCTTGGTCTCCCAGGAGAATGATGCTCAGTTCAATTGAGCATTTCAGACATTAGAGCGGTGTTGAGTTCTGGCCATAAGGCCAGTTTGAAATATTTGTTGCATTATCTGGAGGAAACTGACAGCCACGGGGAAGGTTCCTGGGGTCTTATCCAGGTAAAACCATCATCTGAGGCTGTCTTAAGGACTGGACTGGGATGGAGAGGCAGAGGCATCCGCAAGAGGAAGATGAATTCAGCTTTGTGGAGCAAATACAAGGAGTAAGACACAGATGGACTAGAACAAGCCATGACAGATAAATAACTGTTAACGAATGTGGACTGTTCAGCTACTGGGTGTGGGGCATTGTACTAAGAAGCGACATCTGTTCGATCATCACATTCTTATTACTCTTAGGGAAGCCTGTTTTACAAATTAGGGATCTTAGGCTCAGTGAGTCTGCCAAAGGTCACAGTGCTGGAAGGGGCGGTGCCAAGCTTTATACCCAGGTCTTCTGGATTTCAAAACTAGCTTTCTCGAAGTTGGCTGAAGACTGGGGAAGGTATTCCAGGTGTACCTGCCTGGGGGTCGCATTTCTTACGTCCTTTCACTTTATGTCTTGCAGATCTGCCTGCTACCCAGAAGCCTGCTTCTCATGCTAATGTTTTCCAGGTTTTTTTGTTTTTTTAGGTAGACTCATGCCAACCAGAGGTGGTCCAGTTATTTCTGGAAGTTCATTTGGGCTAATTCATTAGACTTGAGCTGAGGAGGAGTGAGTGTGGTGTGTGTGTGTGTGTGTGCACACACGTGTGCACGCACACACGAACACACATTTGGTCTTATCAGCTCCCTTGTCTACGGCTGCGCTAAACTACTGTCTTTTGGGAAAGAACATTGCCACTTGGTGTCAAGCTGATTAATTCCTGCTGCAGCTATAAGGAAAAACCACATTTCTGTGATTAATCCCTGCTGCAGCTATAAGGAAAAACCACATTTCTGTCCCAACCTTGTTACCTTCCATATTTTCTGTGAGTTTTTTCTTCTTTATCTAGCTTCAGAATCTGAACAGCTTTTGTAATCTTCGAAGAAGTCTGTAGGACTTTCTTAGGTGACTCTTTCTGAGAAAACGGGGAAAAAATTACATTGCTCCAGCTTCTCACAAATATGAGGTTGTGCATAGCTCCTCAAATTATGGGCCATTTGAAAGGTAATCTCTTGTTATCATAATTTACTAGATCTTGAGTCTGATTCTGGCAGCTCCTAATGTAGTTCATGGAAAGATCGTCATAGCTAATAGCAAACTGGCTTTGTGTCAGTTGCATCTTACATATATTAACTCATTTTAAACTATGCAACCATTCTGTGAGTCAGGTACTATTATTAACCCCATATAAAAGATGATTCAGCTCAGATTCAGAGAGGGTAAGAAAACTTCTGAAGGCCACACAGCTATTAATGCTAGGATTTGGATTCAGGGGTTCTTTGGAAGTGAAAATAGCTTTATTTATTTAATTTTTATTACACAGAAAATTCGTGGTAATATTAGAAACTTCAAATAATACCGGAAAGAATAAAAAGACAAAAAATCTCACCGAAATTCCCAGCAGTCCTAAATAACTTATTAACCACTTTCAATATTTTAAAGAGCATATTTCCAGACATCTTTCTAGTGCTTAAAGAAACACACACCTCTATACTTTACAGGAGTGGGATTATATGATACAGGATGTTCTGTCATTTGCTTTTTCGCCCAGATGATGGTGATTATAATGGACAAGTAAAGCAGAACCAGAATAGGAGAAATATATCCTGTATCAAAGTGATGAATGCAAGCTCAGGGTTCTCACAGCCTAAGTGTAAGTGCTAACCCCGGGGAGAGGGGTGTTGGAGGGGGGGTCCATATGAGAACAGAAGGAATCTGTGCTAATTCCCTGGGCCTTACTCACTACATTCCTTGACCAGAATTCATCCAACCAACTATCCGTACCACAAACAAACATGTTCCCAGTTATCCTCTTTCCATGGCCATTCAAGCCCAAATACTATTTGTGTACAGTCTAAGCATTGATCATCTTCTTTTCAGGGAAAACCGCTTCCAGAATAACTCTGAGCCATCAAAGGCTGGAATCAGAGGTAAAATGATGGGGGCGGTTGCTGTCCATTTGACTCAGATGAAGCCTCCACATATTGTATCATTTCTAAGTTGAGGTAGAAAAAGTCAAAAATGACATTAGGGAGGAATATTCATTTAGACCAGTTCCTGGATTTTTCTGTCTAATGGAATTCCTCTCTGCACACTTATTACCTCATCTCCGAAAAAACTAGATTTGGAGGTAGTCTTGATGGTGCTTCAGGAAACAGGCAATTTTATCATCTCAGGGAGGTCACGTGGTATGACTATCTGAATAACTAATGTTTGTTGCCACTTATCAGGCATCAGGCACTTGGAAGCATCTTGCATTCCACCCTGAGGACACCCTGGTGTGGTAGTACTGTGGTCATGAACATTGAGTAGGTGAAGATGCTAAGGCTAAAAGTGGGTGGGTGACCCCTCTCCCCCAGGCTATCCAGCCAGCAAGTGGCAGAGCCAGGAGTTGGATCCAGGGCTCTCTGAGTCAGATCTGCCCTTGTAGCTGCTATGCTACTATGCTGGTATTGATACATAGTAGGTATCATCTCAACACATTTTCCCTTCCTTTCCCCTTTCATAGGGGGCTTTTAATGAGGAGAAACTTTATGTCCTCATCATCTGATTTCATTTTTTCAAAGCACTCGATTGAAGTATGATTGACATACAAAAATCTGTGCACACTATTCACAATAGCCAAGACATGGAAACAACATCCACTGACAGATGAATGGATAAAGAAGATGTGGTATATAGATATATACAATGGAATACTATTCAGCCATAAAAAAGAATGAAATAATGCCATTTGCAGCAACATGGATGGACCTAGAGATTATCATTCTAAACGAAGTAAGTCAGAAAGAGAAAGACAAATACCGTATGATGTCACTTATATGTGGAATCTAAAATATGATACAAATGAACTTATCTATGTAACAGAAACAGACTTACAGACATAGAGAACAGACTTGTGGTTGCCATGGGGGAGGGATTGACTGGGAGTTTGGGATCAGCTGATGCAAACTATTATATATAGACTGGATAAAAAAACAAGGTCATACTGTATAGCACAGGGAACTACATTCAATATCCTGTGATAAACCATAATGGAAAAGAATATGAAAGAGAATGTATGACTATATATAACTGAATCACTTTGCTGTACAGCAGAAATTAATACATTGTAAATCAACTATGCTTCAAAAAAGATTTTA
This sequence comes from Lipotes vexillifer, assembly GCF_000442215.2. Lineage (NCBI taxonomy): Eukaryota > Metazoa > Chordata > Mammalia > Artiodactyla > Lipotidae > Lipotes > Lipotes vexillifer. Next base: position 142,166 of record NW_006780863.1, on the reverse strand, counting down.
TAAAAAACAAAACCAAAAAGCTCTGCGTGTTTAATGCATACAACTTGATGAGTTTGGAGATGCACACCCATGAAACCATCACCACAATCTATACCATAAGCGTAACCATCATTTCCAAAACATTACTCTCCCTCAATTAATTATCACTATTATTTTGCGGTAAGAACATTTAACATAAGATCTACCCTCTTAGCAAATTTTCAACTATACAGTACAGTATTGTTAACTCCAGGCACGATGCTGTCCTGGAGATCTCTAGGACTTATTTGCGTTGCGTAACTGAAACTTTGGACTTTTTGACTCATACTTCTCATTTCCTCCTCCCTAGCCCCTCACCATTCTGCTCTCTGCTTCTATGAGTGACTACTTTAGATTCCTCATATAAATGGGATCATGCAGTATTTGTCTTTTTGTGTCTGGCTTATTTCACTGAGAATACTGTCCTCCAGGTTCATTCATGTTGTTGCAAAAGTCAGAATTTCCTTCTTTTATCAAGCTGAATGATGTTCAATAATAATATTCAACTTTATACACACACACACACACACAGTGTGTGTGTGTGTGTGTGTGTAATACATACACCACATTTTCTCTTTTTTTTGAGGGTGTGTTCATTTTTTAATTCAGGTATACTAGATGTACAATATTATATAAGTTGCAGGTGTACAACATAGTGTTTTACAATTTTTAAAGAATTATATTCCATTAGTTATTATAAAATATTGACTATATTCCCTGCATTGTACAATATACCTTTGCAGCTTATTTATTTTACACATTGTAGTTGTACCTCTTAACCCCCAACCCATATCTTGCCCCTCCCCCCTTCCCTTGCCCCACATTTCCTTTATCCATCTGTCACTTAATTGTCATGCCACTCTTCAGTATTGATGTGCAAATTATAAACGAGCAGTTTGAGATCCCCAATCATGTTACCTGCGCATGATGCCTGATCTCTGCCTGGGCAGAATAAGACAGCACTGGATCAAATCCATACTTAGCAGCCTTGTTCACCTGTAACTTTACCTCTCTGAACCATTTCTTCATCTGTTAAATTGGAGCGATAACCCCTGTGCCTCCATCAAAGCGTCTTGGTGTGGATTAAACGAGATGATGCATAGTTTAGGGACTTGCATATGGTGGGCGTGAACTATATGTTAATACTTAATCCTCTTTGGAATCACAGAGGCCTGTGCATTGATCACCGGATGGGGCTCTTCCCTGGAGGTCAATGCAACACTGGGGAAAGGATTTATCCAGCACTGGGGCTAAGGTTAGAAATCAGAGACTCAGAAATCGATGACAAGGCAGTTATTGCCATAACTTCTCCACTTGGTTAAGGCATTCAGGCACTTGGGCCTCAGTTAACTCACCTATGAACTGGGGAGAATAAAAGCTTCCTTGCAGGGCCACTGAGAGGATAAAATGAGGTGACACTCGTACTAAGCCCAGAACTGTCCCTCAATCCTGACAGCTTCTCTCCTCCTCCTTATAAGTAACTGATCTCGGGCTTCCCTGGTGGCGCAGTGGTTGAGAGTCCGCCTGCCGATGCAGGAGACGCGGGTTCGTGCCCCGTTTCGGGAAGATCCCACATGCCGCGGAGCGGCTGGGCCCGTGAGCCATGGCCACTGAGCCTGCGCGTCCGGAGCCTGTGCTCCGCAAATGGGAGAGGCCACAACAGTGAGAGGCCCGCATAACGCAAGGAAAAAAAAAAATAAATAAATAAATAAGTAACTGATCTCAGTTGCCAAATACCTGTACTGGGATTTGCCCTCACATTTCGTGTCTGCTCCGGGTTAAAGAAAATTATGCTCCTGTCTTTTCGCATATTGGAGCTGCAGCTAGTTCTGAGCCTGGGGATTTTATGTCTTTGCAAATTGCCCGATTCTGACATTTACCGTCCTCTGCTTGTCTGAGGTTGGTTCCTGTGCAGAGAAACAGCTGCGGACTTTGTTCTGAGCGGAGGCCATGCACGCTGCAGCCTGTTTGTGGGGCAAGAGGGAGAGAAGGTCTGGGCTTTCTTTTTTTTTGAGTCACAAAACTGTCAGTAGTGGGTCTCATCATTGTCTCTCATCTGGGATGCTGTAACTGGTCTCCTGAGCCCATGCTTGCTTCTTCCAGTCTTTTCTCCATACAGCTGCCAATTGCTCTGAGAATCCTTAAAGATGCCCCATCGCATCTTGTTGCTGCTCAAAACCTTCCAGTGGCTTCCACTGGTCTCAGGATAAAGATGAAATCCTTCCCAGGGCTCATAGTGAGAAGGAGAAACATTCTCTTTCCTCTTTAGTCAAGCCACACTGGCCTGCTTTTTTCAACTTGATTTTGCATATTTCCTTCCACTACAGGGCCACATCACATGCTAGTCTTCCTTTGGGTGGAGGTGCATTGGGGCATTTTGGGTTAGAGAAAGAGGCACAGGCAATAAGGTAGGACATGCAGAGGCCCAACACCCTGAAAACCGCACATTGCTGCCATATGCAATTTAACAGTAGGCTACAACGTACAATTTTATTTTTCCAAATTACACACATTCAGATGCTCAAATCAATCATACCTCTTGTTTGCTTGCTCTCACTCTCTCCTTTAAGACTTTCTAATTCATTCTCTTTTGCTCTCTGTCTCTCTGGGTCCCTGTTTTTCTGATCTCCTAAACCTGTACTTAATTTGCCAGCCGAGAATTCTGGCAACTGGAGTCAATCATGGGCTTTTTAGAAAAAAGAAGAAGGAATTGAAAGAGAATAGAACAAGGAACATTTAAAGAGGTAAGAAAAACTAAAGGTTGTGTTGCTGCCCAAGGTCACCAAGCAGCTGGAGACAGAATTCACATTCAGATCACCTGACCCCAGAGCAGAGGCTCTCAACCCAAAGCTTAGCTCAACATGAACATTTGGGTTCCTGAGACCAGGAGGTCCCTCTAATAAATATTAGAGATCCACTTTGACCTGGAGCCTCAGGTTGCAAGAATGGGAGGATCTCAGACACATCTGAGTTGAAGAGTTACAAAGAAACAAATGGAGGGGCTCAGAACAGGCCTGGGGTGCACCAGGGGTGTGTGTCAGTTTCCTAGGGTTGCTGTAACAAATTACAACAAACTGGGTGGTTTAACACGACAGAAATGTGATCTCTCACAGTTCAGGAGGCCAGAAGTCTGAAATCAAGGTGTCAGCAAGGTTGGTTCCTTCTGCAGGCTGAGGATCTCCTTCCCACCCCTCCTTCCTTCCCTCTCTCTTCTCACAGGGGACAGATCCACACCATGGTCTGAGGACTCGCCACACCTACTCCTGCCCTTTTCCCTTCATGCTTCGCAGGCATCCCCCGCCCAATAAATCTCTTGCACTTCTAATTTCATCTGGACATCTGCTTCTCAGAGAACTCAAACGGACACAAGCAGAAGATGAGAATAGAGACGTACACCTTCAACTTTCTCAGAACCCCTGGATGCTCTGAAACTCAAGAACTCCAAGATTGTAATAGCCTATAAGGGAAAAGAATCTGGAAAAGAATACATATATTAACATTTACCACTTCATGTGTAGTGCAAGTACTTTATAATAACAAAATATTCCTAATTCCTTCCTTCCATCCCTTGTGTCTTTGCTGTCATTCATTTCACTTATACATGAGCATGCTGTCACACATACACACACACACACACACATATGTAACTGACCACTTTGCTGTACGCCTGAACTAACACAACACTGTAAATCAATTATACTTCAGTTAAAAAAAAAAAAAAGAAATCCAGGCTTCATGGTCCTCCATCCATGTGGATGCCTGGGCTTTCACTGCATCTGGAGCATGTAGCAAAGATGGCACCAAGGATAGCTGGCTGGCTGGCTCCTCCCTACCTATTCCCATCCACTGCCTTGCTTCTTCCTGCTACGGAGCCTGGAAAACCTCAATACTCATTTCCCAGCCTTTTTGGGTTGAGAATTGCTTTCCTGATAAAGGAAGACAAGAGGAAGCCCAGCACTACCCCTTTCCCCACTTTTTTCAGCCTTGAATATGGACAGGGTGCCTGGACCTCCAGCAGCCACTTGAGAATGCAAGATAACAATCATGAAAGAAGGATGTAGAGAGTCGCTGGGACCCCAGCCTTGGCATAATCAAGCTACAAATGGAGAGCAGCTGCTGCTTCACCGCTGGACTTCCTGTTACATGAGAAAAATAGACCTTTGTCTGTGTAAGCCACAGTGTGTCACTTGCAGGCCAGAACATGCCTAAGTGATGCAGATGATCTGACTTGAAATATGTGCTCTGTGGATTTGAGCCAAAGAGCTCAGGCAAGACCAGCCGCACCTTTTGGTACAGGCAGAATTTCACGGACAGAAGGGTCAGCAAGTGCCCAGATCCCTGTGCACTTGGCAGCCCATGGAGAAATATACCCGGACTTGGCATCAAGGGCTGTGGAAGACCCTTCCTTCCATTGCTTTCTGTCTTTGTAGGGGATGAGCAAGATATTTGGGCTCAGTTTGTCTCTTCCCTACTTTATCTGCTGAGCAGGAAGAGACAAGAGACAGAGGCTGGTGTGACAGTGGGAGTTCATAAGAAAGAATATAAAGCATCACTTATCCAAGTGAGAGGGGGTGGGACTCCCAAGGGGTGGTCCTGGGAAGATCCCTGCAAGAGAAGACACAAAGGATCCAACCACGCACCCCTGTGTCATGAAGGGGTTAATCTTTTATTCTATTAAAAAAAAAATTCAAGTCCACTTTCCACATCCCCCAAAAAGCCCACATCTCCACCAGCTGAAAGTGAATCACCCCCTCACACTCAGAGTACAATTCGATGTCATGTTTTTTACTTAATATCAGCAGTAGTAACACTTGAGCACCAAAAAAGCCCAAGTAATTATATGCCTGTTTTCTCCGCTGTTATTATTTTCATGGAACAAAGGCACCTGCCACGTTAATTATGCCCTTTTTATAAACATCTTCTCCAGCCAGCCAACCAAAAATGCATTTGAGGGGAGGGGTTATGTGTTGGAGGGAGAGGATTCTTATGTACAACAGATTTTCAGATTTTCCTTGAGTCCAACAATACCCTCGTTCATACAAGGCTGCCAAACCTTCACCCAGACCATCAGAGAAGAATGATTTGCTGAACTTTAAAAAAATGAGATAAAATAAAGAATCCTTGGAGAAGGAGAATCAAGAAGGAAGTCAACCAGACCTCCCTACCTGTGTTCAAAGTCACAAAAGTCAGAGCATGACATTGAGGATGAGGTTTCCTAAAGAAAAATAGAAAAAAAGAAATGTGCACCTCACAGCTGTATCATCTAGGCGTTGTGAAATACTCGACAGGTTTTTTTCCTACTTATACGTAGAGGCATACCATACAGTAAATGGCACACATCTTAAGTGTACAGTTTGATTAATTTTTTTGGAAATTTTTTATTGTGGGAAAATTTGTAAATCCTGAATTTGCCATCTTTATCATTTTTAATTGTAGAAGTCAGTGGCATTAAATTACAATCGTGATGTTGTACAACCATCATTACTGCTTTTTCCAAAATTTTTCATCATCTCAAACAGAAACTCTGAAACGTTACATTTGGTGAATTTTTACGTAATATACAATGTGTAGCCAAAATCCAGATTGAGATAGAAAACATTCCCAGCTTCCAACTGGCTCCCTTATGCTCTTCCCTGGTTAATGCCTTCCCAGAGGTAACACCAGTCTGACCTCTATCACTGTGGATTAATTTTGCCTGAAAGTTAATATTAGTGGAACCAGAGAGTATGTATTAGGCCTCTTTCAATCAACACTGCCCATGAGATTCATCCATGTCATTGCATGAATCAGTAGTTTGTTCTTTTTTTATTACATGAACATATGACAATTTATTTTTCTTCTCCATTCATTCTCTTATGAACGGACATTTGTTTTGTTTTGTTTTGTTTCCAGTTTGGGGTTATTAGAAATAAAACCTCAGACGCATGGTCACAGAGAACAGACTTGTGGTTGCCGATGGGGAGGGGCTTGGGGGAGGGATGGAGTGGGAGGTTGGGGTTAGCAGAGGTAAGCTATTATATAGAGAATAGATAAGCAACAAGGTCCTACTGTATAGTACGGGGAACTATACTCAATATCCTATGATAAACCATAATGGAAAAGACTATTTTAAAAAATGTATAATATATTTATGTATAACTGAATCACTTTGACGTACAGCAGAAATTAACACAACTTTGTAAATCAAATATACTTCAATAAAAAATAAATTTAAAAAAAGAACTAAAGCCACTGTGAACATTACTGTGTAAGTCTCTTAGTGAACATGGATTCTCCTTTTCCTTGGTCATAGTATTAGTCTTCTAGGGCTACCATAACAAAGTACACAGACTGGGTGGCTTAAACAACAGAAATTTATCTTTTTACAGTTCTGGAGGCTGGAAGTCCCAGATCAAGGCGCTATCAGGGTTGGTTTCTCCTGAGGCCTCTCTCCTGAGCTTGTAGAGATGACCCTTTTCTCTCTGTCTTCACAGGGTCTTCCCTCTGTATATGTCTCTGTCCTAATCTTCTCTTCTTATAAAAACACCAGTTATGTTGGATTAGAGTCCACCCTAACGACCTCATTGAACCTGAAATCCCTCTTCAAAAACCCTGTCTCCAAATACAGTGACATCCTGAGGTATTGGGAGTGAGGTCTTTAATATATGAATTTGGGGGGACACAATTTAGCCCATAACAGCCACGTACATGGGACTGACGTCACTTGGTCACAGGATGAGCATGTGTTTAGTGTCAACAGGTATTTCCAGTTTTCCAAAGAAATTGTACCAAAGTCCCACCACTGTGTGAATTCCAGATCCTCCATGTCCTTGACAACACTTGATGTTGTCAGTCTTTTCATTTTAGCCATTCTGGTGGGAAGGTAGCAGTATCTCATTGCAGTTTCCCAGGTACTTCTTTTTTTAAAAAAAAATAATAAATTTATTTATTTATTTAATTTTGTCTGCATTGGGTCTTCGTCGCTGTGCGTGGGCTTTTTTCTCTAGTTGCAGAGACCAGGAGCTACTCTTTGTTGCAGTGCGGGCTTCTCATTGTGGTGTCTTCTCTTGCTGTGGGGCACAGGGTCTAGGCATGGGGGCTTCAGTAGTTGTGGCACGTGGGCTCAGTAGTTGTGACACATGGGCTTAGTTGCTCTGTGGCTTGTGGAATCTTCCCAGACCAGGGCTCAAACCCATGTCCTCTGCATCGGCAGGCGGATTCTTAACCACTGCACCACCAGGGAAGTCCCCAGGTACTTCCTGAATATTAACTCAGCACCTGATTTGATAGTTCCCCTCGAGTTCATATACTCTCAGAACATATTTTGTGGTCATACCTTGGACGCTGTTTAGCTCACAGAGATTCCTGTGGTGCTTTTGTCTACATAAGTCTGGGAAGTGGTGTTTATTCGTGGGTGGATAAAGAAATTGTGGGTGATCTAAACTGATATTTTTATACCTTTACAAAATGTCTCAAAACTCCTCAATTTGTGTGTGTTACTTTTCTAAGAAAAACACAGCCTGATTTTTAAAGGGAAGGTGGAAACATCAGGAAATGTGTCTGCTTGGGCATCCCTGTAGGAGTTCTGGAGAAGTGATTCTGGGGTGCAGTTGTAAGTGTGTTTTCTGATTGGCTTCATTTTTCAAATAGTTCAGTCATCAGAGAGACTTGGGGTCACCCACATGCTGTTGGGAAGCTTCTAGAAGAAGACAGAGGATGGGGCTTGATTATTTGAGGCATGCACGCACAAGTACAGATATGTGTGTTTGTGTGTGCATACACACATACACATAATTTTTTTTTGAGTGACCTGTACCAGAGGCTGCCCCAAGAATCTTCTCAGCATCTTAATGAGATTGGTGGTAGCACATCAACAACAATACTAATAGCAATAATAATAACCACTCATTTATTTATTGATGTTCAGAGAGGTTAAATGACTCACCCAAGGCCACACAGCTTAAAAATGGCAGAGCTAGGGGTCTGAACTCAGATCCACCTGACCCTTACTTGTTGACATCCTACTGCCTCTGTTATGGTCTGGGCTTCTCCCATGCTTTCCCTGCAGCGTCCCTAATGCTCATGATTCTGCAAGGTGGTTGTTGTGAAGGCCCATTTTACGGATGAAGAAACAAAGGCATTTGCTCAAAGTCATATGGTTAGTTGACAGGGCCGGGATTCAAACCCCGTTGGTATGACTCCTATTTCTATGATTGCTATTATTATTTCTATGATTTCAAGTCTCTCTCAGGCAGGCTTTGCATTATCTTTGAGTGACAGGTCCATCTACCAGAAAGTTCACACTTGCATGGAGCTGAAATTGGCCTCTTTGCAACTTCACACAATTGCTTCCAGCCCACAGCCCAGCATTTGGCACTTAATTACATCTTGCCTTCTATTATGCACTAATTGTCTCTTGTGGTTCCTCCCTTCTCCCCAGCTCATTTGCCAACTCCTCGAGGGCAGAGACTAAGTCTTGTAGTCTGAACACCTTGCAGAGTTGCAGAATAAGAGCTTATTAAATAAATACTTGTTGATTGAAAGTTCCCACCAAGATTTCCTCCTGGGGCCTTAAACCAGGTGTGTGGAAGACAGTGTAGGAAGATCACAAGGGATTTGCAAGTTAAATATGCATACAGTTTGTATATAATTTGCATACTCCCACTGTCAACACTCAGCAATTTTACATTTAAAATGATATTGCTCCCCTGAAGTCTGTCATTTCTTCAACTCTCTCTTCTTTCTTTCTTCAATATTGTGTACATATCAAATCAGAACATGGGGAGTTTACACCCTACATGTAAAGTGAATAGAACCTAGGTTGCAGCAAGAGAGGGTTAGAGTGAGGTTGCCTGGTTGAGACTTCATTTGCCCTTTCAAGGGTAATTGTCACACGTGTTTACTGGTGCCCTCAGACACAATTACTCACTCTTACATTACTTTTTTGTTCCACCTGCAGTGACATCACCACTGTGTATCCTAGCTAGAAATTAGTCTGCCTTCTTACAGTTGCAAGTGATTGGAAACTTACTCAAAGCAGTTAAAGCCAAGAAAGAGAATTTGAACTCATTGGCTTCTGTAACTGAACTGTTTGGGGACTTCAGACACAGCTGGAGGTGGAGACTGAAATGATGTCATCAGGGGTTCATCAGAGTCTCTCTTCCCTTTTCTCTACTCTGCTTACAGTCCCAGCGCAAAGAGCTTCACTTACTCAACAGATGAAGTCAAAAATCCCAAGGCTGCGTCTCATTGGTCTGACCCAGGTCATGTGACCGTCTCTACACCAATCACCGCGTTTGGAACAAAAATATACTGATTAGCTAGTTCTTGGGTGAGTCCTTTTCCACCCCGCAACCGTGTGGTCTGAGAGTGAGGAAGAGGAGTTGTCCAAAGAGAAGTCTAGGGGCTTTCGTTAAAAGAAGTTCAGGTACAAGCACAGACACCCGCCACAAGTAGGTGCTGGGTAAGTCTGTCTCTCTTCCTAACCTGGGGACTCCTCGGGGGCAGGAAGTTGGGAAACTCCTCATGAAACTACACATGTAAAAAGGGGTAGGAAAAAAGAAACCTTCAAAGCACTAGAGAGTCCTTCCTTTCCCAACTGTTTATTGAATGGCAAGCATTGGGATGACAAGGATGAGCAAATGCAAAGGTGGTCCCTGCCCACCGTGGGGTGTACAGTCTTGTTGACGAGACAGAATACACACAACAGACTTGAATAGTAAGAGAGTGATGTTCATATACTAATTGTTGTATGAACAGTTTCTTCTCTGCAGCCTAGAACACTCAAGATGATAAAAGAGTAGTAAAGTGACATCTTACATCCTCCTCATAAAGCCCTTTTAAACACCTTTATAACGACTTCTAGGACAGTAGATGCAATGTTCCCCCCACGTTATAGATAAGGGATGGAGACTCTGAAAAGGAAGCATACCTACAATGTGCCAGTAACCAACCACACTACGTGCCTCTGTGTAGAAGGCCCTATTTTCATTAACCTGCCCCAAAGCCTTGTGAAGTCTGATCTCTTTTCATAGACGAGGAAAGAGCACCTCAGAGGTGAAGAAACTAGCCTGACAGCAAGTGGCGGAACTGGGGGCCCAAGTAAGTGACTTAGCATCACACAAAACCCAAGGCTAGGTCAGAACTCACTGCTGGAGCTCAGGGCTCCAAGTCCAGTGCTCATTCTCTGACCTAGCTGGGTGCCCCCTCTGCCTTCAAGCCATGTCTGTCATCCGGCATTACTCTGATCCGTCATTAGGCTGTGACTCTTGCAACTGGACAGATATTAGCTATCATCAGCCTTGACCCAGAGGAAGAACAAGGTTTCCTTTCTGCTCTCCTTGCCAGAGCCTTGCAGCCCTGCCCCAGAAATGCCAACCTCCTTTTCCCCGGGAGTTATTTCGGTCCCCTCCATCACTCATCGCTAACCCTGTTCCAGAAGCTGGGTGGTGACGGCGGCAGTGGCGTGCAGCCAGCCCCACCAGGGCTTGGCTGGGTGTGTGTGGCAGCCGAGATCTGGCCTATTTTGCTCATGTGATGAGCAAAGGCCTGCTTGATATTCTGCCAGTGTGTCGTGAGAGAAAGGGAGGGGTCGAGGATGCCTCTGACATTTTTTGTCTGAAGAACTAGAAGTTATCGTTGACTAAGAAGGGGAGATGTTGGCCAAAGCAGATTTTGAGCAGGGTGGAGTCCAGAGTTCAGGTTTGTATCCGTTAAGTCGAAGATGCTTGCTTGACATCCAAGAGGAGACATTAAGGGGCAAATGGATATGGAAAGAGGATGAGGCTGGAGATAAAAATGTGGGACGCGTTGTCATAGAGACGGTAATAAATGCCATGGGATGGTTGAAACAACTAGGGAGTGGGAGTTTACAAAAGAGAATGAGTTAGAGGACAGCATGGAGCACTTCGACCTAGAGCACAGGGGGCTGAGAACCAGGGAGAACTGAGAAGGCGTAGTGAGTGGGTAGGAAGTTACCCAAGAATCAGGATGGAGGCCAAGCGAAGAAGGGATTTCAAGGAGGGAGCAATTAATTGCATCAAATGCTACTGCTAAATTGGGTTCGGTCAGAACTGAGGATTTACTTCAGTTTAGCACATCAGATATCACTGGTGACCCTGGGCGGAGTAGCCTGGTCGGGAGGTGGGGAAGAAAGCAGGAGAGAACGGGCAGAACATTGAGTGGAGACGATTCTTTTTACAGGTTTGCAGTAAAGGAGAGCAGATGGGACAGTCTCTGGACAGACCAGGGATGATTTTTCTCAAGCTGGGAAATATTGTAGCACATTTGTGTTCTGATAGAAATGAAAAGCAGAGGGATAATTTTATGATGCAAGGAAAGAAATGGGGCAGTTGCAGGAATACTCTCCCAGAGCGGCTGGAGGGGGTGGGATCCAGTGGACCACTGGGGTTTTGGCCTTAGATTCCAAACCCAGGCTCTCTCTACCCTGCCAGGGAGCCTCTCCCCATCAACACGGTGCGTTCTTGCCTTCTCTGCTCAGAACCACTGCAAACTTCCTGAAGAATGCTCCTGTTTGAGAGAACAAAGCCTAGGATGGAATATTTGCTATTTCTGCTACCGATAACCATGAATTAGAGAGAAGAGAGAAACAGGAGGTGAGAGAAGACTTTGAGCTATGAATTGAGGTGTGCACGCTGTGAGTGTGCTTGCAAAATCACCTTGCATGGCATGTTTTAAGGTTGGGAGGCCATTTCAAAAGGAAGCTGAGACAAAATGAACAAACACCACTAAAATACAAGTGGTGGCGTGATCTAAGAAGTTTAGCAAAGATGTGATGTTTACCACTGCTTCCAACTTAAAAACAATTGGTGTTTAATAGGTTCCTTTCAAGGTCATTCAGGCAGCAAAGGTAAATTGACAACTGGGCAAGGCCTTGGAGATCGAGAGAAGAGCAGACTGTGGTCTTCAGGGAGCTGGAAGGCCAGTAAAGTATTATTAACACGGGATGTTCACAGTACAGCAAGTTATGGATGCACAGAACAGGGTTAGGTAACCTAGTAAATCTGATGGAGGCAAGGCTTAGGCAAGTGTCAAGGAGGAGTAGGCTCTATGCTGGGAAGTGTAAGGAAAAGTGTGCCTCTAACACAGGGAACAGCATGTGCAAAGCCTACGTGGTGTGAAATACCAAGGCACATTAAGACAACACCAAATGTCTCTATATGGATGGAGATGAAATTTTATCCTGAGCACCATGAGGAGCCACAGAAAGATTTTAATTGGGGAACTACTGCGGTGGATGTGTTTAGAATTCAGAACACAAAAGAAGTCAAAAAACAGTGGTCAGGGGCTTCCCTGGTGGTGCAGTGGTTGAGAATCTGCCTACCAATGCAGGGGACACGGGTTCGAGCCCTGGTCTGGGAAGATCCCACATGCCGCGGAGCAACGGGGCCCGTGAGCCACAACTACTGAGCTTGCACGTCTGGAGCCTGTGCTCCGCAACAAGAGAGGCCACGACAGTGAGAGGCCCGCGCACCGCGATGAAGAGCGGCCCCCGCTCGCCGCAACTAGAGAAAGCCCGCGCACGGAAACAAAGACCCAAAACAGCCAAAAATAAATAAATTAATTAATTTAAAAAAAAAACAACTGAGCTAAAAAAAAGAAAGCAATAAAAACTCAAGCCCTCTTTAAAAAAAAAAAAATTAAAAAAAAAAAGCAGTGGTCAGGTTCCAAGGCATTCCCTCAGTGAATGAATAGGTTAGCCTATTTATCACGTTGTAATTGATTTATAGCACTATCCAGGGTTTGGGGGTCCAGAGGCAGTTATGGGAAGAGGAGGAAGGGTGTTCTGTTTCATGACTGTGTACCATGCCAAGGTCTTGTGCATAACTGTGAAACAACTGTTCTTCAAATGAAGTTTAAAGAACAAAAGTTTTCCTTTTTTTAATGGAAACATACTTGATTTACAATACTCTTATTAGTTTCAGGTATACAGCATAGTGATTCAGTATTTCTGCAGATTATACTCCATTATAGGTTTTTACAAGATAATTTCCCTTTTCAATGATCTTGCCATTCTTTTTTACACTTCAATGAGAAATGCTCAGTTTGGTGCTAACGGATCTTTAACATATTTTTGTTTTTTTTTTTTTACTGCTTACGGTACACTTTGCCTTAGATTGTTTGGACAATGAAAGAGTATCTTAGGATATTCTCAAAATTTGGGGAAACCAATGGAAAAAGAAGGCCGGATTAAGACATGTGGGAGCACGAAGCAGCCCCTTCAAACCAGTGTTCTTCCACCTTGTTTAGCATCTATTTAGAGGAAAGGTGTGTAAGACGTGAGGGAGGGTGAGGCGCTGTCCTGAGGAGCAGCTATCATTTCTCCTGCTGGAGGAACTCAGCCACACGGGAAACTCCAACACTCCATTTAGCCAAAGCAAACAAACAAAAGTAGCCCCCAGTATTTGAGATTTGCCCTCCATAGTGTACACTTTAGTTCATCTGCCCTTCCTACAGTAGGCGGCATCCACTCACTCCGATTTCTCCAATCATCTTCCCACACCAACATTGCTCTCTATGACCAGAGTTCTATCACGCATTTCACTCCATCGTGTTACCTCTCCAGGGATGTTTTAGCTTCCCTTAGAGATTAGGGGCAAGTGTCTGCTTGTCTCATTTTTGTGTGTGTGGCTTAAAACAACGTTTATTTTGTTCCCCAGTCTGTAGTTTGGGCAGGGCTCAGGGTGGACAGCTTGCTAATGCTCCTCCTGGCATCAGTTGAGGTGGCTCAAAGGCTGTGGCACGAATCATCTAAAGGTTCATTCACCCCCCACGTCTGGTGGTAGGCACTGGCTGTTGATCAAGACCTTAGGGAGGGCAGCCAGAACACCTACATGTAGCCTCTCCGTGACTTGGGCTTCCTCCCAACATGGTGGCTTGGTCATGAGGATGAACATTCCAAGAGAGAAAATGGAGTGGAAGCTACATCACTTTTATGACCTAGCTACGTGCCATGCAGCATCACTTCTGCTACATTCTCTTCATTAGAGGCCAGCCCATATCTGAAGACAGAGCAATTAGACTCCATCCCTTGATGGTAAGTTACAAAAAATTTGTGGACACATCTTAAAACCCACCACAGTCCACCCTATAGCCACGAGTCACTTATATTCCTCCCACATGGAAAATAGAGAAACTCTCCCAAGATCCTACCCTAAAAGTTTCATCTGTTTAGAGCATTGGGTCCAAGGATCTTGCCAGCTAAATCAAGTCCAGGGAATACCCTGGCAGTCCAGTGGTTAGGAAACTGCGCCTCCACTGTAGGGGGCACAGGTTCGATCCCTGGTCGGGGAATTAAGATCCCTCAAGCTGTGCATGGTGGGAACAAAAAACAAACAAACAAACAAATCAAGTCCAAATGACACTCATTAATCTCTCCTTTTAACGTATTGAAACCAGGTCTCAGGCTTAGAACCTCACAAGAGGTCGGTAACCCACTAGAATTAAATAAGGTTTGATTGATTGATTGATGTTTATTGAGATAGAATCCACAGCAACATTTTATTTTATTTTACAGTTCCCTTCCATTAGCGTAAACAGTATTGGTTTTCCAGTCCTAGTACTAATGTTTAGTTTTCTTTCAATACTGCTTTTTAAAAACAGTGATTTTAAAGAAAATAGTAAGTAAAGAATAGGATAAGTGGCACTTGGATATGGAGAAAATTGTGAGAGTGGGTAGTATAAAGGAATGAAGTAAGAATATTTGTTACAATGTGGATAAACCTCAAAAATATTACCCGAAGTGAAAGAAACCACCTACAAAATGACACATAGTGCTTGAGTCCATCGATATAAGGTGTCCAGAAAAGGCAAATTACTAAGCAGATTAGTGATTGCCTGGAGCTGGACATGGAAAAGGGAAGCGACTTTTTCTGGGTGATAGAAATGTTCTAAAATTAGATGGTGGAGATGGTTGCACAACTCCGTATATCTACTAAAAATCATTGACTAGTACGCTTAAAACGAGTTCATTTTATGGTATGCCTCAATAAAACAGTTGAAAAACTGTGAGAGCTCATGTGAATGCTTGGAGTTTTTTGTTGTTGATGGTTTTTTTGTTGTTGTTGTTGTTGTTTTTTGCGGTACGCGGGCCTCTCACTGTTGTGGCTTCTCCCTTTGCGGAGCACAGGCTCCAGACGCGCAGGCTCAGTGGCCGTGGGTCACGGGCCCAGCCACTCCGCGGCATGTGGGTTCTTCCCGGACTGGGGCACGAACCCGTGCCCCCTGCATCGGCAGGCGGACTCTCTACCACTGTGCCACCAGGGAAGCCTGTTGATGTTTTTTATTTATTTTATTTTATTTTATTTAGTTTTGTCTGTGTTGGGTCTTCGTTGCTGTGCGTGGGCTTTCTCTAGTTGTGGTGAGCAGAGGCTACACTTCGTTGCGGTGTGTGGGCTTCTCTTCATTGCAGAGGCTTCTCTTGTTGGGGAGCACGGGCTCTAGGCGCACAGGCTTCAGTAGTTGTGGCACACGGGCTTAGCTGCTACGCGGCATGGGGGATCTTCCTGGACCAGGGCATGAACCCGTGTCCCCTGCATTGGCAGGCGGATTCTTAACCACTGCGCCACCAGGGAAGTCCCGATGCTTAGAGTTTTGGAGACGTTAGACAGTAACAGTAAGAGGGTTTTCAAATTATGCTCATCATAGCTGCCCACTTTGAAGGACAAAATATCAGAAGGGCCCATCAGGGCTGGCTCAACAGCATTCTGATCTGCCCTTATTTGTTTTAGAAGCAGTTCAACGTAGAAACACGGAAATTGCTAGAAATGAACAAAGCTACCCGCCAGAGCAAAGGCGGGTCCGCCCTGCCCAGCATCAGCTGATGGCGTGAACCGTTGTATGGGACCATTTAACCTCTAGGTCTCATGGTTTATTTATGAAGGTGACTCGCGCCTCACTTACGATAAAAAGAAGGTCGATGTGTAAACAACTTTGAATGAAGCTTCTTTGGGAACGGAACAGAACAAGACAACTCAGCAGGTAGAGCTTGGCTTTATTTGCAAGGATGTGCATCTGTCACTCATGGCAGGATCTTGGGATCTTGGCACAAATGGACCCACAAAAAGCTTCACAGAACCGAACCCATTTGTAGGTCGAAGACTGCCTGATTTGTACTTTAGTAGATGATTTCTTTGGAGGACAAGATCCATAAGCTGAAAATGCCTGGGAGGCACTGGGCCAGAATATGCAGGGTGGACACCAGCATCCCAGAGTCTGATTTGGTTTTCTAGACTTTCCACTAATTGTAGTAATTACCATCTGTGATTTCCTTTATGGATCGGCAAATGAAGACTGAGATGAAGACAGCTGAGCAAATGATGGGGTAGGCCAGCCTCCCTCATGGAAATTCCGTCTGCAGGAGGTCAAACACTGCCCCCTACCCCCAGTGCAAATGGAGGGATGGGATGGGAACGGATCTAGGGTAGGTCATCCCAACTGTGAGTCCAGCCACCTCTGCATTCAGGGACAGGGGTTATTTCCTGCTGCTTTTTGTCACTCAAGCATAGCTTCTTTTTTTAAAAAAAATAATTCATTTATTTATTGAAGTATAATTGATTTACAGTGCTTTAGGTGTACAGCAAAGTGATTCCGTTATATATATATATTTTTTTTCAAATTCTTTTCCATTATACGTTATTATACAAGATACTGAATATAGCTCCCTGTGCTATACAGTAGGTTCTTGTGGTTAATCTATTTTGTATATAGCGTTGTGTATATGTTAATCCTAAATTCCAAATTTATCCCTCCCCACCCTTTCCCCTTTGGTAACTGTAAGTTTGTTTTCTATGTCTGTGAGTCTGTTTCTGTTTCCTTCTTTGATGCCTATAGGAGAAAATCTCTGTTAAAAGCCACAGCAATCCTTTTAAAACAAGTAAACGAATCCACACTGCTGCTCAAATCCCTCCAGTGGCTTCCCCTCTTATTAAGAATAAAAGCTGCACAGTAGGTTCTATATGATCTTGTTCTATGCTGCCCACGTACGGCTACTGAACACTCAGAATATGGCTAGTTTAAATTCAGATATGCTGTGAGTGTGAAATACACAGTGGGCGTCTATTCCTGTATTTGAAGGCAATCTGAAGCAAATAATGTGAAAATGCTCATTAAGACTTTCAAATATTATTACAGTTGAAATAATATTTTAAGTATATTGACTCAAATAAAATATATTAAGGTTATTTTCACCTTTTCAAAAAAAAGTGTGGCTACTAGCAAATTGAAAATTACATTTGTGAGTACGTTGTGTTTCTATTAGGTGGCATTAATCTAGCTCCTGCTCATTTCCTGACAGCTATACTGGCCTCTCGTTTCTTTGTGAACAAGGCAATCATGCTCTGGGCTTTTGCACATACTGTTCACTAATCTTGGAGAGCACTTCACTTAGCACAGATATGGCTCCCTCCTTTGCCTCATCCAGGTCTCTGTTCAAATGTAATTTTATCTTTGTCTTCCCGGAAACACACTTTCTGAACAAGAACCCTAATCACTCCAATTACCTTTTCCTTGTTTTATTTCAGTTCCTAGTACTTGCATTGATGTTACACCGTGCTCTCAATTTGTGTGTTGCATGTAAATTTCAAAGGGCAGCGGCTTTGATGTACTCATCACTGGATCTTCCAGTGCCTGGCATGGACAGGTGAACTGTCTGATCACACAGAGCTCTGTCTCGTGAGGGAGACAGAGGAGTGAGCAGATTTCTTCACTGCATTAGAATAAGTGTTATAAGAGGGAAGGATAGCCTGCCAAGGGATGCAAAGGAGGATGCTGTCCTTGGTGGTCCACCTTTCATCCAGTCTCCCTCTTCTTTACTTACAAAATCTTAATATCTTTCAGTTACCCAAGCCTCCCCTGTAGCCAAGTCCCTCATGGGGCGGAGACCCCATCCCCATGTGGACCTGATCTTCCTTGCCAGTGATTTGTTCAGTAGTGGGCATGTGACCCAACTCTGGCCAATGAAGATATGAGGGCTTACTGAGGGGATACTGGGAAGGTCGTATTGTTTCCTAGAAGAGATGGTCTCTCTCTCTTTTTTTTTTTTTTTTTTTTTTTTTTGCGGTACGCGGGCCTCTCGCTGCGGCGGCCTCTCCCGTTGCGGAGCACAGGCTCCGGATGCGCAGGCTCAGCGGCCGTGGCTCACGGGCCCAGCCGCTCTGCGGCATGTGGGATCTTCCCGGACCGGGGCACGAACCCATGTCCCCTGCATCGGCAGGCGGACTCTCAACCACTGCGCCACCCGGGAAGCCCGATGGTCTCTCTTTTGCTTCGAGGCATGGTCATGTATACATGTGACACAGGAACTGCTGCAGCTATGTTGTAACAGCTTGAGGATGAAGCCAGCACTTAAGATCAGTTGAGTTGAGGGAGGGGAAGCATCTGGGTCTCTGAAGATGCCACCGAGCTGATGAATTGACTATCCCTGAAGCCGGTACTTCTGATTCTCTATGGAAGACAATAAATATCAAAACGTTTAAGTAATTTTGAGTTAGGGTTTTGGTGACATGCAGCTGAAAATTTCCTGGACCTGATATCTGACCTAGTCTTATGGGGTGTTGAGGGAGGCTTCTGTCTCCCGTTGTGTTCCCCAAGAAGTAGATTCTGAAATGCAGATTTTCATGCAGGAGATTTCTCAGGGAATGCCCTTGATATCGGCACCTTTGGGGAGCGAGGGAAGTGGAGTCAGGCAAAGGAGGAGTTAAACTGTGATGCAAGAGCGCTAAGGCTTCAGATGATCCCTCTGGATGAAGCGAGCTCTGGAGCTGGGACGGCCCCAAGAGTTGTACTTTCTTTTTTTTTTTTTTTTTTTGCGGTACGCGGGCCTCTCACTGTTGTGGCCTCCCCCATCGCGGAGCACAGGCTCCAGACGTGCAGGCTCAGCGGCCATGGCTCACGGGCCCAGCCGCTCCGCGGCATGTGGGATCTTCCCGGACCGGGTCACGAACCCGCGTCCCCTGCATCAGCAGGCGGACTCTCAACCACTGCGCCACCAGGGAAGCCCAAGAGTTGTACTTTCTTGAGACGAAGAGGTCAGGTTGATATACAGCCATGTGGAATAATTATTGGATGTGGGTTGGCCCCAGGAATGTGGAGTGACTTTGAGTGGGATAGTTCTCTTTGGCTGAAGACATTTCCTGGACAGAGACTTAGGTGAGAGCTGTCAGCCACTTGTATCCCAGTAGCTGGAAGTGAATCTGAGTGGCTTACCACAGCCTACTAGAGGAGGTGCTATCTAAGCTACGGTCTAAAGAGGTAAGTAAGAGTTAACCCCGTGGAGGGCTGGGAAAATGGAGACCATTCGAAGGATAACAAACAGTGTTTGAAAATCTTGGTGATAATAAAGAGCATGGTGCATTCTCAGTGTTGGAGAGGTGACCCTTTTCCTCCCCACCCTAAGTGAGCTTCAGTTGGGTTTTCTGACCCAGTGAGTCCTGACTAGGATGTGCAGGTGGCAGAGCCAAGATTTGAACTCTGTCCTCTGTGATTCAAGAGTGCATGAGCTTACTCCACATGTCATACTGTCTCCCCAGTTAAACAAAATTTCCCTGAATCTGAGTCACTTGAAGTGTCTCTAGGCAAGATCTTCACGGGTGGCCACTCTTTGAAAATGAGGTTATATAGGTCATTGCCAAGAGTATTGACTCCCACGTACTTTTGTACATTTCACCTCCTCTAAATGTAATTTCCGTTTATGAGCTTTTCTTTGTCCCACCCCAGTGCAGCAGGAGTTCCAGGAAGGAGAAGGAGCAGGGCCATGGAAAAGGCTAGAAGGGCAGGCACTCAATCATAGCAGGAGTCCCATAAACTAAGTCCTAATGATGAAAAGAGATTATTTCATTCACAGTAAATCAGTGGCTTGCAGGCAGGGCTTCTGTCACCACCGCTGAAAGCCATATGTGTTTCTGGAGTGAGTTCAAGTGAAAGGAACAGCTAGAGACCAATCAACATAATGTTGAGGGAAGCAAACACCCAGGGTCTTGGGGCCCCGCCACCAAGAGCTGCACAATATTCTGTGGGCTCATTAGCTGAGCACTTTCTCTCCAAAGCAGCCACACTCCCAGGTCAAAACAAATCAGGTTATAACTGGGGAAAGAAGACGTTGCTCTCTTAAATGTATACCAGGTTCCGATATTTCCCCACCTCTAGACTTTTGATCATGCTGTTCTGTCTGCCTAGAGTGCCTGACCCTCTCCTTTGCTTAGAAAACTCCTAGTCACCCTTCAAGACCCAGCTTTTGAAGCGTTCTTCATTGCTCCCAAGGATGAGTCCGTTGCTTGCACCTTGGCGGCTTCTCAGCAGTTTGCACGGACGCTTTCCACAGCATTTTCTCTCGGTACATAAGACAATGTATTATAGTTCTTACTTTGAGCATCTGATTCCCCTCTAGACTATGACCTCCTTTAGGGGAGGGACGTGGGCCATTTGTCTCTATAATCTCAAGGTTGCCTGATACATGGTATGTCCTCTGTGAGGGTTTGAAGAATGAATAAATGACTGCGTGAGTATGTGACAGAGTGAATGAGTGTGAAAGTGGACAAATGAGTGTGTGTTGCCTGAACGGTGAGTGAACAAGACAGCAAGTGTGTGATGGTGTGTGAGTAAATGAGAGCCTGTGTTGTCTACCGAGTGGGCATGAGTGAGTGAATGAAGGAAAGCATATGAGTAGCATCAGATTTCAGAATTCAGTCTTTGTCTCTGTTTTTCATTGAGTCATAATTAACATACTATATGATATTAGTTTCAGGTGTACAACATAGTGATTCAATATTTTTATACATTATGAAATGATCACCACAGTAAGACCAGTCACCATCCATCACCATACAAAATTGTTACAGTATTATTGACTATATTGCCTGTGTGTTCATTACATGCCTATGACTCATTTATCTTAGAGCTGGAAGTTGTATCTCTTTTTTTTTTTTTTTTTGCGGTACGCAGGCCTCTCACTGCTGCGGCCTCTCCCGTTGCGGAGCACAGGCTCCGGCCGCGCAGGCTCAGCGGCCATGGCTCACGGGCCCAGCCGCTCTGCGGCACGTGGGATCTTCCCGGACCGGGGCACGAACCCGTGTCCTCTGCATCGGCAGGCGGACCCTCAACAACTGCACCACCAGGGAAGCCCGGAAGTTATACCTCTTAATCCCCTTCACCTATTTCATCCGTCCCTCCACCTCCCTCCCACTGATAAACACCAGTTTGTTCTCTGCAGGTCCATCCATGTTGCTGCAGATGGCAAGATTTCATTCTTCTTTATGGCTGAGTAATAGTCCATTGTATATATATATACACCACACCTTCTTTTTTCATTCTTCTATGGATGGACACTTAGGTTGTTTCCATACCATAGCTGTTGTAAATAGTGCTGTGACAAACATAGGGGTACAGAATAGAGATTATCAAAATGACAGGAAACAAGTGTTGTTGAGGATGTGGAGAAAAGGGAACGCTCATGGACCGTTAGTGAGAATGGAAATTGGTGCAGCCACTATGGAAAACAGTATGGAGGTTTCTTAGAAAACCAAAAAAGGAACTACCATGGCAATTCCACTTCTGAGTATTTATCAGAAGAAAACGAAAACACTAATTCAAAAAGATATTTCTGAACTTTTAATGGTTTAATTCCTTTACTACCCAGACTTGGGTACCGTCTGTACCCACCAATCACTGCATTGTTTAGCATAATTTCCCTAAGGACTGGAAGACTTTGTTTCCAATGGTAAAGGAGCAGGCATGGAGGCATGGCAAAGCAGGGTGTATTGTAGTTGGAGAAAAGCAAGAACCTCGTGGGTGTTGGGATGATAAAAATCCTGGAAATGGCTCCAAAAGTCCTATGGTGAAGGTATATACACCGTTACTCCTGGATTCATAAGTTGTTTTTTTTTTAAAGGGAGAGATCTTTGACAATAGGGTAAACTCTATGGGGCTTCTTTCCAGAAAGTACGTACAATCACACATAAACACACACACATACATGCATAGTTATGTACATGATTTTAGACAGTTAATGGAGCTCCTTAACCCAACTAAAGGCTACACAGACCCTAACTTGGGGATTGCACATGTCTGTTTCAGCTTACCATGTATTCTCACAATGCATCCCAGAGCCTAACACAGAATATTAGGGCTGCACACATTTCTATTGAATTGGGTTGAATTGAAATTCTCTAACTCAAGCCGAGAAGCAGAGCCATGGACCTGCCCACTTTCTCAAAGTCTCATCTACCTCGGGAATCCTTGAACTACGTACCATGTGGCCCCAGGAACTGACTCTATACTGATGCAATAATCGTTCCAGACACTTTCCATCTTCAGCCCTCACCAGGACATACGAATTGTTCCTTCTGAAAGCGTCATAGGGGAATATACAAGAGTGTAAAATAGGGTTCACATCTGGATGAGCAAACAGAGCTCCATGTAGGAACAACCTAATGAATGGTGATGCCCTTGGCCTTGTTCTTCAGTGCCACAGGCTATGCAAATAACACCCAAGCTTCTAATCTGAGTGGAGCTCACTAAGCCCCAACCTAGAGAAGGCAGCCCAGATCGGTGAAGAAATTAACAGCTGAGATGGTACAGAATTTGGATTCTATTTACCCTGAACCTGGCCCTTAATGAAAGGTGTTTAATTTCATGAATACAGCTTAGAATGTCTCTCTTGTTCAGAAGGATTTGTATGAGGGCATGATGAGTAACTGTCAAATCACTAAGGGGACAGAATGGCAAAGGTTGAAAATGCCAGTCATCTGTGGTTTGACCAGGGTGTGAAGAAATAGGCATCTTTACCTACTGTAGGAAGGAGTGTGAAAAATGCAAATATTTTGGAGCGCTGTTTGATAATATATGTTAAAACTGTTGTCGAACCCAAGTTCGTGTGCCCGTTGCACAGTGAGGCCAAACAAACCGAAACCTCAGAGTCTGGAGCAGAGAAACTTTTATTGCAGGGTCAAGCAAGGAGAACGGGCAACTTGTGCTTAAAAGACCCTAAGTTCCTGGGTCTTTTCATAGGCAAAATTTGGGGTGAAGGATGCAGGCTGTTTGTTGGTGGGGAGGTAACATGGTGTTCCAGGAATCTCAATTATCAGCCTTCTGGTTCCAGCCAGGCTGGGGTCTATGTGCTTGTGCTCAGCCTGAGGTCAACATTCTCCACCTGGGTGGGGGGGGGGCCTTCCTTCTTGTGCCTTTTCTGATTAGCAACTGTTTGAATCTGCCCTTTGGAACTCAGGGAAGGTCAAGGAGGCTGAGTGAAGCCTTTTTTCCTACAAAGAAGAAATGGGGGACACAGAAAGGATTTGTACCCAGGAGCGCCCCACAGGTCCTGCTCAGTTTCATTATTAATATGACTATTTCTAGGGAGAACTGAGGACGGGATCGGTAATGGGATCAATACTTAATTTTCACTGTATATACTTTGTACTGTTTGAATCTTTACTATGAGCATGTATTACTTTTATTCACTAAAATTACTTTTAAAAAAGTAAGAAATTTATTTTAAAAATAAGCACTGATGTCTTATATTCATTTGTTCATTCATTTACTTAGTAAATGCTTACAGAGCCCTTCTTAGGAGCTGAGGTTTGATCATCCAGCCTTCAAGAACATGTGACCCAACATTCACCCACTGAGAGGACTGACAGAATGATATACGTTTTACAAAGCTCCCTAGCCACACCACCCAGCAAGCCTCATAGCTCCCAAAGTTTGTTTGGGGGAAGAAAATAAGAAAAGAAAGGTGACGATGATCTTTGAGCATCTGCTGTTTTCCAGCCACTGCACTGGGCACTCTGTTTCTCATCCCATCGGATCTGTTCTTCTCATCACTGAATTCGTAGCACCTCGGTCCAGGCTTGCATCTGACAAGCAAATGCATGCTTGAATTTATAAATAAAGAAACAAATGAATTTAGAGGCAGGGTCCCTCTAGGAAGACGGAAAAAGTAGCCTGTGGGAGGGCAGACTCTGCTTAGCCCAGGGCCCAGAGTCCCCACTGAGCTGCTGAGGGCAGGTTGAGACAATTGGCTTTTCTGTTGCTGCCTCTGGGGAGGAGTGTGCAACCACCACTCAGGATGCTTGCCCAGGGTCTGAACAGGAAATGGCAGGAAGTGTGCCCCTAGGAGGCCTGTTTAATATTTTAATATTATGTATTTTAAAAATCTATCTCCAGGACACACTAGTCTGTTTCTCTCTGCTCTTAGTATATGCTTTGAAACTTAAGGGTTTCTGGAACTTTTTCCTCGGTGGGGAAAAGTCTTGATTCTTTTCAACAAATATATACTAGGTACTTTTATTAAGAATGTTGAGAAATCACAACTGATCCTTTCGCTTTTTAGGGAATACTTTACTCCACTTGGGTCTCAGTGCTCATTCTGTGTGACTATGTTTGTTTCTCATAGGTACAGTGGATCATGTACGATGTTGGGGTTTTCTTTTGCATCAGCTACTAGGAAGCTCAGAACCCAAGTGTGCCATCCATTTTTAGCTCTGTTTCCATCTGGTCTGTGTAGATGGCTCTTAGCTCCATCTTTTCTACTACTCTCCATGTCCTTTTCTTAAACTTATTTTTTCTTGTATTAAATGGACCCTATACAGGCCTTTTGGAGCAAGTCAGGTATACCAGTTTCCTAGGGCTGCTGTAATAAATATCCACTAATTTGGTGGCTTAAAACAGTAGAAATTTATTAGCTCACAATTCTGGAAGCAAGGGGTCTGAAATCAAGATGGTGGCAGGGCTGGAGAATTTGTTCCATGTCTCTGTCCTGACTTCTGATGGTTGTTGGTAATGCCTGGTGTTCCTTGGCTTCTAGATGCATCACCTCTGTCTCAGTTTCCCCATCTTCAAATGCAAAGAATGGATAGGATGTCCTAGAATCTTCTGGTTCTAAAGGTCAGTGGCTTGCCCAATGGGGAAGGGTTGCTGACCATCATTGGATTTTATGGGTTCGTGTCCTAGAAAGTGGCCCTCAAGCTGAAGTGGGGAGGACTATTTGGGTCAGATTCTAGATGGGGGCCAGGACAAGGTGTCCTGGTGACCAAGGGATGTGGATCAAGATAAGCAGAGTGAGGGGAGGGAGAACAAAATCATCATCAATGGCAACATCCTTGACATCTTTTCCACAGGCTTGCCACACCAGAGGGAGTCCCAGAGCAGCACCGAGTATAAATCCTGGGGCTGGCGTGTTGTCTGTTGTGTCCCCACGCGACTGCGTGTCTCAGAGCCTGGCATGGAGGAGATTTCAGGTTAGCTGCTGGCTGGCAGTCCAGGTAAGTCATACAGATCTGGTTCGCATTCTGGCTCCACCTCTTGGACGAATGAACTTTTGAGCCTGTGGAGATGGATCTGTAAAATGGGTACAACATTTGAAACTTAAGGGTTTCTGGAACTGTTTCCTTGGTGGGGAAAAGTCTTGATTTTTTTCAACAAATATATACTAGGTACTTTTATTAAGAATGTTGAGAAATCACAGCTGATCCTTTCGCTTTTTAGGGAATACTTTACTCCACTTGGGTCTGCCCCTCAGGGCTGCCCCACAGGGCTGTTTAAGCCTGGCATCTAGAATTTGCTGGTTCAGAGTCTGGGTTCTGAGGTTGGATGCTATGAGTTCCAATCCCACCTCTTGTACTTATCAACTGTTAGGTTTTAAGCAAGACTCCTGAACTTTCTGTGCCTCGGTTTCCTTATCAATAAAAAGGAGATAATCCCACTTCACTGAGTTGCAGGGAGGATAAAATGAGATGTGCTCAGCACAGGTCCTGGGTCGGTAATTCTTTTCTGTTCTTTAATTCTCAGCAAGGATGCAGGAGGGGCTTCCCTGACTGTCCTACACTTAACGGAAGCAGCGGCAGTGTTGTCCCCCTGCAGCCCCCAGACCCCTGGAGACTCAGGATTCCCTGCTTGCTGATTCGGGAGGCGGGGCAACACCCTTTTAATAAAAACAGAAAAGAAAGGTTTTTTCTTAGATGGGCTGGCTTGCTGAAGAACTCTCAGAAATCCATTAACTCCAGTATTACTGAACATCTGAATGCAATTTACAAGCTATAATAACATCTCTCTAGTTAGCAAATGTTTATGCCTCTATAATTTTCTTTTCCATATGAAAATAGACCTGTCATACTAACGTGGTCGGCCAGCTGCCTCTATAATATCATTAATAAGCAGGAAGGATCATCCACTCTGCAGTCTGATGGGCTTGGTGTACATTTTTGTTCCAAGCGGGCTCAACGAAGAATGCGTCTCCAGCTCTGGGAGCTAGTTCACATGTATCACTCAATAGGTAGAAAATGTGGGACCCAAGAAGAAAGGAATTAGGAGGCAACAGACCTGCTCCCGACTGCCAAGCACAAAGCTGGGCTCATCTATATTGTAATGGTACCCCAAGTTGGGTGTGTGTGTGTGTCAAAGTCCCGCATAGGACTGCTTACGAATATAGATTCCTGGGCCTTATCCCAGACTTACTGAATTAGGATCCCTGTGGGTAGTGCCTGGTCATCTGTATTTTTTAAATGTTTCTTTGACCACCTGGTGGTTTGTATGCATTTCAGATTATGGAGAGGCTAGATCGTTATAGCACAGAAGGAAAGACAGTTACATTTCAGAGGAAAGGTTCCTTTAATACAACAGATATGGGTCATTTAAGCTTTCCCCTCAAAGTTTCCTTCCCTTCAAATAACTGGATAATTTAGACTCCCAAACCAGCCTCCTAATTGTATTGCCTGAGGCAAAACTGAGTGCCTACTGAATGCACTGGTGTTTGTGGCTGGAACTGGAGAAAGACGTTGCCCCTGCGGAGGTTGCATCTTAGCAGATAATTACAACAAAATAAAAGCAGCACCATGAATGGGGGAGGGGGAGCATGCAGCCCCAGGGAGGGGCGCTGACCTAGTCTCCGGGACACAGAAAGCCGTGAAGAGGGAGTGACAGCTAAGCCGATGAGAAGGGCAAGTTAATGGAGGGGGGGGCGCGGTGGTGCCAGGCGGGAGGAAGGCCATGTGACTGGGTCCCAGGGCTAGAAGGAGCTTGGAAGGTCAGAGGGGCTGCGGAACTTTCTGCTCGGCTGGCATGTAGAGTGAGAGACAGAAAATGCTAAAAATACAGTCAGACTGCAGAGGGAAGTTGGGTGTCACGTTAAGTTCAGACTTTATCCTGAGGGCAGTGGGGAGCCACCCGAGGTACTCAGCGAGGGAAGACCACGGTCATGTTCATGTTTTATAAAGATCACGGTGGCTGCGACGTGAGATATGAATGAAGGGGGCAGACCTCACGTCTGGGAGACCAGCTGGGGGGCTGCTGCCATTGCCCAAGTGAAAGGTGAAGGTGACCTGGGCTAAGGTATTGACAGTGCAAGTGGAGACCAGGTGACAGGCCAAGGCACGTTACAGCGGTAAAAGCCACTCTTTGGGCGAGTGATCAGACACCGAACAATATGGGACATAATTAGGAAGCGGAATAATCAAGTGACCCTCCCCCCCGGCCCCAAGGCAATGACTATAGCCTCTCTTAGTTTTGAGTTCTGATTTTTTTTTTTTTAAGGAAACAGAATTCGGTAGTCCCAGGAGCACAAGAAAGGTTTTAGCTGAAAGTAGAAGAAACGCTTAGTTTTGTTTTGTTTTGTTTTGCTTTGTTTTTTGGCCCTCAGAGAGCATGGGGGTCTTATCTCTCTGACCAGGGATTGAACCCGTGCCCCCTGCCGTGGAAGTGAGGAGTCTTAACTGCTGGACCACCAGGGAAGTCCACTGATGTTTTTTTTCATCTAACATTACCTCACATGCAGTTCCCACTCCATGATAAACTTTTCACACACATTACTGAGAGCAGCTGCACAATATTCTACTGTGTAGATGCACTGTGATTTTTAAACCAGCTTTTTTGAAGTATAATTGTTATGCAGAGGACTGCACATATTAAATGTGTACAATTTGATGAGTCTGGACATTTGCAAACACCCGTGATGCCATCAATATGATCAAAGTAATAGACTCATCCAACACTTCCCAGAGGGTCCTTGGGTTGGTTGGTTGGTTTATCTATTTATTTATCTATCTATCTATTTATTTATTTAGAACCAATTCATCTAGCATAACTGAAATTTTATACCCATTGAATTCTCCCACCCTTCAGTCCCTGGAAACTACCATTGTATTCTCGGCTTCTATGAGTTTGACTATTTTAGATATAAATGGAATCATGCAATATTTGTCCTTCTGTGTCTGGCTTATTTCACTTAGTATAATGTCCTTCAGGTTCAACCGTGTTGTCACAAATGTCAGGATTTCCTTCTTTTTTTTTTGCGGTACGCGGGCCTCTCACTGCTGTGGCCTCTCCCGTTGCGGAGCACAGGCTCAAGACGCGCAGGCGCAGCAGCCACGGCTCACGGGCCCAGCCGCTCTGCGGCATGTGGGATCTTCCCGGACCGGGGCACGAACCCGTGTCCCCTGCATCGGCAGGCAGACTATCAACCACTGTGCCACCAGGGAAGCCCAGGATTTCCTTCTTTTTTAAGGCTAAATAGTATAATAGTTGTATACAGACCACATTTTCTTTATCCATTCATCTGTCGATGGATACTTGAGTTATTTCCATATACCACCACAATGTATTTAAACAATCCACATGGCTGCACATTGAATTGGTTCACATATTATTTGTCACTATTATAAAAAATGCTACAGTTATTATATATTGACTTAAATCTTCTCCCATATTTTAGACATTTTTGGAGAATGAGTATTAGAGAATATTAGAAAGTTTCCTTTTTTAAAGAGAAGGTAGACTGAAAGGAGGACTCAGTGCTGGTTTTGTTGGGCAAGGGCCTTCTCTCAGTTCAGTTTACTTGTCTGTCGAATGGGTTCTAAATGCGATGATCTTTGAGCATCTTCAGGCACCATCATTCTTTGGGGCGGCTCAGACTATCAGCACATGGCAGCTGACCCTGACCCGGGACTCTTGGGAGGTCATTCCAGTGAGGGCCCCTCCAGCCAGCAGCTCCTTCAATGGCCCAGAGGGAGCATCGAGGGAGCAGAGCCTGTCTAGGACTCCAAGTAGCAGAGGTTGAGAACACAGGCTCTTCACTCAGACATCGATCTGAATCCACTTACCAGCTGTGTAATCTGGGTCAAGCTAATTAGCCTCCTTGGGCCTCAGTTTCATCATCTGTAAAATGGTAGTAATGACAAGACTTAGTTTATTGGGTTATAACAACTGAGATGAACCACGTAAGGTGCCCGGCTGATTTCAAGCAGTAAGTGAAGATCAGCTCTTGTTATTTTTCCCGTCTCAGTACCTCCAATCTTAAGCAGTAGAATCATTACAGTGTCCTGTTTGAGAGCGGAGACCCTGGGGTTCAAGGACAGCCCTATGACCTTGGGCGACCTCTCTGAGCCTCAGGTTCATCATCATATTATTATTTTTTTTTTTTGCAGGGAAGTCCTCATCATATTATTGATAAAATGGAGATGATAACACTTCCATATGAAAAAGTGGCTGTGGGGACTTCCCTGGTGGCGCAGTGGTTAAAAATCCTCCTGCCATTGCAGGGGACACGGGTTCGAGCCCTGGTCCGGGAAGATCCCACATGCCGCGAAGCCCGTGCACCACAACTACTGAGCCTGCACGCCACAACTACTGAAGCCCACGCGCCTAGAGCCCCTGCTTCGCAACAAGAGAAGCCACTGCAATAAGTCCGCACA
Organism: Lipotes vexillifer; assembly: GCF_000442215.2. Lineage (NCBI taxonomy): Eukaryota > Metazoa > Chordata > Mammalia > Artiodactyla > Lipotidae > Lipotes > Lipotes vexillifer. The sequence continues at coordinate 112,473 of NW_006780863.1, read as the reverse complement.
CCTCAACGAAGAGTAGGCCCTACTCGCTGCATCTAGAGAAAGCCGATGAGCAGCAACAAAGATCCAATGCGGCCAAAATAAATAAATAAATGTATTAAAAAACAGAAAGAAAAAGTGGCCGTGAATTTTTAAATGAGTCAAGCATGTGAAACTCTTAGAGCAGTGCCTGGTGCCTACTGAATATCAGAGCAACACCAGATAAAAAAGAGCGAGTTTCTTCCAGCTAATGCAGATGCTGCCCCAGGAGCTTCCACTCTTTGCTGAGTGCCCACTACGGGTCAGGGACGTTGTGGACGCCTCACACACAGTGTTCAGAACCCCCACGACAATGAGTCAAAGCAGGACTTATGATTCATCCCACTTTACAGATTGGGAAGGTGAGGTCCAGGGTGATGACCTGATGTGCTCAGGATGCTGGCTTCAGAGGAAGGAACTCCATCTAACTGCACACCCTGTGTCCTTCCCGTGACATCACCTGTCAGGTTCCTGGTGATTTCTGACCATCGACTCTGAAGAGAGTGGAGACCTGCCAGATAAATGGTGTCCTTCAAGCCACGATGAAAAATGATCCCTTTTTGCTCCAAAGAGCTCAGATTCTAATTAATTTACCAGCTTCCTTTGTCCAAGGCTGGTCCAGAAAAGACCGGCTTGATAAGGGACACTCTGTGCCCAAGGGTCAATTTGGGGCTTGGAATCTGTTATATCTTTTTGAATCAGTGCCAGTGGTCTGATTTGCTGTCATGAACTTCCTAGTAAATGAGCCATTTGACTCAATTGCCCGTGAGTGTGCCAGGATTGGGATAAGCGAGACATTACAAAACGAATCCCTGTCTTCTGGAAGGTAAAAATTGAACTGCTTGGCATGGCTTTCATGGATACAAGCTGCCGACAGCAAGCGGGATAAAGCCAAGGAGAAACAAGGAAAAATGAAAAAGGGCCAGGGAGAGGGGCACATGGGGACATTGCTTAAGCTGCTTCGAGTTTTTTTATTTTTTCCTCCTAAATTCGCTACTGAAAAGTCCCAGGTGAAGTTGTCATCACGGTAAATAGTTCTGGAAGAGTTTCTGTGGCAAGAGCATGGGTAGGAGAAGCGTTTTGTAATTCATGAGGTGAAGCCAGCGCCTCGCATCTGCCACCCCCTCGTCCCCATTTTCTTGACTCTATCCCAGCACCAGGTGTTTTACCCAAGTCAAGGCTCAAAAGTAAGCAGATGCCGGAATAAAGATTCAGATCAGTAGATGCCGTGCAAAGAGCATGGCTTTGGAGCTGGGCTGACTGGGGTTGCATTCAGCTGTGTCACTTACTAGTTGTGTGGTGTTAGATAAGCGTTTATTTATATTTTCTTCTTTATAAACCCCAGATATTCATACTAATCCTTCTGGGTTGTTCTGAGAATTGCACAAATGAACAACATGGATGGCATAGGACTTGCCACACAGCAGGTGCCCAGTAAATGCTAACAAATACCAAAGGATGGACAGGGTCCCAGATTCTAATTTTAAAATGAGGGGGTGGGACCAGAAATTCTCTAAAAGGCTGGCTGCTTCAGTCTCCACAAATTTCATGTCTCCAGACCCTCCTATAGCAAGGACTTTATGAAATATCTCTAAAAATTTGGGAAATCTATTGCCCTTCTGCCCTGAACCTCTAACTATTTCTCCATCAGTGTCTGCCAGGCTGAGGTCCAGGACTGAAAGGTTGCCAGAGAATGGCTCTTCGTTCTAAATGCAGTGACAGAAGGGTTCATTCAGCAGGGGGAACATCCCTGGTTAACTGCTACCCATCCCCCAGGCCCCAACTCACCCATCACTGCTTCAAAGTGTGGCCTGTGGACCAGCAGCATTGGCACAATCTGAGGGCTTGTTATAATTGCAGATTCCCCTTCCCACCCTAGATCTGCAAGTCAGAATCTGCACATTCACAAGGTCCGTGCTGAAGCGCACATACACCTGAAATTGGACAAGCAGTGCCCTGAGCCCTAGACAAAGTCAGCTCCCCATCACATCCTCTCAAGGATCCTGTATGTCTTCTTTGTGGCATCCTTCTCTGTCGTAAACAATTAGCTACAAGTTAACCCTGCTATCTGAAAGCAGGGCTTCCCTATATAACCTTTCATAAGCTGAAATGGTGTAAAGGGAAGAAGCAATTATATACCTTTTTTTGTAAAAGCAGAAATCCTCTTGGGATTTCTTTCAGTTAGCAAAAACAAGTACGGTTACCGAGTCCAAGCTCGTACTGCCCGCCACGTGACAGGTCAGTAAATTGAGAGATGAGCAGTTGGGCAAGGAACAGTGACTATTTGGAAACCAGCAGACTGAGAAGATGACGGACTGGTGTCCCAAAGAACCATCTTGCCAGCATTGGGATGCTAGTTTCTTTCCTAGAATGAAGGGGGCAGGGGGAGGGGAGGAGGTAAAGTAAAAAGGCAATAAGTTGTTGCAGATATCTCCTGGTTCCAAGCAGACTCCCAAGGGGATGTATTAATTGCTTCTTTTCTGCAGTCATTCACAGGTGGGCCTGGTCAAGATGCTTCCTGTGGGTTAAACAAAGGTATTTTAGCTTAATCCTCAGGCATGGGAGGCAGGGTTCCCAGAGATGAGCCATTATGTATACTTTTTTTTTTTTTTTTTTTTTTTTTTT
>NW_006780863.1:84708-109701 GCF_000442215.2 Lipotes vexillifer | reverse complement strand
GCATGAACCCGCGTCCCCTGCATCGGCAGGCGGACTCTCAAGCACTGCGCCACCAGGGAAGCCCCATTATGTATACTTTAAGCTACAGTCAGCATCCCTTTAGTGACTAAACATGTAGCAAATCAATAGAATACAAAAAAGTAAAAGAAACCGATCCAATATGGAGTCAGATCTGTTCTTCTCTATTACAGTAGTGATGTAGGTCTTTCATAAAAGCAAAGTGGTGAAAAGCAGTCTTTTGAAAAGTGGGGGATACCTGTGTCTGGTACATTTTTTTGCTTGATTTCAGCCTTTTCTTACTAGAGAGTTGACTCCTCAAAATCAGGGTCCGGGTTTATCTTGTTCCCCTCCATAACCCCCAACTGTGGTGTGATTACTAGCGGTTCTATATTGGTTTGATATGACGTCAAATTCACTTTTTTAAAAAAAGGCTAAGAATGCAGTTGTTTTGTTCTAAGGAGGAAATTGTTTACGCTGCTGTGTCCATTGTCGATATCTGTGGTTGTCGACAACCGTGCAGTAGCTCAGCTATTGAGAGCCCTGCTGGGGGCTTGTGGATGAGACCACGTGGAGGAGTGACTATGACCAGGGGACCTTAACTACCAAGAGGTTTGACCCTAACTCAAGAGTGTTATGTCTGGGCAAGGCGACTCTTTGCTGATCTAAATAGCTCTCTAAAGACCTTGGGGCATTAGCTCCTGCTTGAGCAAAGCGACTCTTTGTCAGCAGTGGTGACAACTGTGCAGCAGCTCCAGAAGGAAATCACCTTGCCCGCCAACATCCGTGTCTTTGCTCCCTAGCAACGTGCTCCAGCAACAAGGGACTTTTTCTTTTGCCCTAGAAGCTGGAGTCAGCTTGCGATTGGCTAAACCCCTCTCCCAAGAACCAACTCATAGAGAGGGTACACCTCGACTAAATTTGGACTTTATTTCTTTCATCTCCCCCTGGCCTGGAAAAATAGTTCACTGTTAGCCTATTATTAGTTTGGAGTATGTTATTTCTTTATTGGCTTATTAAGAGACATTATCCTCTATGCTATTTATTATAATTCTCGCAGTGAAACTGCAGTAAATAAATTATTGGCAGAGACGATCTCAGTCTCTGAGCATAATTTACTGCTGGTCCCCCGCCCCAGACCAAACACGAGCACCACAAAAGGAGCCACTTGATTAGTATTGTGGAATGAATGAAAGAAGAAATGAAGGAAGGAATGATGGCCAAGGGCTTCTAAATCTTCATAAGTGGGTAATGAGCAGCCACCAAGACGTAAAAGGGTCCAAGAGGCCAGCCCTTTCCTCAGCTCCAGCACAAGCATCACCAGCACCCTGGGGGGTCTGTCTGAGCTTTATGTGGGTGTTATTGAAACAAAAACGGAGGGGAGAAAACCCCCAAATTATAGAAGAGGTTTATCTGTTGAGTCTGGTCAAGGAAAGGCCATGTAGTGATAATACCACTGGCTTGGGGAAAAAAGAGTAGACAGACTTCCTGAGATTTTGTGCACATCACATTCCCTGAGTTTCTCACCTTTTGAAAACGAAAACACAAACATGTGCTCCCCCAAACGTCACATGGTAATTGTGGCAGGTAGTATTGTGATGGGGGAAAGATAATATCCCCTCTGCCCTTCTGGATTCTTGGCTGAGACCTCCCTGTAATAAAATACATGAACAGAAGAAAAGCAGAAGTTTAATAACATGTATATCTCCTGTATGCATGGAAGAGACCCAGGAAAACTGAGCAAATCCCTGAAATGGTTCAAGCCATCACCTTAAATACCATCTCCATCTAAAGACAAAGGATGTTGGTCGGCGGGGGGGATGGGGGAGCCAGTTTGGGGAGGTGACCAGGAAAAGCACAGAAAACAAGGGTCTGGTTGCAGTGCAGATTTAAGTCATTGCTTTCTTCACTGATAGACTTAGGGTCATCCTTCTCTTCCTGATACAGAGAGGGAGACGCCCTCACAACTGGAGATTTCCCTTATACGTGTAAACGTCTCTTACACAAGGGTAATCTCCACTCAGCTTTCAGAGCTGCTCCTATATCTGCCGTCTCTCAAAACGAATCAGCCCAAAATAATCCCTCTGTCAAAGAGACACACCCTGGGGTAGTAAATCATGCTCCCCTTCAGTACACGACCGTGATTCTCCATAATTATGGCACCATTCAGCCATAGAAAGGAATGAAGCTCTGACACATGTCAAAACCTGGATGAACCTTGAAAACATGATGCTAAATGAAAGAAGTCAGACTCAAAAGGTCATAGATTGTGTGATTCCACTTATATAAAACATCCAGAATAGGCAAATCCGTAGAGACAGAAAGCAGACTGCTGGTTTCTGGGGCTGGAGGGAGGAGGCGATGGGAAGTGACGGCTGATGGGGGTGCGGCTTCCTTTACGGATGATGGAAATGTTCTGGAACTAGGGAGACGTGATAGTTGCACAACATGGTGAATGCACTAATTGCCATTGAATTGTGTGCTTTCAAATGGGTAATCTTATGCTACACAAATTTCACCCCAATTAAAAACAAAAATCACACAATGGGCTTTTCAAATGCCATCCCTCTGCCCCATTGATTCTCATTCTTTTGATCTGAATAAAGGCCCAGACATTGGTTATTTTTAAAAGTTTCCCAGGATGTTATAATGGGCTGTCAAGGTTAAGAACTACAGGCTTAAAGAAAACTGGTGGGAAGGGTGTGACTGTAGTGTCCAGCCCCCCCCCCCGGGTTTGGATTCCTCTCCATGTCCTAATTGCTAATTCCCTGAACCTGTTTCCTCAACTGGGAAAATGCAAGCTATAATATTTACCACATCAGAGCTGCTGTTAAAGTCACATCAGGGCTTCCCTGGTGGTGCAGTTGTTGAGAGGCTGCCTGCTAATGCAGGGGACATGGGTTCGAGCCCTGGTCTGGGAAGATCCCACATGCCGCGGAGCAACTGGGCCCGTGGGCCACAACTACTGAGCTTGCCCATCTGGAGCCTGTGCTCCGCAATGAGAGAGGCCCATGCACCGCAATGAAGAGTGGCCCCCGCTTGCCAAAACTAGAGAAAGCCCTTGCACAGAGACGAAGACCCAACACAGCCAAAAATAAAAATAAATAAAATGAAGGCTCAACATTAAATATATATACTATATATATTTATATATATATAAAATATATATATATATATATATATATATATATATATATATATGCTGGTAAACACGTGGGCTTGACATCTATTAGGTGCTAAAAAAATTGTTACTATTATCGAGTAGATATCAAACTTGATTGTAAAAGTTAAGAACAGCCATTCAACTGCAAGGGAGTGGTATTTTTGTTTTTTAACTGTTATTCCAGGATGCTGGGCTTTGTGGGGGTGGGAATGGGGAAAGAGAAGTAAGGATGAAAAGTTATCTAGAAAATTATTTTCTCTGAATATCAGCATTTCTGTATAACCTAGAATGAAAAAAAAAAAAAGGTAGCTCCTCATCACAGAAAGACCCTTTGAGCTTTTTTTTTCTGTCTTTGGAAGAATAAAATGAAAAAGCAAGCAAAGGGGTCTAGGACTCCTTGGCACTGAGTTGGGTTTTATTTTATGGCATTGAGATGTGGTTGTTTTATCTCTACTGCTAAGAGCTTCAATCTAGTGCATTATGTCCTGTAGTTGAGTTGATGGCAATAACTGATGAATTAAGCTTACTCCCTAGCTTTCATTGATTCTCTAGCTTTACTTTTCCTCCACCTCGATTTCCTGGTCAATCCAGGCATGCATCCATTCTCTTCTTTCATTGCTTTCCTGGGAGTTGCCTCAGTGTCATGTGGCTGTTCTGACCTGGGGCTCTTACCTCAGACAGTCCCAGTGGATTCTTTCCCAGGTCAGTTCCATCCTGGCTGTGTGACATCAGGCAAGTTTCTTAACCTCTCTGTGCCATAGTTTTCTCATCTCTACAACAGGGATTCTAACAGTATCTGCCTCGTGGGGTAGTGAGAGGATTTAATGAGATAGTATATTTACAGAGAGCTTGACATAGTCATAAAGTTAGTGCTGAGGGATGGATGGTAGCACTTGTTAGCATCCATTCAGCTCTGATAGTATGAGGTCACCTTTCCTGGGCATGCTTCTTGGTCTCAGGCATTTGGGGATTTTGGGACCCAGGGCAGGCTACCCCAAAGTATGCCTCAATGGCATATTGATTATTTTGAACTAAAGTTACTTAAGAAAGAGTTGATGTGAGAGGGTCACTCTGACCCCCTTCTCTGTCCTCCTGAAAGCAGGAAATACATCTCCCACGTGAAAATTTCCCTCCATGTACCAGGAGGTACAAAGACATCCTTATCACCAGAGATAAAGAATCCAGTGCTGAGAAGCCTGTATAAACAAACCTCCTTAGTTCTTTACTAATTGACTACCCAAGCCCAAACCTGGCTTAAATTACTTACCAATTAAGCACCCAAACCTGAGTTTGTGTCAATTTCTCACAAATGTATTTCTTTGTATAAAAAGCCGCCTGCTTTGGCCACTTCTTAGTTCCTATTTCTGTGAGATTTCCACGCATACAAATTAAACTTCTTTCTTTTTCTCCTGTTACTCTTGTCTTGTGTCAATTTTATTATTAGTCCAGTCACAAGACCTCTAGAGGGGTAGGGAGAAATTTCCTCCTCCCAACAGGGATCAGGCTTCTTCAGATCCCCACCCTACAAAGCATCCTTCCTTCCTTCGGGAATCTGAGGTTGGTGTCTTGACCTCTTTGGTTTCAATCTGCCCCACCCAGTGGGTTGCAGCTGTGTCCACCCCGGACACTCTGCCCACGCAGAGTCTGTGGAGGACAGTGCGGCTGTTTGGGGGGTCTTTTGCCCTGGCCCTTGTCACTGTTCTGTTGCTTTTCCAATTTAAATTCCATTTTTAATGCCTGCTCTTACCCCCTGCTTTAGGCTGAATGAATTCAATGACAAATCAGTCTTTCCTTGCGTTCAATGCCAAGTGCTCAGGACTGTTCTCTAAGTGGTACACACGGCTGTCTATTATGATACTCATCTTCATGTAAAGATGACATGAAACGCCCAGACACACATGGGGCGTTTCTTAGGTATTGGATCCACCATGATCCTGTTGTCCCTCTCCAGGGCTCTCCCAGGGAGGCAGGGACTTTTCTAGGCTAAGTGGTAAGGCTGCCCCATCTAGACCTGAGATATAGGATATCTCAGCAGATATAGGATGCTTTTTTCGGTGAATCCCAGATCTGGTCTGTTCATGGATTCCCCTCTTCTATTGAAAAGTATTTATTAGCAACAGCAATAGATGACATTCACCAGGCACACACAATCAGTCCAGCATCCTACCAAGTGCTTTATACTTAGCATCTCATTTAAGTCTCAAAACCACCCCATGAAATGGGCTCTTTTATTTATCCTGTTTTTAAAATGTAAGGAAACGTCACAGAGATAATATGTATTAGATTAGGTTTGAACCTGGGCTTCTCACCCCAGAACCCAGGTTCTAAACTATCATGTGAAACTGCCTCTTTGTAACAATGATCTTTTTGTCCAACCCTGTAGTTTGACAAAAGAGGCAACAACTTTTCAAAAAGGGGGTGTGACTTGCCTGGGCGACAGAAAGAGGGACAGCCACAGAGCCATGGCTAGAACACAGGTCTCACAATCTTCCTGTATTTTGCCCCTTGGTATCATTTTGTAGCCAAGTTCCAAAGTGACGTGTCTTGTTGTGGCAGTTACTCTTTTCTGGATGTTTCTGAGAATACTCCAGACCCCAAGAAGTCCCTTCCCTCTCCGACTCATTCCCTCCATGCCATAATATGTGGTCCTTAGATCCCAAGCCTCATATTTGGAATTTCAGCTAATTTTTCTAGGATGATATGTCTAAGTTGATACTTAAGGCGAGGACTTGCACCATTTCAGGGAGTGACTCAGTTTTTCTGAGTCTCTCCCATCTATACATGTTATTAAATTTTTGTTTGATTTTCTTCTGTTAATCTGCCTCAGGTCAATTTAATTCCTAGACCAGCCAGAGGAACCTAGCAGTGAAACAGGAGGGAAGTGGGCAGGGCACAACCTTTGAAAGAATGACAGCCCGAGGACATGACATAAACTCATTAGAACCAAATGGGTCCAAGATGGCGGACAAGTAGACTTCCACTAGATCTTGAGCCTCAGTATACGCTCACTGTAACACATCAGCAAGCAAAATGACACACCCACAGACGCCATGACAGTTCCAAGGCCAAGCACAAGGATCAAAAGTGGGCGCTGGCCCAATTTCTGGAAATCCCCACCCCTTCCACTAATACTCCTCCCACACATTGGCCTATAAAATTTCCCACCCCTATTAAAACCGACAACCCCATACCCTGGGGCCCGTCTCACCTTCTGAGATGGCCCACGCTCTGTCTGTGGAGTGTGTTTCTCTCTAAATAAATCCACTTCTTACCTATCACTTTGTCTCTCACTGAATTCTTTCTGCCACGAGACATCAGAACCTGAGCCGAGGACATGACATAAACTCATTAGAACCAAATGGGTCCAAGATGGCGGACAAGTAGACTTCCACTAGATCTTGAGCCTCAGTATACGCTCACTGTAACACATCAGCAAGCAAAATGACACACCCACAGACGCCATGACAGTTCCAAGGCCAAGCACAAGGATCAAAAGTGGGCGCTGGCCCAATTTCTGGAAATCCCCACCCCTTCCACTAATACTCCTCCCACACATTGGCCTATAAAATTTCCCACCCCTATTAAAACCGACAACCCCATACCCTGGGGCCCGTCTCACCTTCTGAGATGGCCCACGCTCTGTCTGTGGAGTGTGTTTCTCTCTAAATAAATCCACTTCTTACCTATCACTTTGTCTCTCACTGAATTCTTTCTGCCACGAGACATCAAGAACCTGAGCTTCATTAAGTCCTGAAACCAGGTGTGTGATCTCAGTTGGAAGACTGTGGGTTTTGGCTGGGTTCAAGTCCTGGCACGTGGGTTCAAGTCCCAATCTGAGGTGCAGGTTTTCAGCAGGGCAGGGGGAAATTTCTTCCTTCCTGACACATGTAATAAGTAGTAAATGCTGGCTATTTATTTTTAACAATACTGTGAAACGTTTGCAGACTTTGGGGGAAATAGACATAAAAGCTCCTTGGGGGACTGGGCTTGTGTCTTTTATATCTCTTGTATCTTTCCAGCACTCAGCCCTTGACAGCATGGTGTCATGGGGAAATGTGATCATTCTTTCCTGTATTTAAAAAATAACTTGCCTGAGGAGTAATTTTATGAGAAATATATGCATCCTTGCATTTTATGCCTTGGATTTTCATCTCCTGCCTGCTGCCAGGGCTTAATAAAAACACAACTGAATAGGAGCAGCATCTGGACAAACTGAGGAGGGGTTTAACTTTCCAAGAACAAATGCAACATCACTGAGCATCAGCCTAGTGTACAAATGGGCAGGCAATTTGCTGCAACTGCTGCAGCTGTGACCGACCCCGCCCCCACCCACAAGACCTGCTGCCCTTCTCAGCTACTGGGAGAGGGACACTCAGGTGTGACACAAGTCTCCGTGGAACTCAAAGCCCCATAGAGAAAACAATATTCAAATGCAGAGGAGAGGTGGTAACTTAGCACACCAGGACCTGCCATTAAAACAGATTTGGATATGAGCTCAGACCAAAAACTTCAAACCCACCATTGTCCCAGAGTCTCTGCTGGCAGTGCATTTGTACATGCATTTCTTTTGTTCTTTCCACTGCCCAAATTAGTTGTTTTAGAATCCCTTGCTATGGCTAGTATTCCCCCACCCCCATGGGACTCAATCCATTGATGTGTAAATCTTAGATAATGCATCTCTTCAAAAACTACTTTGATCTTGGGGAAAAAAATCACAGGATTAAAAAAAAAAAAAGCCACTAGATGAGATGCCATCAGAAATCTGCTTAAAATGAGACTAAGCATAAATGAAAAATTTCAAATATGGAAAAACTTTTTTTAAAAAAAATTACTGGGCTCGGAACAAATTTTAAAATGTTAAGCAACTTAAATTCCAACGGGCAGGTTCAAACAGCTGTTAATCAGGGAAGGGAGGGGATGCAGAGATTAAGGGAGGAGCAGTGGAGAAACAATAGTGCAGCCTTGGGGCAGCGTCCTGGCTCCCCTTCAAGGGACACACATCACAATATCTTTGAGCTGTTTCACAGATACTGAAACCCCCACCAGGTGGGAGAAGTTAACTATATGCTGCCCACAAGCATGTAGACCCCAGACCTATTGGAACCAGAGGGTTGATGATGCTGACTCCCACTTACCTCACCACCAACCAATCAGAAGAATGTCTATGAGCTGATCACATCCTCCTCTTTGAACCATTACTATAATACTCCTCACTACCCCTTCCAGGTCGGGACACTCAGTTTTGAGTGCATTAGCTCTCTGTGGCCCCCTTTGCTTGGCAAAGCAATAAAGCTATTCTTTTCAACTTCACCCAAAACTTTGTCTCCGAGATTTAATTCGGTGTCAGTGTACAGAGGCCAGATTCTGCATCAACATCTCTGGGCTTAAACATCACAGGACTTGCTACAGAGGAGAAGCCTGCTCAGTTGGGAGGGGTGCAGCCTAGTAGCTTCAAGCAAAGGCTGTGGAGTTAGACTGCCTGCTTCAAATCCAAGTCCCATCACTTAGCAGCTGTGTGATCTTGGACAAGCTACCTAACCTCTCTGAGCCTCAGTTCCCTCACTTGTAAAATAGGGATAACAACAGTATTTACCTTTTCAGCTTGTGGGGATCAAACGATATTAATGCATTGTCTGGATGTTAATCCGTTGTCTGTCTCATGGTAAGTATTGGCCCCTAGGATGTTAGCTATTGTTATGCCTGTCCACACTGAATAAGTAACTGGATTGGGTGATTCAGGACCCTGAAGATGTTACTTATCTTCACTTTGGAAAAGTCCTAGGAAGGGCTTAATGGCCACAACCCCAATTTATTCATGCTTTGCTGTCAAATGATTACATCCAAAACACAAATCCCAGAGAAGCTTAACACCCAAAGACAGTCAAGAAACATGAAGGAGAACCATGGTATCCTTGTTTGGGGGAGACCCTAAAGGTCACTTGTTTCTCCCATGATCCCAGTTGTCTGCCCTCATTCTAACAATGGAAGCTTCAATCCAAACGGGTACATTTCATTCAATGAGACCTAAGATTTCCTGAGTGTCTGCCCTGTGATAGGCACCCTGCCTGGTACTTTTAAATTCTTTGTCTCATTAAATATCCTCCCAATGCCATGCATGGTAGGCATTTTCCTCCTATTCCCAACAAGGTGACAGGCAAATAGAAGCAACTTTTCCTATGTTGCACAGCTCATAAGCAGCACATCTGAGATCCATCCCCAGCCTCTTTGCCCTCGAAGCCCTTGTGTATCTCACTACATCCCACTGCCTTCAGGAAAGTAAAATGAGATTTGCTGAACTGAATGAATAACCTTTCCTCCCTCTAGAAATGGAGGTGCGGTAGTCAGAGCCTGGATTTCAGGCGAATGCCATTTTTAATGTCCTCTTCTGACCCCATTTAAAGCCTCTCTCCTACAGTCTCCACTTTCCCAAAGGCCAGGGGAGCAGTTCATAAACCGGCATTATCCCATGTGACACTTCCGTCAACGTAGGGGGTCAAAATCTTTGGCCTCTGGGAAATAACCTGCTAAAGTGAGTCTCTCTGTGAAACCCAGTGGCTAATAAATAGCCTTTTCTTCTTTCTTTGCAGCTCTTGCCTCCTCGGTTCGGCAGATGGCAGCTGCCCCTGCTAAGGGTTTTCTTCGGCCTGCTCTGAGTTTCCCACTCCTTTGACGAGGAGGTGGGGATTCGGGAGAAGAGAGCAAAGACAGAAGAATCCAGAAGGCTTTTGCCCCAGCTTTGCTGCTTCCTGGCCATGCAACCCCGGGCAAGACTTTTCCTCCCTCTTACCTGTAACTTGAGGGATAATTTATTCATTCGGCAATAGGTCTGTGGAGGTCTGTCTATCAGGTGTCAGGTGCTGTGCTGGGTGTAGGGAGTAAATACCATCCCTGTCCTAGTTGAAATGTCCCCTTTGCTCATGACAGTAGAGTTAAGAAGGGACGAAGAATCGCACAGGTGAGCCCCACAGATGGAGTGACATCTGCTGAGAGCGTAGAATAGAGAGAAGGGACCTGGAGGGTATGTTCGTGTCCCTGAGGTTAAGATGCTAAGGATGAATAAAAGCCAAGACCATGCAGAAAGCATTTTAAGCTGAGAAAACAGCAGGTTCAAAGGCCCTTCTGGGCAGTTATGTGGGGAGGAAATGGACTGATGCACAGAGGGCCGGGCGTGGCTCTGGGGGCAGGAGGAATCTTGACACTTCCTTGACCCAGGTCCTCTCCTTCCTCTAAATCAAACAGACGTGGGGCTGTCTGAGGCTCTGTCCCTGTGATGGGGCAGTCTCAGGGTGGGTTCCATACGTACATTTAGGTCAATTAAGTTCTTTTTTTCTACTCTCCCTCATATCACACAAAATTAATATTAATTTTAATCAATTTTAATAAAATATTTTATTTATTTATTTTGGGGCTGTGCTGGGTCTTCGTTGTGGCATGTAGTTGTGGCACATGGGATATTTAGTTGCGGCATGTGGCCTCTAGTTCCCTGACCAGGGATTGAACCCAGGTCCCCTCCATTGGGAGCGCAGAGTCTTAACCACTGGACCACCAGGGAAGTCCCTCAAATAGTTAATTTAATTTAAATAAAATTAAAAGTAACAAATTAATATGAATAATTTTACTAATTATTTATTATTAAATAATAGCAATAAGTATTAATTTATTTCACAGTCATTTGCACCAGATAATGTAGCTAGTTATGAACATGTCAAACCAGAAAATATGTTAATTCTTTTATTTAACAAACATCTATTTGCCAATCTCTATGTTGGATGTGAAGGATGCAGAAATAAAAAGACACTCTCCACACCCTCAAGGCACTTGGGGGATTCATCACATGTGAGAATTAAATGCTTGACTGGGAAAATGCCTTTGAACCAAGGGAGCAAAGGGATTTCACGGAACAGTGTGGTTCCCTGCATCTATGGACTGGTGCCAGGCTAACCCTATTAGAATCAACCAGAGATTTTATTAAAACCAAAGAGTAGACATTCCTTGACGTTAACTCCTAGAAATTCTCCTTCAGTAGGACTGAGATGGGGTCCAGGCGGTCGTATGCGACAATACACATGGAGCCTTGCCAACCAGGGAAGCCTACCCAGGCCTCAGGGTCTTGGGGCCTCAGTATTACTGGGGCTCAATTTCATAGGCTTGGTTGACCATCCTTGTGTCTGATGTCAGTCTCCAGTCTTCCGGAGGTTGAGCTGATATTGTGTGACTCAGCCTCCACCCTAAATCACATGGTGTGACTGAAGGCCCCCAAGAAAACAAAGACATATTCCAGGCTTGCCCTTCCAAGGGCTTAGAGATTACCCCTCAGAAGTCAAGGGCAAAGACCACACCTCTTTTTGGGCAAGGCTGAATTCTTCACTACACACCATGTGACTAATGGCAACTTCCTGACCTTCTTGGAGCCTCATTTTCCTTACCTGTAAAATAGAAATAAAGAGAACAACCACATGACTGTCATGGTAATAACCTGAGAGAGTGGATGTGACGACCCAGCACATCATAAGTGCTTCAAAAATGGTACCTACGATGTTGACGATGCTGCTCAGAAAGCTGTACCTCCAGGGAGGATCCTGGGTAGAAGTCGCATTTTCACTGCTCCATCCTCATCCTTCTTATACAACATTGTAAAAATCCTTCTCATCCTTCTCAGAGCCAAGTGCCTGTGGGCTACTCAGAAAGCTTCCCTCTTTATCTTGTCTTCACCTAACTCTGTGCTCAGTAACTGTTTGCTTACCGTGGTCCCTGTCCCCATATTTCAATGACAGCTCACCTAACAAAAGGCGTCTCAGAGAAATGGCATCTTGTTCTTTCTCAGAGGAATATTGTTCGTTTTCACCAGCCTAGGTTATCACAGCCCATTGCTGGGCCCACACAAAGGAAGGCTTAATGGGAGACACACTTGGCAGAGGGAATTCTGTCTGAATGGTGTCTTTCTGTTGTTTTAAATGGGTCTGAGGGGCACTTTCAGAGTTCTTCATTCACCATCACGAATGGGCTCGAAGACAATCTCTGTCTCAGCTGTTTCTCTCCAGTGACAGAAAAGCCCTATCAACTCTCAACATCCCTTCCTTGAGGCTCAGAGGAGGTCCAGACACCTGAGCAGGAAGGTTGAGACACAAATGAACACCACACATAATGGCTTTACGCTGCAGCCCATCCCACAGAGAGCAGCTCCGCAAGCTGTCAGAAGGCCCTCCAAGGAGGGGAGGAGACAGGGAAGCAGAATGGCACAGAGGAGACGTGACCAGCTTTGGAGTCAAGACGGGGCTGGCTTCCCACCCAAGTTCTGCAAATAACTCACTGTGTAACACGGCCAGATCACCTCACCTAAGGCTCGGTTTCCTCGTCTGTCGAATAGCAATGTCTCATAGCACCGTGCTAAGTGCTCTGCATGGATTATTACATTTGATCTTCACATCAAATGTATGACGAGGCAGGTACTATTACTAGTCCCATTTTATAGATAAAGACACCGAGGCTGAAGAGGTAAGCACCTTGCCCAAAGTCACAGCCAGTCAGTGGTGGAATCAAAATTTCAACCCAGACCTGTGGGACTCAATTCACATCCATTAGTTTCACTTTCACCCATCTTTCCCCATAAACTCTAACTCCTATCAATCCCCAAAGTATAGGGTGCTATGTTGGGTGAAACTATCAACGGGAAGATGCCACTCAAACCTCATCTTAGGCTCTGAGACTTTTGATCAAAGTTAAAGGGACAGCAGAAGCCAGTCAAAGAAAGATTTTGTTATTAACCAACATATGGAAACATACCAGTTCCTCAAACTGACTTTGTGCTTCCATATCGATCAGGGTAATTGAAGTTGTTGTTATACTAGATAACTAACGTTAGCTGAGATCTCAGTGGCTCAGAGTGCAAAAAGTTTTATTACACGAACCCAGATGTGTCAAGACACACAGCCTCCATGGGTACTGTGGCAGGGGAAGAGAGTGTTGGAAGGGTCTTAAATGCCTCAACCTGGAAGTGTTATATGTCTGAACTCCAACACTGCTAATCATTCTTACATTGCATTGGCTGGCACTAGGCACATGGTCCACGCCAGCTGCATGGGAGGATGGGAAATGCAGAGGGTTGCTTGGATACTGGAGGAACACTAACAGGTTTGGCCCCAGGCTCTGCAAAGGTCCTTTGATTCAGTCATAACCTGGATCACCTCCAGCCCACACCTCAGCTAGCATTTTTATTCTCTGTAATTCCTGGAAGCTGGTTGATGGAGCAGTTGGGGTTGAGATGCCCTTCAAAAGAGTTAAGTGACACATAAGGATGCCCTGGTAGGTTAGTTAAGGTCTCTGGCTCAGGAGGGCAGATCTGTCAAGAGGAATGTAGCCCAGCAGTTGGGATAACTTCTAAGCCACTGGTTCTTCTTGAAGTAAATTGCTCACGGTGGGAGGTGAGAGGACGCAGGACCAAGAGGTTCAGGGAAACCTGTAGGATGCAGGTGGGAAAGTCCAAAGAAAGCAGCTTGCAGGAGAGAACAGGTGTGCGCATTCAGAAAAGAAGGAAGTGATATTCAAGGCCAGCAACAGGTCCAGCTGCAAAAATGACTCCCCCCACCTGTCCTTTTCAATACTTTTCTGAAGGGCTTTAGGCAATATCTGGTGCATTTAGGCAATATCTGGTGCATATTCAACACATAGTGTTGAATTGGTGGACATGAGGAAACCAGAGCCACAGTGCCAGCCCCTGAGCCCAGCAAGACACCTCTGTTAACCCAGGAAAAAAAGGCAGATAAACCCCGACCCCTTCCCTGTCCCAGTCACTCTTGTCCCAGCATATCTCAGGTTCCCTTTTAAAGGGAACCCTCTTTTGTGGAATCAGCCCCATTGCTGCAGATGCATTCATTAATTTTGCTACTTAAAGATCCAAAATAATAACTTGTCTTTTCCACTTAAGAAGGTTCATCCAGCCCCCAAATACGTGTGGTTTTATATTTGTTCTTTTTTCAATTATAAAAGCAATATGTGTTTACTGGGAAAAATTTGGGAGATAGAGACAAGTGTAAGAAGTAAAATAACACATCAAACACAGTCCCTCTATGTGCTGTTATCATTTGAGTGTTTCTGTTGCCACCCTATTTTATTAGGTTGTTTCTTTTTTTTTTTTTTTTTACACAGCTCATAAGTTGGAGAGCTCTGGTAAGTGCTGCCTACATTATAAAAAGGATTGAAAACATTATTTTCAACAGCTACATAATACCCCGTCACATGGAGTATTATGTACCATTTTATTCTCCTATTGGACTTGTAGCTTATTACCAAAGTCTCGTTATTACAAATAATGGTTTCTTGAACATCCTTACAGATGCATACATTAAATTTGGTTTCACTTGTGATTATTTCCTTATGATAAATTCCTACAAGTGGAATTACTGTGTCAAAAGGTAAGAACATTTCTAAAGTTCAGGATATATATTAGCTGCTTTTCAGAATGTTCGTAAAAATTTCTGTTGCCTATGGAGAGTCTGATGATATCTGTAAATGACATTTTCTGGTTTCTTCATCCTTTTAATGGGAACTGTTCTCCTTGGCTAAAAGGAAGAGTTCTAAAAATTGGAGGAAGAGTTCAAAAAGCATTGTTGGTCCCTGACAGCAGAATCCCAGTTGGCATGCTTAGATGCCCCACATCCCCTGGACTTTTATCCCAGAAGAACAAGACCAGATTTCCCAACGGGGTCTTCAGGTGGATGTCTCAACCCTCTGCCTGTCTTTGCTTGTAGAAAGGGGGAAACTCTGAGGATGAACTTGGGGAGCAAGAATCAAATGCTCACATTGGTCTTGTAATTTCCTCAAGTCCCTGAAGATGCTGTTAGCCTGGGGCAGATTCTTTCAGAATGATCTGAGTACTGGGGCAGCCATACAATCGGCCACCAAGAGGGGGCAGGGGAGGGTAGAAGTGTCTTACACTGTGGCTCTGGTTTCCTCATGTCCATGCATCACCCACCAATTCAACACTATGTGTCGAGCACCTACTATGTGCCAGATATTGCCTAAAGCCATTGAATTTCAATGATGAATCACAGATTAGGAAGTCTTTTTTTTTTTTTAATGATTTAAAAAAAAAAATTGGAGTATAGTTGCTTTACAGTGTTGTGTCAGTTTCTGCTGTAGAGCAAAGTGAATCAGCCACATGTGTGCATGCATCCCATCTTCCTTGGATTTCCCTCCCATTTAGGTCACCACAGAGCACTGAGTAGAGTTCCCTGTGCTACACAGTAGGTTCTCATTAGCTATCTATTTTATACATAGTAGGATATATATGTCAATCCCAATCTGTCCCACTCCCCCCTTCCCTTCTTGGTATCCATATATCTGTTCTCTATGTCTGTGTCTCCATTTCTGCTCTGCAAATAAGTTCATCTACACCATTTTTCTAGATTCCACATATATGCATTAATATATGATAATTGTTTTTCTCTTTCTGACTTACTTCACTCTGTATGACAGTCTCTAGGTCCACCCACATCTCTTCAAATGGCACAATTTCATTCCTTTTTATGGCTGAGTAGTATTCCATTGTATATATGTACCACATCTTCTTTATCCATTCCTCTGTTTTATCAATGTTAATTTCCTGATTTAGATGGCTGTACGTAGTTATTTAGGAGAGTATGTTTTGGCTTGGAAAATACTAAAATATTTGGGAATAATGGGACATCATGTCTGCAACAGATTCACAAATTATTCAAATTAGAATATTTCTACAATTTTTCTGTTTAAAATTATTTTGAAATATAAAGCCCAAACACATATTTTTAAATTCTTAAATATAAAATATTTCATAGAAACCAAAAGAGGTGCAGAAAATAATTTCACAGAAAAAAAACCCCAAGAAGGAACCAAATAAAAAGCATGGTAAAGTGAAATAAATACTGAGGCACACAAACATTATAAACAAATTTCCTGGGTTCTAGTCCACCATCAGCCTTTATTAGCTGTATGGTCAATCTGAGAAAGTTCCATGAACTCCCTTTGCCTCAGTTTCATCAACTGTAAAGTGAAGCTAACATTAATATCAGTCTCCCAGAGTCTATTTGAGAATTAAGTAAAATAAACCAGACAAAGTGTTTATCACGTTGGCTGATCCATAAGACAGCTCGGATTAGTGTTTGCTGTTTAAAAAAATTACTGATTTTTTTTGGCTTCCCTGGTGGCGCAGTGGTTGGGAGTCCACCTGCCGATGCAGGGGACACGGCTTCGTGTCCCGGTCCGGGAGGATCCCACGTGCCGCGGAGCGGCTGGGCTCGTGAGCTATGGCCACTGGGCCTGCGCGTCCGGAGCCTGCGCTCCGCGGCGGGAGAGGCCACAACAGTGAGAGGCCCGCGTACCGCAAAAAAAAAGAGATCAAATTTAAATAAAAACATTAAGACAATGAGGGTGGCCACTGAGCCTGCGCGTCCGGAGCCTGCGCTCCGCGGCGGGAGAGGCCACAACAGTGAGAGGCCCGCGTACCGCCAAAAAAAAAAAAAAGAATTACTAATTTTTTATTTATCAAATTAAATATTCTCAGGTAAAATTTTGCATGTCTAAGTTTTGTGAAGACTATTTGAGTCTTCCAACAGTTTTTTGTTTTTCTTTTTGGTCACGCTGCGCAACTTGCAGTATCCTAGTTCCCTGACCAGGGATTGAACCCGTACTCTCGACAGTGAAAGTGTGGAGTCTTGACCACTAGACCCCCAGGGACTTCCCATTCCAACAATTTTTAATCAACAACAGACTTTGCCAGTCAGTTCAGTTTTTGCTGTTATCAGTTTTACTTTCTTTCAAGCGTTCTACCCATTCTAATTTTTTCCTCGGGTCATTTTGCTTTTGCAGATTTTCAGTGTTATCAAAAAGCTGCGATTCTTCAATCAGTTTTTCCACTGTAACACATTTTACCATGTGCAGATTTAACAGTTGTCAGTTTTAGTTTGTGTCGTATATTTCTACGAGTAATATGTATGTTTAACTAGATAAAAGACCATTGGCATTTTATCCATCTCTTGCACCGGAGAATGCTCATCTGGAAACCAGATGTGTAGGTGTGGCTGTACATACGAGTCAAAATGGCGAGACATGTTGCTTGCCCCGCATCCTACCACTCATCTGGGATGTAGAGGTTTGAAACACAGCAACTGATTTCAAGATGCCTATGGGAGATTTCACACACATGTAGCAAGGTGTACAGTGAGAAACAAATGCTCACTGCAGAAAGAGTCCTGGTTTTGAGTCCAGTACCTTGGTCTTAGATCACAGCTCTACCACAGCCCAAGCAGCGTGACGCTGGGTGAGTCACCTGACCTTTCAAAGCACTAGTCCTCTCAGCTGTAAAATGGGCAGAGGGTACTGTTCATTTCTAGAATTTCGGGGATTGAGGGAGATGATATATGGAATGCATTATCCCTGGTGCTCAGTGGACAATAGGTGTTCAACAATTGAAAAGTCCTTGACAAGAAAAAGTCCTTGAACCATCATGGTGATGGGATTGAGTGACCAGATGTTGGTGACTGGAAGCCCTGCCCTGTCCCACAGAACTCTCTGTGGTCATGGAATGTTCTATATCCATGTTGCCCTATAGTGTTCCCACTAGACACTTGAGGCTCTTGAGCACCTGAAAGGTGGCTAGTGTGAATAAGAAACTGAATTTTAAATTTAACATAAATTAATTTAAATGTAAGTAGCTACATATGAGTTGGCTATAGTATCGATCCACATTGTCATAGACCTATACATTTTCAAACTTCCCTCCAACACACATAAGTCCCCCCGAATATATTCAGCTGGAATGAGTCAAAACCATGCACTGTGTGTCTTTCTGATTTCTGCCCCAGGACCTTCTCCAAGGGCTGCAGAAAACTGCCTGGCCCCGGTGCAAGCAAAGCCTGGGAGTATGGGGGATTAACACTCCTAGGGGCAACACTCAACCACTGGGGAATGGGAGCTAATGGATAAATGCCCCAACCAGCCTTTCTCTCTGAAAAAACAAAGGACTCTCTGGGGTCTTCAGAAGGTTCTGCTGGAAAAGGTCAGTTTGAGAAGTTTTGTCATATTCTATTATAGCTGCACGACCTTCACCATGCCACTTGACCTCTTTAAGCCTCGGTCTCCTCATCTGTAAAATGGGTGTAATGAAATAATCGACCTCATCAGATTGCTGTCAGATCATATGGGATGATTCATGCAAAGCCCTTTGCACAGTGCTCAGCACATAATAGTTCAACAGGTGCATGCTGCCATGATATTGATCATCCCTGCCAGTCTCGCAGTTTGGAAACAGGCACAGATCATAAATACCTGTTAAGCGAAGGTCAGCAAACATGAGCACTAGGATAAAGCTAACTCTCTTTCCTGGTCCCAGACTGACGTCCTCCTATCTCAGAGAAGCGGGAAGGGGATGGCTGGCTCGCAGCAGTGACCTCTAAATTGGATAGGAAACTTAAAAGAGGCAGTGTCACCCTCCCTTCTGCCCTGGTGCCCTTCTGTTTGCTGTGAAGGGAAAACTTTTCTATAAAGATAGAAAAAGGGGATTTAGTATCCACTCTGATAGGCTCTCATGGTTTTATAAATACATTCTCTATGGTAAGCAGTAGTTTATCACAATGCTTGGATATGAGTAGCTGCTTTATCAGATAATGCCTTTTGCTGGAGCAACATTTAATATTTCTGCTACAGGAATGAGGTGTCTGCATTTCAAACATTTTTATAACCTGAGCAGATTATAAAACCATATATTTTAAAAGGTCTTGCAATTGACCAAACTGAAAAAGGGAGAGTGGGGAAGAGGGTTGCATCCACATCTCAGACATTCTCTGTGAGCTCTGTGACCTTGGATAAATCACATGGCAGCTCAGTCACATGATTTAATGAAATGACCAAAATTGCTTTAGAAATAGAAAAATCTGTTTCCAATGTTGGATTCACCGCATTCCAATTGTGTGACCTTTGGGCAAATTATCCAGCCCTTTTTGAATCTCACATTTGTCATTGGTATATGGAGATCGAGAACACCAACTTAGTAAGATTGCCCTGTGGATGAACTGAAATCACATGGGCTAAATGCTACAGCATTTGGCACCAAGAGGGTGCTCAATTAATGTGCATACATTTCAATTGTCTTTCCCTTCATCCACCCCTCTCTGTTTCCTCATCGTAAAAGTGGGGCAGCTTCTATGTTTCCTTTCAACTCAAAGTTTAATTCTGGTTAATGCCTGGGTGGCCCGGGGACGGGTATGGGTGGACCTGCTCCTTCGAATAGATTGAAAACCTGTGATAGATGTCAACATACTTGGCAAATGCTAACCAATGCTCCTTAAGTTTTAATGTGTATGCAAATCACCCAGGGATTTGTAAAAATAAATATTCTTTTTTTTAAATGTACATCACATTAGGCATTTTTAAAAATGTACATCACATTAGTCAAACTTTTAATTTTGGCTAAGCCAAGTGTTTAATATCTGAGTCAGTAAGAATATTCTTTTCCTCGGGCTGCTGTAACAAAGCCCCACACACTGGGTGGTTTGCAACAAAAGAAATCTATCCCCCCAGGGCTCTGGAGGCTGCAAGTCTGAAATCAAGATGTGGGCAGGGCTGGCTCCTTCTACAGGCTGTTGGGGAGAGTCTGTTCCTTGCCTCTGTTCTGGCTTCTGGAGGCTGCCGCCAATCTTGGGTGTTCTTTGGGCTGTAGATTCATCACTTCAGACTCTGCCTCCAACTTCCCACAGCCTTCGTCCCTCTGTGTGTATTTGTGTGTCCTCTCCTTCTCTTCTAAGAACACCAGGATGTATGATTTCATCTCAAGATCCTTTAGTTAGTATAATATGCAAAGACCCTTGTTCCAAATAATAACAAGAAAATAATTTCTGTAAAAACAGAAAGAGAGAGAGAGAGAGAGAAAAGTCACCTCCTGAGGTACTAGGTGCACATGGCTTTTGGGGTGACACAATTCCACTCATTTGGGGTGGGGCCTGAGACTGCATTTCTAACAAGCTCCCAAGTGCTACCGGTGCTGCTGGCCCACAGGCTCTAAAAGGCCCATGGGTGTATACACACATGTGTATACACACAGTGGAGTTTTACTCAGCCATAAAAAAGAATGAAATAATTCCATTTGCAACAACAAGAGATTATCATACTAAGTCAGAAAGAGAAAGACAAATACCATATCATATCACTTACATGTGGAATTTAAAATACGGTACAAATGAACCTATCTACAAAACAGAAACAGACTCACAGACATAGAGAACAGACTTGTGGTTGCCAAGGGGGAAGAGGGTGGTGGAGGGAAGGATTGGGATTTGGGGATTAGCAGGTGCACACTATTATGTATAGACTGGATAAACACCAAGGTCCTACTATATAGCACAGGGAACTATATTCAGTATCCTGTGATAAATCATAATAGAAAAGAATATGAAAAAGAATGTATGTATATGTATAACTGAATCACTTTGCTGTACAGCAGAAATTAACACAAAATTATAAATCGACTATGCTTCAATAAAATTTAAAAAAAAATACAGGGCCCACAGGATCACTTATTTGCAGGATTTCAAGTGGGTTATATATCACGTGGGTGCACACACAGACCTACAATAAGTTCTAACTTTTATTAGCCAAAATCCTAGAACTTTTCAAGAATGCAGAGTGAACGCATAGGGCAGGAACAGTCATAGCATAACCAGGGCAGGGATTTCCTTGGTCCCTGTCCCCCTAATGTGACACTTGCCTAGTAATGACAACGTCTCAACAGGTAGGTCCCTGCCAAAATATGGAAACAGCATGATCATCTTGGTGCCATTGTCTTTGTATCCTTGGGGCTTACAGAAATCTCTCCGCCTCCCAGAATAACTTATGCTAATAATATTATGTGTTTCCATTTAAAGGGATGTTTACAAATATCAGAGTCTCCTTGTTACTTACCTACACTCACATCAGCAAGGCCACATTTTCATCTGGGAGAGAAGCCAAGGTCAGAGGTGGGCTGTCTCCAGACTGGAATTAGCTGCCTGGGTTCGAATCCTAGCGCTGCCACTTATTAGCTGTGTGACCTCGGGCACGTTTATTGTCTTCTCTGTTTCAGTTTCCTTATCTGAAAAATATGGAAAATAATAGCACTTATTTCACAGAATTGTTCTGAAGATTTAAGAACTCATATATGGAAAGCATGTGGAATGATGCCTAGTACATAGTAAACACTCAGAAACCTTAGTCATTGTTATTATAGTTACCATTATTATGATTATTTTCTTGTAACCCACTCATGACTTTGATTTAATCCCACCTTATCTGGGTGTTTTCAAATGGAGAGTTTGGTCCAGGGACCATGATAACAAAATCCATTTCCTCAGACCTTTTAATATTTCATTTCATTTTTTTAATCTGTTGATTTAACTTATGCCTCAGCTCATCCCCAGAAGGATCTGAGACAGAAGAGAGCTCTCTCCTCCTAACACTGACTCCTAACACAAGGTCTTTTCGGGATTGTTTTCTGACCTTATTCTTTTGCATGTGTGAAATGCCCAGAGATGTTTCATACTGAGAAGTGCTACACAGATGAGATCAGAGTGTCCCCAGGCCCTTGGGCTGACAGTTGAGGAATGGAAGAAATATGGCTACTGACCTTCCCAGAGCTGGTCTGGATGGAGATGTTGAGACAGGCCTTCCCTAGAAACCTCTGTCTTCAGAGGAGCCTGTGGTCAGTGACAATCAGGAGGAGGCCATGTTGCAGTAAAAATACCCAGGAGACACACAGCCCAATCGCTCCTTTCCTCCGGGTAAAATCTTCTAAATTGTAAAGTTTTCTATTTACGCAGCATTCCTTCTTCCAGATAGAACTCTTTGGAAAACAAAGTAATAGTCCTTACACAAACTTTAAATCTTGATAAACAGCCATACGATTTTCCATAATAATCAAATCTTTACTTTTCTTTTTTTTTTCTGGCTGTCCCTTGCTTAGCTCCCCGACCAGGGGTCAAACCTGTGCCTGTTGCAGTGGAAGCACGGAGTCCTAACCACTGGACGGCCAGGGAATTCCCTGAAATCTTTAATATATGGAGCACAAATCATGTGTTGGGCCCAGTACTAGACATCTCACATATTGTTGGCGGGTGGGAATTTCCCCCTCTACCCCTCTTGCATTCTTATGGCTGGACTGATAATAAGATAGGAGAAAAAGAAACCAATTTTAATTTGTGCACACTGAAGTCTCATAGAAATAAGACCTAGGAAGTGGCCAAAGCAGGCAGCTTTTTTATTTTTTAGACAAAGAAACAATTAATTTGTGAGGAATTGACAGGACAAAGAAACAGGTTTTGGGTGCTTAATTGGTGAAGAACGTAAACAGAGTTAGGGCTTGGGGAAGTCAGTTAAAGAAGTGACAAGGTTTGTTGATGTAGGCTTCTTGGATGGAACTCCCTCTGTCTGACGATAAGGGTGTTTTCCCACCTCCAGAGGGAGGGAGGACACCTTTCGCAGGGATTTGCTTCCTGCTTTCAGAGAGACAAAGAGGACGGTCAGAGTGTACCTCTGCATTAGCCATTTCTTAAGTAACGTTAATTCAAAATAATCAATATGCCAATAAGGCACATTTTGGGGTGGCCTGCCCTGGACCCCAATAATATAGTTTCACACTTGATCCTCATAACAACCTCTTGAATTAGACATCATTGCCCTCATTTTGCAATGAGATAAATGAATTGTAAAGAGGATACATACATCTTCCAAGGTCACAGAATTATTACACGACAGAAGCTACATTTTAATCTATGCTGTCTGACTCAGAAACTTTTGTGTTGTAATACATACTGTAATACATGATATTCAACATATTATGGATAACACAGAGCATAATATACTATGGATACAGTGTTTTGAAGCTAGGGAAATTACAGATAATTTTATGCACTTTATAGGATTGTGATTGTTTCATGTTTTCCATCATGCATACTTGTTATTTTTCTAATTGTATTTTAAATGTAGCATATTCCTATAGATATAATTACACACTTTGTAACACTTTAAAGCAACTAATACAAGGCCGGCTTGACAGGAGATGATGATAAAGGATGAGCTTTTCATAAAATTCAGGACAAATGAATCTGAGTTCACCTGTGGATTCCAGAAATCATCGGAACAGGCCATTGGGTTTCACGGTCTGCTCAAAGTCAGCTCACAATGGATGATGGATGCGTTTATATATTTGTTGCATATGAGAAATCAGTGGCTAAATGGTAAGAAAATTACCTGTCAGTTTCCAGAAAGAACAGATGTCGATAAACAAGCCATACTGTTGCACAAATTGGGACAACCCGGACTTATTAGACATGTTTTGGACAGTTGCCTTCTCTTGGAGCTAGAAGATTTTATTCAAAACATTTTTTTGGATTAGTTTCAATCCAGTCAGGTGGACAAGAAGGAAGAAAAGAAACACGGTAACAAACATTCATTGAGTTTTTATCATATGTCAGACAGTGTTCTGGGTGCTTTATATATGATAAAGCATTTACTGCTCATGAAGGCTCCATTAAGTAGGTAATATTCTAATCCCAGTTTTATACATGAGAAAAAGGAGGCATAGTGAGTGTGCTGGATATTCTCCATTTGTCCCTCCAGATTCATTCTCCACCCTTCTCTATTCTCTGATCTGGTGACTGCATTCTATGGACTGCTTGAACCAGGTTCCCTGGCCATCTGGCTTCTGGTTAGGGTCAGCCAATAAGAGGCATCAGCTGGAGATTAGGATGTGAGAGGGAAGAGCCATTGGAGCGATTTCTTCCCGTCTCCATCCTTGGTGGGGCTGTGGGTTGGCAGGGACTGAATTCCTCTCTGAAGTCTGTGTCAGGTAGTGCTGTCCTCCAGCTCTTGCTGAATTCTGGAAAATGCTCCCTCTTCCTATGCCTGCTGTGATGATGACTCTCCATAGTTGGTGGCCCAGGGTGCTTCAACATCCCTAGCCAGTTTTGCTAAGCCCACCCATACCTTTGCACAGACTTCCACCATTAAGCTCTTTCCCAATCCCCTCTTTTCCATGACTGTCTTTTTCTGGCCATGGCCCTGACAGTTAAGATGAACTTCAGGTACTTTCCCAAGGTAGCACAGGTAGTGAGTAAAATGGGTAGAACACTGGAGGATGAGCAGATTTGGAGGAAATGAGAGGAAGGCTGAGTTAGGTTGGGGACCTGGTGGACCTGAGATGTTGGATGAACAACCTAGTAGGGGGTCCAAGAGAGAGCTTCAAATAAACATCTAGAGCTCCAAGAGGGGACTGGGCTGAGGATACAGATGGAAATGGAAGGGCAGCCACGGGATCGTGTGGGATCTCCCAAGGAACACGCTCAGAATAAGAAGAGGAGAGAGAGGAGAGAGCTGAGTCCTGAGAAAAAGTGACATGAAGAGCAGAAAAGAGGAATTGGAGAGACAGGGGCTTTGGGGAGGATAATAAAATGATGGGTACCTTCAGTCCTGGAAGTCTTGGGACGAGAAGATGTCAAAGAAGGAGAGTGGGTAACAGAGCAAAATTTCCCTGCGAGGTCAAGGACAACAGGAATGGAAAAGTTTTCATTACATTCTTTTAATTGTGGTAAAATACACATAACATACAATTTACCATTCAACCATTTTAAAGTGTACAGTTCAACGGCATTAAGTACATCTGTGATGCTGTGCAACTGTCACCATCTATCTATAGTTCCAGACTTAGTGGACTGGAAGCTACTTTGTAACACATTGTGATATTGGCAAAATGAAAGAATACTAAATCATTGTCCAGAGACTCCAAAAATGGACTCATCTTAAATGGTTAAATGATTTTAAACAAAGACCCCAAA
>NW_006780863.1:75055-84698 GCF_000442215.2 Lipotes vexillifer | reverse complement strand
AGGGAAAGAAAAATAAACCTTGATTTCTTCCTTACACTGTACAAAAAAAATCAGTTTGAGATGGACTATGGACCTAACCATAAAAATCAGAAGTATAAAATTTTAGGAAAAAATATAAGTGAATATCCATACAACTTGGGAGCGGTTAAAATTTTCTTGAGTAAAACACAAAAAAAGGAGCAAGAAAAAAATACCGATACATTAGACTTTATCGAAATTAAATAATTTTGCTCATTAAAAGTCACCATTACGAAAACGAAGCAAGAAAACATAGATTGTAGAAAAATATTTGCAAAACACATACATGACAAATGACTTGCATCAGAATATACTGTATAAGGAACTCCTGCAAGTCAAGAATATAAAGATGAACAATCCAATTAAAAATGGACAAAGCCTTAAATATCCTCTTACAAACAAATATGCAAATTTCAAATAAACACATGAAAAAGTACTCAACACCATTAGTAACCAGGGAAATACAAATTTAAAACCACAATGGCATATCACTATACCCTCACCTGAATAGCTAAAACTAAAGAAGACCGACAACACCAAAAGTTGGCAAAGGTGGGAAGCAACAGGAACTCTCATACATTGCTGGAGGATGTGTAAAATGGTACAACTACTTTGGGAAGAATTGTCACCTTCTACCCAATAACTCAGCAATTCCATTCCTAGGTATATGCCAAAGAGAAATGAAAACATACATCCACCAAAAAACTTGTATAAGAATGCTGAGAGCAGCTTCATAATAGCCCCAAATTGGAAATAACCAAAAGAAGAATTAACAAGGAAATGTAGAAAAAGTTTATAGCATCCTTATTCGGCAGACTAACAATTAGCAGTAAACAGGAATGAATTATTTACACATATAACGACATAGATAAATCACTTCTATATGCTGGGAGAAACAAGCTGAACACACAAGAGAACATAATGGTTGATTCCATTTATATTAAGTTTTATAACATGTAAAACTCATTTATGATGGAAAACATCAGAAAAATGGTTGCCTCCTGTGGGGAATTGACTGGAAACTGGGGCACAAGGGAACTTTCTGGCATGATGGAAATGCTGTATATATTGACAGGATTACAGGTTACACAGATGTATGCATTTTCCAAAACTCATACATTGTACATTTCAGATTTGTGCATTTCATTTTATGTGAATTTTACCCAAAAGAAGAATTAAAAACAAAACTTGAACTCTAGTTAATTGGTTTGTTTCTTATAGCGGCATGAGTTAGCAATTCTGAAACTACATTTTGTGTATCCTGGGCTTGAGCAAAAGGGTAAATATTTTGAAGATAATGAGATCTAGTTTTCTCACTGTTAGAAAAAGCAGCTGCAAGTATAGAAAGGGGGAAAACTAGAATGTTTCTTGTGCCACTGGATTAGATTTATAAGTATCAGTACAAGCTCTTGGTTTTTATTTAATACAGAGGTGTGTGTGTGTGTGTAGACATATATGTATATTCTAGCTCTATCTGCTGAGTAGATGCTATAGCAGCAATGCTATATAGTAGCAGCAGTGAGCACATTAAGACCTAGATCTTGGTTTCCAAGTACCATTCTCTTCTGAAAGGCACCTGGATCATTTGGAGAAAAACGGCCAAGTCCAGGGCTGGGGAAGGGAGAGTATAAATTGAGCCCGGAATTCCTTTTTGTGCCAGAAAGTAAGGAAGTGCTCCAGGATGATGTGGCAGTGTCAAAAGGAAATGACATCGACATGCAGGAGTTCCTATCGGCTCAATCTGGTACAGCTTGAGTATGGAAATAAATAATGATAATAGATTACAACTCATTGAATAAAATAGGAATCCATGGGTCCATAATGATACAGACGGTAAATGAATAAATAAGCCCATGGAGAAGAAAGAAAAGCTCTGCCTTATGGTTAAATGTCAACTAATAAATGCAGAAGGATTGATGGGGTTAGAAAATCACCAGTTAACACTAAACCATTGCTGTGAAGCTTTGGTAAAGGAATGGGATATGTACAGAGTTTCAAAGTATCTATGCACAAATTATTTATTAATTTTAAAGGGAAAATGGTGAAGATACAGAGGAGAAGCCTGGTAGACATCACATTAACCGAGAGATTTTGAGGACCGTTCTACAAAATGACCCATCAGAACTCTCCAAGAATATGAGGATCAAGAAAGGCAAAGAAAGACTGAGGAACATTCTAGATGAAAGAAGACTGAACAGACATGACGACTAAATGCTGGATTGGATGGTGGTGTAGAGTGGGGTGGGGACCGTAAAAGACATTTTGGGTAAAGTTGACAACATATAAGTGGTGGATTTCACTACAGTATTAAATCAATGATAAATTTCTCAAATTTGATGATGCTGTGTTTACAAAAAAGAACGTTCTTGATCTGAAGAAACACCCACTAAA
This sequence comes from Lipotes vexillifer, assembly GCF_000442215.2. NCBI lineage: Eukaryota > Metazoa > Chordata > Mammalia > Artiodactyla > Lipotidae > Lipotes > Lipotes vexillifer. The sequence continues at coordinate 82,289 of NW_006780863.1, read as the reverse complement.
ATGAATGATGGACATGATAGTCTCCAACGTCTCAAATCCATCATATGTAGAATGATGAAGAAAATGGAGCAAGATGTTAGGAAAATGGTTAAAGGGTATTGGGATTTCTTTTGGTACTCATCTTGCAGCTTTTCTGCAAGTTTGAAATTATATCAAAATCAAAAGTTGAGGGAATGAAGGAAGGGAGAGAGTGAGAGACCCAAGATATGATTCTGGGAGAACAAGGCCTCAGGCCAGGCTGTTAAGCTCTGAAGGTCTTGACTAAACAAGCCAAGGCTGTCCCTGGGCTGGCAGGGGCTGACAGGCAGAAAGGGATGATTACAAGTCTGTAAATCAGAGAGCTGGTGGAAACCATAAAACTGAAAGTTAAAAAAAAACACACATGTTGAGCTGTAGGCAATTTAATTCCATTGCATGTATTATTGTGGAGGTTACTTTACAATTACAAGCTTAAAAAATATGAAGTTATATACTTCGTTATTAAAGATTCTGTGGGGTAAATAGCAAAACGTCAGGAGCTAGAGCTGTAGCTTCTGTGTACGTGTGTGTGCCAGGCACTGGGCGCGTCGTACTTTTCCCTGGATCTTCCCAAGAACCCTCCCAGGTAGATTTTATCGCTTGCATCTTACAGAGGATTCACAAACTGGCCCCTGTACACAGTGGGCAAAGACAGAATGAAGAAAGAGGCAGCCACCCCAGACTGGTAGGTGGCAGGGTTAGTAAACAAGGGAACTTACATATATGGCTTTTCTTGGACGGTGAGTAGATCTCCACACCCACCCGCCAGAATCTTAACAGTTTATATACAGGTCTTAACAGGGTTCAGTCATGTAAACCATCCAGATGGTCTCCACACATTTTCTCTCAAGGCCGCATCCTTGAAAACGGCTCGCACTGTGGGGACGTGGGCAGAATGTACATTCCGAGGACGGGGAGGGGCAAGGAGCCTGCGATTACGCAGGTCCTGGTCTCTTTCATGTCCTTTCAATGATCTCCTCCAACAAGGAGGGGAATTAAGGCATTGAAAGGCTGTCCTGCCCAAGGTCATACAGTTAGAAAGTGTTCCAAGAAAAAGAAGTGCTGTGGAGAGAATGGAAGAAATGATGGCTTTCAACCTCTTTACACTCCTCTGGAAGGTAAGCTCCAGGAAGGTAGGGATCTTTGTCTTTGTTCAGAGCTCTATGCCAGAACCCAGAACAAACTGCTAGAAGAAATGGTCATTAAGTAGCTGTTGAATGAATGAACGGATCCCCACTGGCTTTGGCAAGATCTAAGTCATTGTCAACGTTTAGTAATAGTCATTAGTGGGGAGTGGGCTGAGGAGAGGATGAAGAGTTAGGAAGTGAGGACGGTGAGTAAGGTCAACCCTCTCGAGGAACTCTGTTCGGAAGGACAGAAGAGAAATTGGGTGTTATCTGGAGAGAATGAGAAGGGCTTCCCGTAGGACCCATTAAGTCTAATTTATAAACCAGTGGGATCATCCAGTTAAGGTGGAGAAGTGACGCAGGAGAGAAAGGGGGTGCCAGGGTACAATGGGATTCCATGGCAAGTGAACTTGGTCAGAAGGGACAGAATGAGAGCAGAGAGTACCCGGGGGGAGACCCCAGATGTAGACTATAACGGCATGTGTATTTTGTTGGTGTCTAGTCCTGCAGGAGACACAGACAATAGCCATGACTCCACAAGTCCTGGGGAGAATGTTCAATGTCCCTGAAAGTCTTCCCCGAAAGTTAAAAGTTTCCTTTAGATATTTTCCCCAGCAGAAAAAACCCATACAATGTGTCAAGTGCCTCACTGAAACCTCACAATGTTATGAAGTCTGTTTTATACAACCCACTTTATGATGTGGAATCTGAGAGCTACAACTCTTAAGTTGCTTTCTAAATGTTACATAGCTAAGAGTACCTTCCAGGAACTGAACCCAGTTGGTCTGTCTGGGTTCAGGCTTTTCTGCTACATCTTGGTCTGTTTCCTTGTTATTTGTTGGCAGCTCCCTGTACCCAGGGTCCAGCTTAGAGGGAGAGTCCCTTGCCCAGCAGTTTGGCTTCAGACCCTTCTGGCCAGCCTGCTTCTACAGGAAAAAATCCCAGAGATGTTGTATACATTTCCCTGCCAACATACTGAGATAGAATAAGACAGGTGCAGCAAGTTTTGATATCACAGCGGTGACAATATTTTTGCTTCAGTAAGATGAACTTTCTTTCTCTTTCTACTGAGAATTTTCCAAATATCAGCATTGCGTCACTTAAAACGTGACCTCTCTCAATAGAAAAAAATGAACAAATCGTAGTATGTTCCTTCCTAAAAAACAACAACAACAACAACAAAACAACCGAATGACTGCTACATGCAAAAATATGAAGAAATCTCAAAACCAGTATGTGGAGCAAAGGAGGAACGCACAAAAGCATACACAGGGTATGATTCCATTTATATGAAATTCAAGGACAGGCAAAACAAATCCATGGTGGTAGAAATCAGAAGAGTGACTGGTACTGACTTGGAAGGGGGCAGCAGTAAATTTTCTGGTGTGTTGGAAAATTTCAATATCTTGATCTCATTCTAGTTTCACAGGGGTTTGCATATGTAAAAATTAATCAGGCTGAGCAATTAAGAACTGTGTGTTTTATAGGTAAATTCAAAGGTACCCTCCCTGAGAACACGGTTTTTGGAGAAGGGTGAACATCCAGAAAAAACGTGGGGTGGAGAGTCTTCCAGCGAAGACATTGGATGGAAGGGCAGGGTAGATCAGGGAACAACCAGCAAGGTCTGCAACAGAGATGAATGAGAGGGGGTCTCTGCTGGCCACCAGGCCACTCGAGGAGCCTGGGTCCTTTGAACAGGGTTTGGGGGGGTGTCCACGCCCTCAGCTTGGTCACTGGCTAGACCCAGGGGCTGGCTGGGAGAGATTTTCTTGCTACCCACCCATCTAAGTTGCTGGGGAAGGAGGTAGGCTTGGTGCTCAGAGCTCGGCAGGCATCCTGTCCAGTTAAAATACGTGTCTGTGTTCAACCAGCCTTTTTCCTAGGAAGCCGTGGCGCTCGCCCCAAGGGGAAGCCTCAGTTCAGTCCTGTCAAAAGCCTGCACCCAACACACATCCTCTTCCGCGGCCCCCCAACCCCCCGCCCCTTCTCACTTGGAGCCCCCGAGGCTGTCGTGGCTGGAGCGTCAGTGGATGTCCTGGCTTCTTCCACCTCTCAGAGCCATTATTTGTGATTTCATTAAAGAGTGTTTTTCACAGAGCATTTCAAACAAAGAGCATTTCGAAGGCTGAACTCATGTCCCATGCAAGGGAGAGAGGAGGGAGTCAAGAGCAGGTGAAGCAGGGAGGCAGGGAGGAAGCAGAAATAGAAGCGAAGGGATGAGAGTGAGAATGAGAGACGGTGAGATGGTGATGTGGGAGGAGGAAAGAAGACGTGGGAGGAGGGAATATTGAGTTTAGAGATGAGATCTGCTTCTCCTTTGCTCTGGTCCTCTCTCCATTCCCCCCTCTAACCTTGGCATCCTCACGTCCATCAGAGAAGGTTGCTAGGAAGCATGGAAGAAAAAGGGCCAAAGATGGATTGATGGATGGATGGATAAAGAAGATGATGACGTGGTATGTACGTACAATGGAATATTATTCAGCCGGGAGAAAGAAGGAAACCCTGCCATTTGTGATGACATGGATGGACCTTGGGGGCATTCTGCTTAGTGAAATAAGTCAGACAGAGAAAGACAAGTAGTGTATGATATCCCTTACATGTGGAATTAAAGAAGCCAAACCCATAGAAACAGAGAGTAGAGTGGTGGTTTCCAGGGCCTGGGAGGCTTGTATAGCATTGTAATGTTCCCTGAATTTTCAACCATATTTATTAAGGTTTCTGGACAAGAAACTCCTTCAGCCTCTTTAGAGGAGAGAATAAGAAGAAAAAGATGCAAACCTCGGATACCCTCACCTTTACAACTCCCAGGGGCTAAGGAATGAACGGCCCAACTTTGCTTAACTTAAAATCTTCTCTCCCAGTTGATGTTGACCATCTCCCTGTGACAAAATGTTCACTGATAGCCTGCTGTGTACAGAGTTCTGACATGTTTCACTATGCAGAGGTACAAAAGAAATAAAAGAAAGAACAAATACACATAAAACTGTGTATCAGCTATGACAATAAATATAAATAGATGTATTTTTCTACTATAAGGCAAAAACTCCTTATAAAAAACTTCTAAGGACTGTCTTAAAAATCCAAGTGATGTTGTTTGTAAGTGTCTTAAATGACAAATAAAAGAAAAATCAGCAAGCAAACCTCAGAAAAAAATTAAAAAGGAAAGCAGAGTTGGCCACACTACAATCAGGCAAAGTTAAAGCTGTGTAAGCTAGTGAAAAGAGTCTGGGCTCTGGACTTAGACCTGAGTTTGTATATTAACTTTGACTGATCATCAACTACCTTACTGAAAAAGCTGAGGTTAAGTGATACCTCCATTTCAGGGGGATTGTGATCATTAAAATGAATGATAGAGCATATGTATAGAACTCACTAAATATCTGGCTCATGGAAGCTAGCTCAATATAGAGGGTAGTATTTGTTGTTTTTATTATCATTATCTTACAATAGACTTCTGCTCCAAATAAACAGATGCAATAGATCACTGGTGGCTTCAAGATCTAAGTCCTGAAATACATATGAATCCTTAAATTCACGTAGAGCAACAACGAAATGACTGGTTCTGATTTGTTATAGATTTCCCTGATTGCTCTCAAATAGACTAAACCTCATATTGACAAGACCCCATGTGCTATTGGGCCACTGAAACTGACTGTCTAGACAAGGGGCTGAAAGTCAAATCCATACAGAGATCAAGCTGGAAATGAAAATAAGTGGAGCTGCCTGGGTTAGATGCATGCTTTTGACACAGACATACTCTATTTATGTATTAAATGCATAGGATATATTTCAATTCCACAATACCAAATTTTTTGAAATGTGTGGTCCTCTCAGTCTGTATTTTGTCTTACTGTGTTTGATAGAGATGAGTCTAATAAATATTTAACCTTTCCCTTCATTATTCTGAAAGGAAAATAACCCAAATGCAACGATAAATGTCAAGGAGCATTTGGATTTAGACTCAGAGAGGTGATAGGGAGGAGTGGGGAGTGCAGCAAATCAGAGAGGACAGACATTGCCAGCTCCAACAGAGGGCTGCCAAGTGAGCCTGGCATTGCTGCATTTCCCAGTCTTCCCAAAGTCACAGGAAATTTGGATTTTTATGCAGAATATTCCAATATTTAAATGTTGTAGTTTTAGTTTTTAAAACAGTATGTGGGCTGGCTTTCTGTGGGCTAAACAAAATACATTTGTGGACATACGACCAGCAAAGGCACCTAACCAAAATCACCTGCCTATGGGGATCATCTCATCAAAATCACACAGACATTCATGTATTCCACACATATCCTTTTCCTACTGTGTTCAAGGCACTCCTGCTAGACGCTAGGAGAAGAGTGGAGTGTTTGCAACTATGGGTTTTGGAATCGGACATCTTTCTTTGGAATCCCAGCTCTGCCACCTTCTAGCTATGGTGCCATTAGGCAATATTCCTATAACTCTCGGTTCATCAATAAAGTGGGGATTATTCCTAACTCTTTAGGCTGTTCTGAGAGTTAAATGAGAAAATGCATTGATTGTTCACAGTGAACATATATTTTCCGACTGTTGCTAGTCTGGCACAAATAAAGGCTGGCTCTTATGATCACTAACAGCCCTGTGATACAGTCCTGGAATTTTATCCTGCATGTCTATAACCTCCTTCCCCGGCCAGCTTCCTGCCTGCCAGCTTTGGCTAGGGCGCCTTTCCTGATAATGTCCCCTCAGACAGCTACCACCCAAATGAACACAGCTGATGTAGATAAAAATGCTCCTTCTCTGGACATTCCAGCCGTCGTGTTGAATTATGGGGCTGAAGCTTCATCATGCACACTGCCTTGTAATAGGATGCTACATTGGATACCATGAATCACCCAGTCCTGTTAGACCCAATTTATGTCCAGCTGCAGAGCTGTATTTTCATGTGTCATGTCTTGTTATATGCATCCTTACTGAGTGACTGAGACAGTGGCTGCAAAACCCCTAAATTCGGTGTCCTGGACTCTGCTGCCATATCAAGGACCTTCTTTTTTTTTCCCAGCCCTGTGCATCCACTCTCAGCCTCCCCGAAGACTCTGCCTTATTCCTACCGGAAAGTTCACTTATTCACGCCCCCTGTTTCAGCCTATTTGCCTTTTCTACTTCAAGCTTTCTCCAAATGCTTGCCCAAGCTGCTCTCTCTCTTCGATAAAGAGTCGATGCTGGCTGCACTCTAGACTGGAGAGCGACATCCTCTTGAGTCCTCTTTGCTGCCCTGTGTATTTTTCCCTCTACTCTTATTCAGTTCTGAGGACTTCTAAGACTCTGCTCGTTTTTATACTTCTCATCATTGGGGATAAGTATCATTTTTGTACTCGATGTAGAGAAAAGTCTAAAATCTCTGGGGTCAGATGAGCGTGCATTTGAGAGTCACCTACCTGCCACTTCCTTTGCGCCTTGAGTGAAGATTCATCATCTGCTAAATGAGGTTGTTAATGATAACCGATTCATACCGTTGTAAAGATTGAGTAGACGATGAGATTGGCCATCACCATTTCTGGCACAAATTAGCACTCAACAAATGTTTGCTCCTTCATTATATGGAAAAAAAAAAAAAAAAGCTTACTAATTTATAGAAAAAAAAAAGCTTATTAACATCATGCCGCGGGATTTTAACCCTGGAGGGTAAAGACTGTGTCTTAATCGTTTCTGACCCTGCAGGGCTGTCACAGTGCCGAAAGTGTAAAGGAAAGAGGAGAACATTTGGGGCGGGGGAGGCACTGCCAAAGATGGGAGCCCACGATGCAAGCTCCTTGTTTCCTGAAGTGAAGGGAGCTCTCCAACCCTCCCACCAGCACCCACAACCTTCCCTCCAAATCTGGTTTGGGTCCCCCTGTAACACTTAGAGAGAAATCTAACCACCTTGGAGGGCTTGTTCACACACAGATTAATGGGTCCCGCCTTCCACAGTTCTGGATTCAGTAGGTTTCTAGGCGTCTAATAATTTGCATGTCTAACAAGTTCCCAGATGCTGCTGCTGCTGGTCTGAGGACCACATTTTGAGAAACACTGACTTTTTTTATTACCACTCCAGTCTACCTCAGTCGTTCTCAGCTGGTGGGGGGGGGGGG
>NW_006780863.1:68904-74996 GCF_000442215.2 Lipotes vexillifer | reverse complement strand
GGGGGGGGGGGGTCTATTTCGCACTTCTCAGAGGATGTTTGGCAATATCTGGAGACGTTTTTGGTTGTTACAACTGGTCTGGGGTGGGTGCTCCCAGCATCTAGTGGATAGAGGCCAGGGATGCTGTAAAACATTCTACAGTGCACAGAGAATTGTGTGGCCCGAAATGTCAATTGTGTCCAGATTGAGAAGCCCTGCCCCTCCTCCCCCCATCCCAGGAAGTATTCAGAAGGATGACATCGGTCTGTCCACCCGGAAGTCAGCAGGCCCCACCTGCTGCCTTTCCCCTCCCCTTCTGCTTCACAGAAACAGCCTAAGGGTCTCAGTCCACCCCAGGGCCAGAACTGTCTGATCACATCACTACCCTGCCTAGAGTCCTCCCATGGTTCCTCACAGCCCTTTTCAAAACAGGCTGAGACCCTCCCTGTGCCTGCAGGGCCCGCTTGTCTCCCAGGTTCCTGTGCTCCATCCATCCCCCCCAACTCCTGGCCCCCCCGACTCTACCCTCCAGCCACTCAGATTCTGACAGTGTGAAGCTCTCTCTCACTCTGGACCTTAGCTCATCTGATCCATTGGTCAGGAATGTTTTTCCTTATCTCTTGCTATATTGGTCTGCTAGGGCTACCATAATAAAGCACCACAAACTAGGTGGCTTAAACAACAGAAATTGATTTTCTTATAATTCGGGAGGCTAGAAGTCCAAGATCAAGGTGTCGGCAAGGTTGGTTTCTTCTGAGGCCCCTCTCCTTGGCTGGCAGATGGACGTCTTCTCACTGTGCCCTCACATGGTCTTCCTTCTGTGTGTGTCTGTGTCTTAATCTCCCCTTCTTATAAGGATGCCAGTCAGATTAGGGACCACCCTAATAACTTCATTTATTTATTTATTTATTTATTTAAACATCTTTATCGGAGTGTAATTGCTTTACAATGTTGTGTTAGTTTCTGCTGTATAACAAAGTGAAACAGCTATACATATACATATATCCCCATATCCCCTCCCTCTTGCGTCTCCCTCCCACCCTCCCTAACCCACCCCTCTAGGTGGTCACAAAGCACCGAGCTGATCTACCTGTGCTATGCGGCTGCTTCCCACTAGCTATCTGTTTTACATTTGGTAGTGTATATATGTCCATGCCACTCTCTCACTTCATCCCAGCTTACCCTTCCCCCTTCACCATCCTCAAGTCCATTCTCTATGTCTGCGTCTTTATGCCTCTCCTGCCCCTAGGTTCATCAGAACCTTTTTTTTTTTTTTTTAGATTCCATATATATGTGTTAACATACGGTATTTGTTTTTCTCTTTCTGACTTACTGCAGTCTGTATGACAGACTCTAGATCCGTCCACCTCACTACAAATAACTCAGTTTCATTTCTTTTTATGGCTGAGTAATATTCCACTGTATATATGTGCCACGTCTTCTTTATCCATTCATCTGTCGATGGACACTTAGGTTGCTTCCATGTTCTGCCTATTGTAAATAGTGCTGCAATGAACACTGTGGTACATGACTCTGAATTATGGTTTTCTCAGGGTATATACCCAGTAGTGGGATTGCTGGGTCATATGGTAGGTCTATTTTTAGTTTTGTAAGGAACCTTCATACTGTTCTCCACAGTGCCTGTATCAATTTACATTCCCACTGACAGGGCAAGAGGCTTCCCTTTTCTCCACATCCTCTTCAGCATTAAGTGTTTGTAGATTTTTTGACGGTGGCCATTCTGACCAGTGTGAGGTGATATCTCATTGTAGCTTTGAGTTGCATTTCTCTAATGATTAGTGATGTTGAGCATCCTTTCATGTGTTTGTGGGCAATCTGTATATCTTCTTTGGAGAAATGTCTATTTAGGTCTTCTGCCCACTTTTGGATTGGGTTACTTGTTTTTTGCTATTGAGCTGTATGAACTGCTTGTATATTTTGGAGATTAATCCTTTGTCATTTGCTTCGTTTGCAAATATTTTCTCCCATTCTGAGGGTTGTCTTTTTGTCTTGTTTATGGTTTCACTTGCTGTGCAAAAGCTTTTAAGTTTAATTAGGTCCCATCTGTTTATTTTTGTTTTTGTTTCCATTTCTCTAGCAGGTGGGATCTTGCTATGATGTATGTCACAGAGTGTTCTGCCTATGTTTTCCTCTAAGAGTTTGATAGTGTCTGGCCTTACATTTAGGTCTTTAATCCATTTTCAGTTTATTTTTGTATATGGTGTTAGGGAGTGTTCTAATTTCATTCTTTTACATGTAGCTGTCCAGTTTTCCCAGCACCACTTATTGAAGAGGCTATCTTTTCTCCATTGTATATTCTTGCCTCCTTTATCAAAGATAAGGTGACCATATGTGTGTGGGTTTATCTCTGGGCTTTCTATTCTGTTCCACTGATCTATATTTCTGTTTTTGTGCCATTACCATACTGTCTTGATTACTGTAGCTTTGTAGTATAGTCTGAAGTCAGGGAACCTGATTTCTCCAGCTCCGTTTTTCTTTCTCAAGATTATTTTGGCTATTCGGGGTCTTTTGTGTTTCCATACAAGTTGTGAAATTTTTTGTTCTAGTTCTGTGAAAAATGCCATTGGTAGTTTGATAGGGATTGCATTGAATTGGTAGATTTCTTTGGGTAGTATAGTCATTTTCACAATGTTGATTCTTCCAATCCAAGAACATGGTATATCTCTCCATCTGTTTGTATCATCTTTAATTTCTTTCATCAGTGTATTATAGTTTTCTGCACACAGGTCTTCTGTCTCCTTAGGTAGGTTTATTCCTAGGTATTTTATTATTTTGTTGCAATGGTTAATGGGAGTGTTTCCTTAATTTCTCTTTCAGATTTTTCATCATTAGTGTATAGGACTGCCAGAGATTTCTGTGCATGAATTTTGTACCCTGCTACTCTACCAAATTCATTGATTAGCTCTAGTAGTTTTCTGGTAGCAGCTTTAGGATTCTCTATGTATAGTATCATGCCATCTGCAAACAGTGATAGTTTTACTTCTTCTTTTCTTGTTTGGATTCCTTTTATTTCTTTTTCTTCTTTGATTGCTGTGGCTAAAACTTCCAAAACTATATTGAATAATAGTGGTGAGAGGAGGCACCTTGTCTTGTTCCTGATCTTAGTGGAAATGCTTTCAGTTTTTCACCATTGAGAACGATGTTGGCTGTGGGTTTGTCATATATGGCCTTTATTATGTTGAGGTAGGTTCCCTCTATGCCTACTTTCTGGAGAGTTTTTATGATAAATGGGTGTTGAAAGCTTCTTCTGCATCTATTGAGATTATCATTTGGTTTTTCTCCTTCAATTTGTTAATATGGTGTATCACATTGATTGATTTGCATATATTGAAGAATCCTTTCATTCCTGGTATAAACCCCACTTGATCATGGTGTATTATCCTTTTAATGTGCTGTTGGATTCTGTTTGCTAGTATTTTGTTGAGGATCTTTGCATCTATGTTCATCAGAGATATTGGCCTGTAGTTTTCTCTTTTTGTGACATCCATCTTTGTCTGGTTTCAGTGTCAGGGTGATGGTGGCCTCTTGGAAACTAGCAAAACTGGTCACCTCTCCTTTTTCAAATAGGAATGGGAAATCATTTAGGGCCACTCACTCTGATCAGAGAGCAGCAGAACAGACAAGTCATCATCCACTCAGGATTGAGGCTGACTCTCACTAGCCAAGATCTCAGACATCTAAATCTTCATAAGTAGCTTTCAGAGGGTTCACTACATTTATTTTACTCAAGGCAAAGATGGAACTTGACTTGGGGAGAATTTGTTGAAATAAATTGGAGTTTAAAAGACCCAGTTGAGATTTCTGTCATTGTTGGATCAATCTGGATGTGGGCACCAATACCAGTACTCTCCCCTATATCCATACTAAAGAAGGAGATTGGCCTTAGATTCTTTTAGCTTCTGGAAAGCACACCATACTTGGCTTCAAGCCAGGCTCACTCCACATTACAATACTCTCTCCAGTTTCTTCCCAGTGTTGCCACTTCTAGTATTATAATACATAGCCGGGGGTGCCTCACAAAATAGATGCTAGTTTCCACCTTTCCAGGACCTCCTGACTTCAATGAAGACAGAGTTTCCTCCTTCATCCCATCATCTTTTAGGCCCTGTTATTTTACCTGCATCTGAAGTGCCCTTATTTGTCCATTCAGACGTATTTATGGTGTCTTTTTTTGTGCCTGGAACTGATGTAGATTCCGGGGATGGATGGAATGCAGGACCGATTAGACAAGTTCCCTGTTCTCCTGGAGCTTGGGCTCTGCATTACAAAAAAATCATACAATAGAGGGACTTCAGAGAACAAAGAAGGGAAATTCAGGCCCCAGTCAAGACAGCTTTAACATAGTAAATAAGAAGAAAAGCTCAGGTAGTAAAACATATTTTACAGCACTTAGCTGGGAAAGCAAAGAGGAAAAAAAAAGAATCAATAATGGAAATAAAGGGATTAGTCCTTGAGAAGCATAGAGATGCTTGTTAGAACACGAAGACAGAGGGAGAGGGAGGTGAGTTGTTTTTATTTTTATTTTATTTATTTTTTTGTCCTTTACCTTAGGTCACTTCAGTTGTGTTTGAATATTAAGCCCCTTTCTGGTTAATGATATTACAGCTATCAATGGCTGATTTTCATACTGAGGGAGGTGGTAGAGCAGGGTGGGCAGGAAAGATCGAATCTGGCCTCGCCACTTGCCAGCCCCGTGATTTTGACAATTTCCCTCACTTCTGTATACCTTGATTTTCTCATCTGCATGTATTGCCACAAAAAGAGATCCTTTAAAAAGAATAACCTACCACACCCGGCAGCTGTGAAGGACTAAATTAGAAAATGCACATGAAATGCAACCAGAGTGGTTGCCAAGCGCTGTGAGAGATGGTTTTCACAAGTTGTAGATGAACTATTTACTAATGATAGCTCTCCTGTTTGGCAGCTTTGTTTGCCACGCTTGGATACACAGGGCCCTAATTTGTTTTCCCTGCAGGGCCCAAGCAGCACCTTCCATCTCGTTTCTCACCTTGACTCTGGAATTTGAGATGGGCAGCTTCGTCTCTGTGGCTTTTCTGTGCTTTATTTTATCAAACAGATATTGGTGGAGTGCCTCTTCCTGGGGCTGGGGACAGGGCAATGAACTAAAGAAACAAATCTCTGTCTTCTTATGGCTTAAATTCTAGTGACAGAGAACATGAAAGGCACAAAAACTAAGGTCAGGAGGTGTTAAATGTTATGAAAGACACACAAAGTGTTATTAACCAATAATTGCTGGACATCTGTTAGACACATCAAAGGCTGTGGAGGCTGAGGCTGCAGCCACTGATGAAAATGGAAGTGGCCGTTACAAGCCGGACTAATGCCGTAATAATACAAGGGAATGCGTAATCTTTGTCTGGAAAATTGAAACTATCACAGCTCAGAAATGACCACAGGTGTGCTGATCAACCAGGACACATGCAAAAGGTGAGGACTTTGTCCAAAACTCCTGTAAATTCTATCCTCTAATCCTCAGATACATTTACTACCTTTGTTCTAAACCTGAGATGCAAATTTGCAAGAAGGAGAAGGAAGGAAGGAGGGGGAGGCTGCAGCTGGAATGGATATAACGCAGTAAAACTGGCCTTGATCTTTCTAAAAGGCCAATGTGGGATTTTAGTTTCTTCTCTAAGCGGGAAATGGAGACGGTGTTTGCCCCAAATAATTTGAGAATACTGCCTCTAGATCGTTTAATTAGGAAATTCCTCCAGAAGTGTTTTCACTGAAAAATTCAGTTAAATATAATTTAAAAGCTAAGGAAATCCCAACAGAGGAGGAAACTCAAGGCTTTGGAGTGGAGGGAGCTTCTCAATGCCCTGGGAAGGCTCCCGAGGGACCTCTCTATTTTCTTCCTCTAGGAAGCTCTGCTCTACAGTGACAGTCCTCTCCCAGCCAGCTGCAGAGACCAAAGGCCTCTGACAAAACAGCACGTTCCAGGGTGGTCAGTCTTGCCGGACATTTTTTTTTTTTTTTTGGCGGTACGCGGGCCTCTCACTGTTGGCCTCTCGCATTGCGGAGCACAGGCTCCGGATGCGCAGGCTCAGCAGCCATGGCTCACGGGTCCGGCCACT
>NW_006780863.1:52408-68712 GCF_000442215.2 Lipotes vexillifer | reverse complement strand
CGAACCCGTGTCCCCTGCATCGGCAGGCGGACTCTCGACCACTGCGCCACCAGGGAAGCCCTGCTGGACATTTTGATCAGCCCTGGGAAAAGGGACCCCAGCAGTGCCCTGCCCTGGTGCAGACAGCTGACCTCCTTTCTCCCCACCATCTTTGTAGCCCTTGGCAAGTACCAAACGGTGCTGCCCTAGCAGACAGTGAGCTGTGAAACGCCTTCAGAGTCAAAAAAACATGGGCTCGATCAGCTCCTCCACCAATTAGCAGTGGTGTGGCCTTGGACAGTGAACTTAACCTCTCTATGATGTTTCCCTTTCTGTACAATAAGGGTGTGTCCATAGAGCTTAACCACTAGTATGTGTGTTAATTATCTGGCACATGGTAAGTGATCAATAAATGATCTCCAGGACCTTTATTATTGACCTCAGATCATGAAAGTCCACACAGAGCCTGTGGGTCCTGAAAGCAGAGCGGGATTCCCAGCTTGGTTGAGGATGGAAAGGTGATTAAAGTGAGAAGAAGGGACGATGTGGGAGTTTGGGATTCCAGTCTCTCTGTCTCTCTGCCTACCTGGGCTCCCTCTCAAAAGTCATTTTAGCCCGTGTCCACCTGTTCTCATATGTGAAATGAAGACTCAAATAAATAGAACTAATCTTTCCCCTCCTTTTCTGAGATTGTCGTCTGACACTCACTGGTGCCATAGGAAACACCTTGAAGTTCAATTAGAACAATGACCTTCAGAGCAGTACTTTTCACCCCGTGGGGGGATTTTCAACCATATCATCATACATCATGATGATGACTTGATCGTGACAAACATTTTTTGAGATCTCATTTTCCAGTTGGGTAACCGAGGTCCAGACCTACAAAGGGACTTGTGCCAGACCACAGAGAGATGGAGACTCAGACTTGAACCCAGTTCTCACAGCCAAGGTGTGAAGTCAAAATCCCACATGGATTCTCCTCCATGGAGCCTGCAGCGTGCCCGGCTCATAGTAGGTCCAGACCCATGCTGAAACTGAGTGAGTTAATATCCATGAAGGGCTGTCTAGGGAAAACTCTAGGAACATGGAGGAAAGCCATCAAACAATGTTATGGAACATACTTTGTGGTTCTGAGGCCAGGGGCGAGTGCACGGTGTGGGTGGGTCAGTGCTCATGGGGCTGGGCTGCTCTTCCTCAGTGCAGTTTCCATACTTTGAGAAGCTGCCCATCCTATGTCTTCCTTCTAGGCCTTTTGCTTTGATTAACCGCAACTTTCATGATTTATATTGCCTAATTACCTTCCACGTGGGTTATTCCTGGGTGGCAACCTTATAAGGGGAGGTTTGTGGGTCTCTGGAGTGTCTTAAGTATGATATTGCAAAGCTCCAACTAAACAAGCCATGATCTCCTGATAGCACAAGGCAGATACAGGAAGGGTGTTGCGAGTCCTCTAGAGCAGCTCTGTTCCATAGAACTTGCTGGATGATGGAAATGTTCCACGCCTATACTACCCGATACAGTAGCTACTGGTCACATGCGGCCATGGAACACTTTGTGACTGGTGCAACTTGGAACTGAATTTTAAATTTTATTTAATTAACATTTATATGTGAATAGCCACACATGTCTGGTGCTACCATATTGGCCATTGTAGCTCTAGAGTAATCCAAAGATTAATTTTTCAGAATGAGATTCGAATCCTAGGTCTACCACTCACTGCCTGCATCACCTTGGATGTGCCAGTTGGAGCTTTGGTTTTCTCATCTATTAGGTAGGCTTAGTACGTTGTCTTCCTTGCAACTCTGCTGATAGTTGAATAATATGTTGTATATTAAGTGTCTAGAAGAGTGCTTGGCACAGAAAATGAAAGCCAATTCAGTGAGAGCTATTAATATTACACTTACAATTGTGTGAATGGGACTTGAGTAGCATCTTTTCCTTTGTGTTACTGCTATGGGTGGAAGAAGGAATCCAGGACCGTTTACCTGGGATTTATCCATCTAATGTTTCTATGGAGATGATGGAGTGAGGCTGTGAAGACAGCTTACAGCAGAAACTTTCACCTACTTAGAATACATGTTACAGTGTACTGAAGGCCAGGAATCTTCTGTGGCCGTGAATGCACCTTAGCAATGTTCTGAGGAGCCGTCAGTTCTGCTCACATATCCCTGATCAGGTTTTGTGCCAGGTCATATAGCACCCTGATTGCACGTCGCAGATCAGGGTCTCCATGCCCTTCCTCTGCCTGGAATGTTATCTTGCACCGTACACAGCACCCTCTCGTCTGCCTTACCAATTTCTTCTTCTCTTGGACCTTCTTAAAGAGTCAGTTCAAACACTGCTCCCCTTGGAAGTCATCTATTTCTTCTCTGTGCCCCTTCCCTTGAACAAGTGTTTGTTGCAGCACCTGTGGATGTCTGCATGCCCAGCTTCCTGTTAGAGGATCATATCTTTCAATCTCTAGAATTCTCTGAACCTAGTATAGAACCTGGTATGTAATAGGATCTAAGTAAATATTTGACAAGACAATCATGATGACAGTAGCAAAGATGATGGTGATGATGATGGTGATAATGATATAGTGATGATGGCAAACATTTATAGAGTGGTTGCCACGTTCTAGGCACTGTTACAAATGCTTTAATAGCATTCATTTAATCCTCACAACTCTACGTAGTAGCTACTATTTTTGTCTCCATTTTACATGTAAGTAGAATGAATATCAGGGAGTCTGAATAATTTTTCTAAGGTTGACCAAGCTTAGAAGTGGATTTCTTACTGAGGTGGCTACACGTCCAGGGTGCTAAAGCACCTACTCTCCCAGGAGATCTGGCCCCTCGCATCTTCTCCCTGTGGACCCCACCATGAGAATGAAAGTCGCCCTGCCTCCTGTTGATTCGGGAGCCAAGGGACCAAGACCCCTGCACTTCAGCATAAATTGCCAAGCTTCAGAAATAGCCTGCTTGGCTCCCAAGGGCGGGAGCACGTCCCACGTCCCTTCCCAATTCCCAGGCACTTATCACTCGGACAGCTGCATTGGAATGATTTACAACTGCGTCAGCTACTTGGTACTTTCCAGCAAGAAGCTGAAAAATGGCACATACTGTGGAATACCAAGTGCAGAAACCTCTCACGGAGAGCAGCCCCTGGTGACTTTCTGCAGACATGCCTGCCTTTGCCCCCAACCCCACACACACTGTTTACTGACTCACCTGGCCCCGTGGCAGTTTTGCCTCAACTTAGCTCTAAGCAGCAGGGAGGAAAGACATTGAGATCAAGGCCGAGTGGGGTGAAACGTATACCCCGGTGGGTTTTGTGTGTGGTGAAGGCTCCCCATGCCTCACGGAGCTTCAGGGCTTGTTCCTTCACATTCTCCTTCTTGACTATAAGAAATTGATTCACTTAACAAATATTTATTGTTCCCCCTTTATGTGCTACATGCTGGGGACACTGGGTTGAAAAAATACCCACCGTCCACCTAGTCTAGTTGGGGGGTGCAGGGGATAGAAGTAAATATTTGCTGTGATGTGTGATAAATGTTGTGACAGAATTGAGCCTCGGGTGCTACGGGGGTCAAGAGAGGGGGTCTCACCGTGCTTGGGAAAATCTGGGAAGCCGTCACAAAGGAGGGGACGTCGTCTGGACAGTGCCTCTAAGGATCACAAGACTGAGAAGGCTGGGAGGGACGCCCAGGCAGAGGGGACAGCTTTTGAAAAGGCATGGGGGCATGAAAGGATGCTGTGATAACAGGCTGTGGTACCCAGTTACTTAATCAAACACTAATCTAAGAGTTGCCGTGACGGTATTGTGTAGATGTGGTTAACACAATCAGTTGATTTTAAAGAAAGGGGATTACCCTCAATAATGTGGGTGGGCTTCAGTCAATCAGTTGTAAGGGCTTGGGAGAGAGACTGAGGTTTCCTGAAGAAGAAATTCTGCCTCAAGTTTGCGGCATCAGCTCCCGCTTGAGTTTCCAGCCTCCCAGCCTGCCCCACAGATTTCACATCTATCAGTCCCCCACACATCAAGCCAATTCCTTGAAATAAATCTCTTAATACGTATATGTATATCTCTAGCTCTAGCTTGGCTCTGTTTCTCTGTCGAACACTGACTGCCACAGATGCCGTAAGTGTAGAGATTATGCTTCCATGTGGCTGGAGCTTGGGGAATCTGTCTGGCTGTGGAAGATGAAGCTTGTGGAGAAGGAAAGAGACTCAACTTTTTCATGAGGACGATGGGGAGCCGTGGAAGGAGTGGGTGTGAGGCAGGTTCAGGTATGTGTCTCAGAAAGATCATCCTGGTGGCTAGGTGGAGGATGGCCCTGTCACCCCCTCCATGTGTCCTATGCCTCTCCTGCCTCATCCTCTTCCCATGAGATCATCCCAAGGATGCCGATCATCTCTGACAGCATCGCTAACAGAAGTAATTGTGAGGGTGGCTCCTGATTCACACAGACCCAGGTCTGAAGACCAGCTCTGCCACTCACCGCACTGTAACTTGGATGAGGCTCCTAAACTCTCTAGGCCTCAGTCCCTTCAACTGTAAACAGGGGTACAACAGCCCTGACCTCTAGGTCATGGCAAGGATGAAATAAGACAAAGCCTGCAGAGTTGTGTTGGTGATCTTTTCACCCTGCTCAACCCTCTCTGTGCTCCAAGAGCGGAAACCCCTCCAACTGCATCACCCTTCGCTCCGTTGCCCTCTGGTTTTCAGTGGGTTTGGCCCTCAGGAGCCACGGCAGAAACTGGAAAGTGCGTTTGTTCCCCTGGTCCCTGCCCGCAGCCTTGGGAGTTTCCAAATTAAAAAGCTGTGCTTCTGCTGGGCAGCCCTTTCCCACAGCCACGGCTGCTCCCTGAGCTCCTGGAGCCCGTCCTTATCCTGACCCTGGAGGCTGAATAGTTTACGGTTTCGCGCTCTTGCCAACTCTGGGGTATTTCACCATACCCCGTAACCTGACCCCCATCTTTGCAACTATACACCTCATTAAACTCTCGTCGATTACCTCTTTGTTGTGTGCCTACCACACAGTGAGAATCCAATACGTGGTCTTCATGGTTAGCTATTATCACCATATTGTTATTATACTGATTAAGATAAAAATGAGATACCAAGAGACCATATTAACTTGTTAAGGTCATACAAATAGACTTAATTTACCAAGAACCCTGGGTGTGTTAGCTGCTTTATACCCACAGCAACCCTCAGCAATCATTACTATTCTCAGCTCCATCCATAGGCGAGAAAACTGAGGCCCAGAAAGGCTAAGACACTAGCCTGAATGAGCACAGCTAGTAAAGGGCAGATTCTGGATTCAGACCCAGAACTTTGAGACTTACCCTGTCCTATGGTGATGCCACCTTTTTGTTTTTTTCTTTTTTCTGCCTGACCCTAAAATCCCACCACTTGTGTCCTGTCCTATGTTCTTGCTGCAAGAGTCAAGGCATCCCTGTCTCTTGTGACAGCCACCTTGTCTGAGGAGATAAAATCAGACTGTGAGTTCATCTGTCTATGAAAGCCAAGAGGGGCTGGGGCCTGAAGATGGGTGAATTTCCGCCACATGCGTAATTTATTGCCAGAAGCACCCCCTGGAATCAAATCAGAACATGGTCTCCAGATCTCGCCCATCCGCCCTCAATCATTTTGGATTCTGGGGAGGATGTATCAGGCAGTCAGACATGTCAGCTCCCCAGGATGGGGGCTCGCAGGGGCCACCCCAGCCCCACTGGATTGCTGACAGCCCCAGCTGACAGCCTCGGGTACCGGGCTTCTCAAGCAGAAGAGTTTGGGTCAGTGCGGTGCTGTCATCAATTATGGCCCACGGCTGGGCAGCTAGTCATCCATCATGCCTTCGCAAGCCCTCTGGAACTGAATCATCGAGACCCTGCAGCCTACTCTTCTAGCTTAGGGTCTGAGATCTCATGGTCAGAATTAAAAGACATCTATTCTACCCTCTATTTTCAAATTTCTTTGTATCTAAATTGTTGGTATTTCTTGGGCTGTAGCTCTGTAAGTGTTTAATGTCGGAATAATGGGACTTTGGGGTTCAGAAAGTCCTTTAGTTTCATTTCAATTTCTTTTGCTTCTATTACATCTAGGGAAAAATTAATTTAACATTGTATTTCAAAAAGTCAGGATACAATGATCCCGTTTTTTATAATTTTATTTCTATCTGTTGATCTCCCATCTATTAGTACATGACCTTAGAAAGATGTCTGGAGTGCAATTCATCAGATGTGAACTATGGTTATTTCTGTATATGGTGGGATTTGGGGTAAGTTTGCCATTCTTCCTTTGTACTTTCCCACAAAGACACTCATAATTTTCTTAAGAGAGAAGGAGGTATATAGAAGCTCAGACCTAAAGAGAGGACCCTGAAGATTTTCACATCCAGATGAAGAAACAGAGGATCAGAGGGGGCAATGGATTTATCTCAGGTCACACAGTAATTTGATTGTTGAAGCAAGACCAGAACCAAGACATAGATCTCAGGCTAGGTTTTCCCCCAATATTCATTCATCAAAAATTTAGCAAACGCATACTTGGAAATAAGATGAATCCAATGCAGTCCCTGCCCTCAAGGAGACAGAGGAGGGAATCAAGGCTCATATTGTAATCAATGAACTTATGGAGGAGAGAAAACACAGGGACTGTGAGAGCACAGAGGAGGCAGGACAAAGCCAAGGCAGGGGAGGAGAGAGAGAGCTTCCAGGAAGCCCCCTTGAGGAGAAGGTATTAGCAACTGTTGCTTAAATACAGAGCAGGCAGGGAGCAGGTCTCAGGCAAGAGAACAGCATGAGCTCATCCGTGAATGCAGGAGAAAACCGGAGCCATTTGTCTGCTAATGACTTGTTACCACGTGGTTACAACACAGGTGAGGTGTAGGGTGGGGCTCGAGGAGGCATCGTGCTGGAAGGGTTGACAGGGGCAAGTCACAGTTCCCTAGAGTCTGCTTGGAAAGCCCATGAGAATACAGCTTTGATCTTTTTTATTCACTGCAGCATCCCAAGCACCTATGATAGATGCTCAGTAGATGTTTGTTACATAAGTGCTCAGCTAAGATGGCATCCCCTCCAGGAAGCTTTCTCCAACTCCCTCCCCACCCCAGTGCTGAAATTAACCTCTCCCTTATTTCTATTTCAGAGACCTTTGCCCATTTATAATAATGTGTCTGGTAGAAGAGATCATTTTTTTCTATGTCAGTCTCCCTCCATTAGACCATAGGCTCTAAAAAGAAAGGCAGCACTGGTTCCGCTCTGCATCACTCCAGAGTACCTGGCACACAGGAGGTACTCAATAGAGGTCTGATTAAAAGACATCTATTAGGCTCCCCTTATTCCAAGTCTTCCCTCCCAATTTATTTGAAGCCTTTCACTACACCTGGACACAGTATCTAAAATTCTAAACACCTAAAGGGCTCACTAGTGTCTGCAGGAAGGATCCTGTTGGGATGGAGAGGACTGTAGTGGATATCTATTGGTTCCCCTTGTTCAGGAATCCTTCCCCCATCTTTTGGTTACAAACACTTTTGTTTTCCTTTGGTGAGCTACTAACTGTATGCAATTTCCGTGGGAATGTCTCTGTCAAGGTGACTCATCCAACCCTCAAATAGTAACATTTTGCAAGAACATATATAGAGGAATGATATACATTGACTGCACAGGAATGCTTGTCCATGAGAAAGGGGAAGTGAAATGGGGAGTGGGATTCAAGTGGAATATGGAATAAAACACAAGAGAAAAGTTGACATTGTTGCATCTTTTACCAAAAGGCATTAGGGAAGGGAGTTGACTTTAAAAGGAGAGGATGGCAGGACCTGGAGAAGCAGGTGGAATCTGATCAAGGACAAACTTCGGCATCATCCAGGGATCAATGGGGCAGCACCTTGCTTCCTAGAGGGTCTATGGACATGTCTTCCATGAGCAAGAGGCTGTTTTCTGAAAGCCTGTGAAGGACTGACCAAAGTAGTTCACTGCAATCTGTGTCTCCTCGGTACTGCATGTTCTGATGTCAGGGAGTTACTACCAGTCACGCTGTTGGAACCAGGAGAGAGACACCTTCCTACTTTGGTTCCATGAGTCACTATTTCTCAGAAGAGAAGGATCAGAAGTCATTAGCAGAAAGCCACTACACTAATATGCGTTATTGGGTATTACTAATTAGTTCAGGTCAACTTATGATAAATTATATATAGTTTTAATTTCTTAATCTTTTAAAAGTCCTAAATAAAAGAATGTGGGGACTCCCTGGTGGTCCAGTGGTTAAGACTCCAAGCTCCCAATGCACGGGGCATGGGTTTGTTCCCTGTCAGGGAACTAAGATCCCACATGCTGCATGGTGCAGCAACCCCCCCCCCAAAAAAAAATTGTAAGTATTAGGATAGATGAGTGGTTGTAGGAGTGAGAAGTCCTTAATAAATATTGTGGTCGAGATTCTGTGGTTCTCCAGCAATTCTACTCCTACGTATCTGCCCAAGAGAAATGAAAATATATTCCATATGGATTTGGGCTTGCACACAAGTTACTGAGCAAACTTATCCACAGCACCGAAATACTGGAAGCAGCCCCAAAGTCCATCAACCATTATGGCCATAAAATGTGATACTACTTAGCAATAGAAAGGAACAAAATACTGATACACAGACACATAGTTGAATCTGGAAAGCACTCTGCTGAGTTAAAGAATCCAAACACAAAAGAACACATATTACATGATTCCATTTATATGAAATTCTATAAAAGACAAATATACTCTGTAGTGACAGAAAGCAGATCAATAGTTGACTGAGGCTGGGGGAGGAGGATTGAAAGGGAAGGGATACAAGGAAACAATTGAGTGTGATGGAAACTTTCTGTATCTTGATAGTACAGGTATATACATTTGATAAAAGTTCACAAACAATACACTTAAAATGTGAGCATTCTATTTAATGTGAATTATAACTCAATAAAGTCGATTAAAAAGTTGCTGGGGGCTTCCCTGGTGGCGCAGCGGTTGAGAGTCCGCCTGCCGATGCAGGGGACACGGGCTCGTGCCCCGGTCCGGGAAGATCCCACATGCCGCGGAGCGGCTGGGCCCGTGAGCCATGGCCGCTGAGCCTGCGCGTTCCGGAGCCTGTGCTCCGCAACGGGAGAGGCCACAACAGTGAGAGGCCCGCGTACCGCCAAAAAAAAAAGAAAAAGTTGCTGGGATATTAAGTGAATAGAACAGATGACAATATCCCTCTATTAGGGTGCTAGAATAGCAAGCACTATTCCTCTCTCAGTGGGTTACACTACTTTAAATGATGCTATTCCTTTTATTACAGGCTGCTTGAAAAGATCCAATGAAATAGCATATTGAAAATAATAACAACAATAAAAATAATTATAATGAGAAGGAGGAGAATGGACAGGGCATTTACTGAAGATTTAATGTGGACTAGGACCTCCAACAGCTCTACAAGGTATGTACTATTATTAACCTCATTTTACAGATAAGAAAATTGAGGCACTGAGAATTTAAGTGACTTAAGATCACAAAGAAAGTAATAGAGCTAGGGTTCAATCCCAGGTAATCTGAGGATAGAGGCACACTTTTAAGCTCTAACCTTTACAGGCTACAGGGCTCTGTATGAGCTGTAAAATGTATAACTGTCTTAAATGTCTTTACCCAGAGGAAAAATGAAGAATAGAAAATTCACGCATTAAGGCAAAAAGCAAGGAATACAGGTAACAGCTATCTCTATACTTAGTCACACGGTCCTTCGTATGTTGAGAATGAACAAGAGTAACCTCTATTTTTTTCTAACCTTCTTTATAGCGAAATTCTCCTATTTACTTTAAATCTGCCTCCAAAGTTACCATAAAACCAATTAACAAATTAACAAAAGAGATCAACAGTTGGGCCATGAGTAATGGCTGTCTTTCTCTCATGGGGCACAAGGGTAGACAAGATAAATGAGATTGAAGGATGACTCTGATTATCTGGACAAAAGCATGAATAATTATGTGGCCATCAACAGCCCCTGAGCTCCGCATTCATTGGAAAGTCAGTTCTCGGTACTAACACAGTAGATCTGTGCAGCCAGTGTGGCCAGGCTGGTCTCGAGCCTGGTGGTGCCCATCTTCTCCTCTGAGGCCAGGGAACTTATGGCATTTCCATGTTGTGCTTGGTATGGCATGGTAGAAGTGAGCACAGAGGGCAGAGTGGAATGCCCAAGGGCATGGGATGTGTCATTGGCCAAGGACTGAGCCCCCTTCAGCTTCATCCACTGACACTCAGCTCATCAATTATCCCTGAAAGCAGCTGTTGGAAGAAAAGCCCATCATGGAAATTGGAGCTGGGTCAAACATGTAAAGCTTGGTCATATGTAGTGGTTATAAAGTTCTGGAGCCAGACTGCCCACATTCAAGTCCTGACTTGGTCAATCCTAAAAGGGTGACTCAGGGAAAACAAGTTAACATCTCTGTGCCTCAGTTTCTCCATCTGTATTGTCTAAGTTTTAAATTAAGAGTGCTTAGCAGTGCCTGGTACATAGTAAAAACTCAATAAATGTTAGCTGTGACTGCCATAATCATAGAAATTGGTACAATTCCAAGATGCATCTTCTTCACATTTTGAAGTTCTGAATGCATCTTAAAATTTATGTGTTTTCTATAAATCTAAAATTATTCAAAGACTCCAAACAGCCAAAGCAATCTTGAGAAAAAAAAGCAGAGCTGGAGGCAACATGCTGCCTGTCTTCAGGGAGCATGTTCTATACTACATGTTCTATACTTCAGGGAGCTTTGTCCTACACTACAAAGCTACAGCTATCAAAACAGCATGGAACTGGCACAAAATCAGACACATAGATCAATGCAACATAATAAAGAGCCCAAAAATAAACCCATGCACTTATGGTCAATTAATCTACAACAAAGGAGGCAACAATATACAATGGAGAAAAGACAATCTTTTCAAGTGATGTTAGGGAAATTGGACAGTTACATGTAAAATAATGAAATGAGAACATTTTCTCAAGCCATATACAAAAAATAAACTCAAAATGTATCAAAGACCTAAACACAGGACCAGAAACCATAAACTCCTAGAAGAAAAAGTAGGCAGAACACTCTTTGACAAAATCGTAGCAATATCTTTTTTGGATCTGTCTCCTAAGGCAAAGGAAACAAAAGCAAAAATAAACAAGTGGGACCTAATTAAACATAAAAGCTTTTGCACAGCAAAGGAAACTATCAATAAAACAAAAGAACAACCTACTGTGAATGGGAGAAATTATTTGCAAATGATATGACTGATAAGGGGTTAATATCCAAAATATATCGATATAAACAGCTCATACAACTCAATGTCAAAAAAACTCCCAAACAACTCAGTTAAAAAATGGGCAGAAGACCTGAACAGACATTTTTTTCCAGTGAAGACACTCAGATGGCCAACAGACACATGAAAAGATGCTCAACATGATTAACTATCAGAGAAATGCAAATTAAAACCACAGTGAGATATCACCTCACACCTGTCAGAATGGCTATATTAAAAAACACAAATAACAAATGTTGGTGAGAATGTGGAGAAAAGGGAACCCATGTACACTGTCGGGGGAATACAAATTGGTGCAGCCACTGTGGAAAACAGTATGGACGTTCTTCAAAATGCTACAAATAGAATTATCGTATGTACTAATATTTCTACTCTTGGGTATATATCTGAAGAAAATGAAAACACTAATTTGAAAAGATACATGTGGGACTTCCTTGGTGGTACAGTGATTAAGAATCCGCCTGCCAATGCAGGGGACACGGGTTCGAGCCCTGGTCCGGGAAGATCCCACATGTTGCAGAGCAACTAATCCCATGAGCCACAACTACTGAGCCCACGAGCCACAACTACTGAGCCCACATACCACAACTACTGAAGCCTGCACGTCTAGAGCCCGTGCTCCACAATGAGAAGCCACCGCAATGAGATGCCCGCACACCTCAACGAAGAGTAGCCCCCACTTGCCACAACTAGAGAAAACCCACGCACAGCAATGAAGACCCAATGCAGCCAAAAATAAATAAATAAATTTATTTTAAAAAAAGAAAAGAAAAGATACATGCACCCCAAAGTTCATAGCAGCATGATTTATAATAACCAAGATATGGAAGCAACCTAAGTGCCCATCAACAGATGAATGGATATATATGTGCAATGGAATATTAATCAGCCATGAAAAGGAATGAAATTCTGCCATTCGCAAAAACATGGATGAACCCAGATGTTATTATGCCTAGTGAAGTAAGTCAAACAGGGAAAGACAAATACTGTATGATATCACTTAAACGTGGAATCTAAAAAATAAAACAAACCAATGGATATAACGAAACATAAACGGACTCACAGATATAGAGAGCAAACTAGTGGTTACCAGTGGGGGGAGGGAAGAGGGGAGGGGCAAGATAGGGATAGGGGATTAAGAGGTACAAACTACTTTATGTATAAAATAAATAAGCTACAGGATATATTGTACAGCACAGGGAATATAGCCAATATTTCATAACTTTAAATCTATAAGAACATTGAATCACTATGTTGTACACCTGAAACTAATATAATAGTGTAAATCAACTATATTTCAATAAAAAATCCAGAATTAAAAGTTTATTTAGAATTTCATGTACTAATTGAATGTGATAATGAAGCTCTGACTAGTTTTTTTTTTAAATTCCTAATTAAAAAAAAAAAACAATGTTACTAAACCAATGGGGTAACTTACACTGGCATCTTAGAATCAAAGTAGCTAAGTATTAATAGGGCCCAAATATATGCTCTAGATGAAGAAACAATGATAGGTTTTTGCTCAATGAATGGAGCAATGGCTTTTGCCAATTCTTCATATGCACATGCTCTTCTCACCACAGGACCTTTGCACATGCTGTTCTGTCATGTTCTCCATTCTACCTTCTTCACCTAGTTAATGTCTTATCATTCTTTAGTTCCCATCATTTCCTCAGGAAAGTCCTCCCCAACTTACCTGTCTAGGTTAAAACTTTCTAATATCATTTGCCATTTCATTATAGCCCTTGTCACAGGTGTGATTTTATGTACGTTACACAAAACTGAGTTACTATCTGTCCCTTTCAATAGACTCGAAGCTCCATGGAAGGAAGAGACTGTATCTTCCCTTACTCATCACTGTATCTCCAGCTTTCAGTATGGACTCTGGCATACAGCAGAAGCAGAATAAGTATGCTTTGTAAGAATGAATAAATAAATGAATGAGTTTTGGAGACATCATAGACCCACTTGCAGAGCCTGGCATTTCAATTTTTAGTGTCCATTTGAATGAAAATTTGATTCACGTCTATTAAATTGCACTAAAACCTAAGCTCCATGAGGACAGGAGTCTTGTCTGCTTTTATCTGTTGTGATCCAGCGTTCACATGTTTTATATTGTACTATAATTATTTCTGTCCTCGCCACAACTCATCTTTACTACCTTTGAGAGTCATGAAAACAAGTATCATATCCTGGCCCCTCGTAAGACAAAGAGTCATGAATCTGCAGCCAAAGCTCAGATTGGTTTCCCAAGCTTCAGCTCAGTGAGTCCATCTCTCACTGACATTGCATCTTAAATTAGACAGTGCTACTTGGCTTCCCCACAGACAATTTAACATGTAGGTAATATTCAAAGTTGGACTCCCTGTCCCCCTAAATCCCCACAGGGCTCACTCTCTGAACAGTGAATAAATGCAGGTTCCTCTAGTACCCAGGATCTCCCTCTCTGTGTTGCAATTTACAAGAAGGTATTACCTCACCCCTGCATGGTATTATCATAGTGGCAGAGGGTCAAGTTTCCAGGCAGCATGAAGAGGTGAAAAGAACATGGGCTGGGTGATCAGTTAGTTTGGGTTCAAGTTCCAACTCTATTCAACACTATGAAAAAGGGGGGAAAGAGTGGATCATTAAGCAGTATATATGATGTTAAGACCTTTTCACATACGATTTCATTCAATTTATAATAAATCTATGGAGTGGGTATTACAGTGCCATTTTAATAACTAGGAAATGGAGATTCAGAGAGGTGAAATAGCTTACTCAGGGTCACCCAGTTGTTAAGTAGCAGAGATTAGAACCCAGATCTCTCTGACCTCAAAGTGGAGCTCTTTCCTTTATACCATCTTGCCTTATGCCCTGGCTGTGTGATCTCGAGCAAGTTGCTTCACCTCTCTGATCCTGCATTTCCTCATCTGTAACTGAGATGATTACCACACCTACCTCCAAAAGCTGCCCTGAGGATCCAATGATAATGCACATGAAAGGCAATATATAAATGCCAGTTATCACTGTGCTCAATATCCACAAACAGGCGGATCAGAAGGAATAAATTCTTTTGTTGGTCTGTTTAAGACTGAAGAGAGCTCTTATTATTCCTGAAAGAGTTATTACAGCTGGAGAAGCAGCCATGCAATTCCTGCAATAAAAGTGTATGTGGGGGGAATCAAAAGGCAACACAACTGTCTTCCAACCCAGCCTGTTTTTATTTTTACTGAAATACAATTTCAGATTCGATGGCTTATTTTTTGTCTGAAGTATGAGCATTTATAGCCCAGCTATTGGGAGCAAGAGCAGAGCAGTTAAATACTGCTCCGCACACTGGCCCTCCTCCAGCTGCCCGACAGAGGACTCAGCACACTCTGCTCACAGGAGCTCTGCTTCCCCTAATCGATTTTCCCAGTGTCACTCCCTGCCTTTCACCCCATGCTCTGCCTTTCCCTGTACAGGCACCGGTATGCATGAGAACATATTGTCAACTCTGTACTGTCACCAGTTAGAATGGTCCATCCTAGCCACTAGGTTAGCAGTTGGTGTGACACGCCGGTTGGCCCCAAATAACCATGCTTTTCCCACAACTCCAGCCTCCTACCTTGGCTCAGTTCCACTTGCAGAGCCTGGCAAGATTTGCTTCTGGATGAGTTGCCCCATGATGAATTGTTCATACTCACGTTGCTCAGAAACGCAGTTTCGTTTTGCTGTAGACGGAAGAAAAGAGAGCAAATAAACACAGAGGGAAGAGAGAGGAAGAAGCCACAGCACTGCCCTCAAAGAGGCTACAATTTACAAGGAGAAAGAAACGTGACTGGACAAAAACAACAGCAGTTGCTTCTACAGTGCTTGGGATGTGCCAGGCACTGCTCTAGTGTGTTAGATCATCTACCACATTTAAACCACACAATAGTTCCAAGAGGAAGGTACGAGCATTGTCCCCCATTTCACAGATGAGGAAACCGAGGCTGACTTGACCAAGATCATGGCCAGTAAGTGGTAGAAGCAGGATGTTGGATTTCAAGGGTCTATGCTCTTAGGCACTGCATTATAGCTTCTCTCAGATGGTTATAATACAGAGTTGGCTTAATGAGGGGAATTTTAAAGATTGTTCATGGGCAGAGGCAATCACATGTGCAAAGACCTTGAGGCTCCAGAGAGCCTGCACGTGAAGGGGGCAAAAAATATCTCATTGCAGTTGGAGCATAACAAGCCATGGGGGAAAAGAAGATGGAAAAGTGTGGAGGACATGTGACTGGAAAGGTGGGTTCTGGTTGGGCTGGAAAGAGCCCCGAATGCCAAGTTAGAACCTTGGACTTGGACCTAGTAAAATGGGGACCACTGGCATTTAGGAAGGGGAGTGACATGAGCAGTTTAGAGCTGGGAATTACCTCTCAGCCGGTAATGTGGAGGATGGACCTAAGACAGGAGGAAACAGGAAGAGGGAGAGAGGCTGTCCCAGGATGCTGACTGAGAACAGAAAGAGTCACCATCTCCTTCTGTCTCCTTTTTTAGGAGGGTTATGGGGGGCCCTGAGGATCCCCTTGCCCCAGGTGAGCCCATCGGCCTGAAAGCTTGTGTCTTGGCAGTAGCATGCTAGCATGTAATCAACATCTGCTTATAAACTGGATTGCAAGGCTTCCAAGGAGTGAGATTTGGCCAATGACACCACTGACAGAGAAGCCACTGTGCCCTTCCAAGTCTGAAAAGTCTAATAAGAAACTCAAATTTCTGGACACTTGCAAAGGATAGGAAGCCACTCGCAGTTGAAAGGCATTCTGGAGGGCATTTGGACTTTGCCTGCCTTAAGGAAACTCCTTATCCTCCCCTGGGAGTAGCTTCATGGTGCCTGGCTGCCCTCCTCACCTCCCCACAGTTGCAAAGATGGCCTGGACTTGCCATAAAGCTACATTTCCTCAACTGTGATCACCCCAGGGATGGACTGTACAGGCAAGTAGCAGTGACCAAGGGTTCTGTGAAATTTGACATATGGATGCAAAGTCAGAGAAGGGCCCTGCTGGTGGCCAGCATTC
>NW_006780863.1:15698-52334 GCF_000442215.2 Lipotes vexillifer | reverse complement strand
ATTCCTGCCCTATGTAGAGAATGAACCTAAAAATAAAGCGACATCAAGGGAAGCAGGACCAGAGATGGAGAATGACAGAGTCTTGATTATACAACTGAGCCTATGGATATAGGTGAGCCCGAAATCTAAGGGATCTACCTGCAACTTACATACTTCTCTTCCCAGCATTGCCAACAACAAATTGGAATTGAGTTTCATTGGCTTATTCCCGAGTCAATCACTGAGCCCAAGGGGATGGAATTTGCTGATTGGCCGGGTTTGAACCACATGACCCGTCCTGGAGCCAAGGTCTGGGATGTGAGTTGGACCCCATCAGAATCACATAAACTGAAAGTAGGGATGGGTGGCTTCTAAGCAAAATCAAAGTCTTATTACCAGAGGAAAGAGACATTGTTTCTGGACAGGCAAAAAATAATAGATGTACTCTACAACCTTTTGCAATACAAATGTTAAGATTACATCAATCTTTCAAACCCACTAGTCCTTGAGCTGGGTTGCTTAGAGAATAATTCCACCGAGGTGAGAGCTCTTGGGATGGGAGGTACATGGGAAGTGGCTCTCTTCATTTCAATCCCTGTTCTGAACCCCATCTCCTTGTCACTCTGCCCTACCAAAAGCCACTGGGTCAGCTAAAACACAAAATTTTGTTTCTGTGAGCCCAAGGTCTCTGCTTCCAAGTTCTCATGACTTTGCCCTCACATTAGCATTCATGAACTCAAACTGTCAGAGAGTCTCGGGTAATTAGAAACAGTACAAAAATGCTAATTAGCCCTCTGGCTGTACCCAGAGGATGACATAGGCAGAGACCCAAGCCCTATGTTTGTGTTTTCAGGACTCCTTGAATTCCCACATCTAAGAACCCTTTACAAAGCTTCTTGATGAAAGAAAGAGCTCAGAGACAGTATAGCATTGGGTTCAAGGCATTGCCCTTTCAGTACCATGCACTTGCATGTCAATCTCAACTCTGCCACTTACACATGCTATATCCATCGGCAAATTACTTCACCGCTGTCTCAGTTTTCTCCTCCATAAAATGGGAGTAATAATCATCTCTATTTTAACATGTTTTTGTTATGTGAATGAAATAATGAATGCAATATGTACAGTACCTGGCACATAATAAGGGTTCAATAAATGAGTTTCTGTGTGTGTAATACACAAGGGGGAAATTATAGGAGGTCAAATATGGAAATTGGGTTGTAGATTCCTCTTGGCTTCAACCATTCCCATCCCCACTATTTGGTGTGAAGCAGTCACACCTCATGTGTGGACCAGTGCAATGTTTTCCTGTCTGGTTGTGGTTCCTTCTCTCTCTTTTCCCTCCAAATCATTTTGCGTTAGTTTCCAAGGATGGTGGTGACAAGTTACCACAAAATTGGAGGCTTAAAAGAACATAAATGTATTGTCTCACAGCTCTGCAGGCCAGAAGTGTGAAACCAAGTCATTGGCAGGGTTGGTTGCCCCGGAGGTTCTGAGAAAGAATCCATCCCGAGCCGCTGTCCTGGCTCTGGCGGTCGCCGGTAAGCCTGGTGTTCCTTGGCTTGTAAATGCATCCTTCCGTCTCTGCCTCCGTCTTCACAAAGCCTTCTTCTGTCCTTCTGTGTCTTCTCCTCTTCTGTCCGTCTCATCTACCTCTAGGCTTTGCCCTTGTAAGGACACTGGTCATTGGATTTAGGTCCTACCTAAGTAATCCAGGGTAATCTCATCTTGAGATCCTTAAGTTAATTCTCTCTGCAAAGACTCCATTTCTAAAATAGGTCATAGTCACAGGTTCTTGGAGTTATAGCATGTAGACATATCTTTTCTTTGGGGGGGGTGGTCACCTTTCAATCCACTATACATCCCAACACCACATCACCATTTCAAGGTCAATCTTCGCCAAACACGCATCAAAAGGCCTACAAAGCCTTCTCATTTTCCACCTAAAAGTCTTCCAGCCACGCTGGTCTGCCATCGAAGGCTCTCCCCCAGCAGGTCCTGAGCTTTTCCTCCCTTCAGGCACCTGGCTCTGGAGGTGCTGAGCTGCTGGCCCTCATCGTTTTCTCATCCTCCCTCTTGCACCGTCCTTCCACCCATGTTCCCATCTTGGGCTCTGTATCACTTTTCTATTGCTCCATAGCAAATTGCCACCAACTTAGCAGCTTAAAACATCACGGGGCTTCCCTGGTGGCACAGTGGTTGAGAGTCCACCTGCCAATGTAGGGGACGCGGGTTTGTGCCCTGGTCCGGGAAGATCCCACATGCCGCGGAGCGGCTGGGCCCGTGAGCCATGGCCGGGAGAGGCCACAACAGTGAGAGGCCCGCGTACCGCAAAAACAAACAAACAAACAAACAAAAAAAATCATGAATTTCTTATCTCAATCTCTCTGTGAGCCAGAAGTCCGGGAAAAGCCTAGTGGGGTCCTCTGCTCAGGGTCTCACAAAGCTGCCATCAAGGTATCTGCCAGGCTGTGTTCTCATGTGGAGGTCTGACCGGGGAAGAATCCCCATCCAAGCTCATTAAGGTGTTCATAGAATTCATTTCCTTGCAGCTGTGGGACTGAGGGCTCAGCATTTTGCTGGCTGTTGGCTGGAGGCCACCTGTAGTTCCTAGAGGCCACCTAAAGTTCCCTGCCATATAGGATTCCTCCACATGGCTGCCCACCTCATCAAGCCAGCTAGGAGGAATTCTCACCTCAGGGAGGGCCCTGTCTCCCTTTTAAAGGCTTTTACCTGATTATATCTGACCTATTTAAGATAACATCTCTTTTAATGAACTCAAATCAAAAACCTATATGAAACCTTAACTACATCTGTAAAATCCCTTCACTTCTGCTCTATCATTTGGCTAGAATGTATCACAGGTCCAGCCCACACTCAAAGGGAGGGGATTGTACACCATGTGACAACCAGGAGGCTGGACTTGCAGGATGACCACAGAGTCTGTCTGCCCCTTTGAAGTCTGTGCTCCAAAGAGGAGCTTCCCAATCTACCCCCCCCCCAACCAAAGCCATTGCCATTCCTCTCCAGCTGGATCATCTCTCCTTCCTAATTCTTGGTGGCTTCATTTTTAGCCCTCTTACAGCACTAACTGATTTACTTGAGAGGCAGCAACGTGGTACCACACAGGGGTAAAGAACAAGGACTCAGCAGTTAGACCACCTGGGTCCACCCTGGTCCCTCTACTTACTATCAGTGTAACCCCGGGCTACTCAACTTTCAAAGCTCAATTAGAAACATACAGAAGAATCTTTTCATGGGGTTATTATGATGATTGAATGTGCTAATTTTTCTAATGCAGTTAACAGGGTCTGGCTCACAGCAAGGATCTAATATATGGCTATTTTGTGTGAGTCAGGATAGGCTAGGTTATATTGCAGTAACAAACAGCCCCAAACTGAGAAAAACTCAGGGGTTTGAAACAAATGTTTCTTTCTCCCACATGCTGCGCGCCCACTGAAAGTTAGCAGAAGGGTTCTGTGCATTTTAATCACTTAGGGTCCCAGATTGATGAGCAGCCATCATGTTGAAGAGAGCAGGGGGGGTCTTACCCGGCAAATGAATGGTCCAGCTCAGAAGTGAAATGGGACACGTGCTTTCAACTCTTTGGCCAGAATGAGTCACATAATCCCACTGGGAGGCCAGGAGAAAACCTCCCAGGAAGCTGAACGGGGGAGACCCACACGTGGGTGCTCATCGTGTAATTTCCATTAAATTACCATGAACCTCATTTCACCTTAAGAAACAGTATGATTTCATCCTCCTTTATCCTCAACAGCACCAGATCACAGTGCCTAGCGCCAGGTAGAACTTCAGGACGATATGTTAGAAAGCCTAACTTTAAAAATAGGACAGTTGCAACGCACATAAAAAAAGACTTGATCCTCTTTACAATATAATCTGAGACAAAAAATTTCCATCCACACTCAAATATTTTCCATTTCACCTGCTACCATGTCTTATATTTCTGCCATTAACTTGATCCTTTATGGTCTTTAGAGGTGCATTTGTAACAGCCCAAGGCATCGGACTGCCTGGGCAGGGTAAGATATTTACTAGTGCACCGTTTACTCTCTGAGCCCGTTACCAGGGCTGCTGTTCAATTCAACCAGCATTTTCTGAGCGCAGTGCCAGGCAGCACACTCAAAGCCTGGTGGGTCCTAACGTGGACACAGTTCTCAAAGAACTCACCATTTAGAAATCTTAGCATGCCGGACAGAGCCTAGAGAATGGGACAGAAGATGGATACTTTTGAAGGAGGAAATAATAATGCCCGCTAATAAGTATAAAGTGCTTTCTGGGTGCCCGGCTGAGCAAACTTAGACTTGGGAGATTTAATCCTCAAAGCAGCCCTAGGAGGATGGAGACTAGAATTTCCTTTAACAATTGGCAGATTGAAAAGGATTTCCACTGCTCCTTCTCGGGATGGGTCTTTGCAGGCGATATTAGTATACTATCAGGACTCAAAAAATTTGGAGCAAGAAGACAGAGGCAATGACAGCATTAGAGTTTTCCAGAAGCTGGTTCTGTTAGTAATCCTGCCTTTGTCACTCACTAGCAGTGTGACCTTGGAAAGTTGCATAACCCCTCTGTGCCCCAGAGCCTTCACTTGTTAGCGTGGGCTCCTGAGTCCTTGTCTCCAGGGAACTGGCACAGGGTAGGTCCCCAGGCATCACTTCCACCTCCTTTTGCCCCCTCTTCTCGAGGTAGGAAGAGTAGCAGCAGGGGCACAGAGACACTGGGCAGGCTCTCAGCTGAAAACTAAGACAGTTTTGAATGAATGGCAAATTTCTTTGAATGGAAAAATTTTTTTAATTTATTTTTAAGACAATTTTCAAATAAGTTGAAACAATTCTTTTCAGAGGCAACCAATAGCACCGACCAGGACTGGGAAGGTAATAGATAAAGTTTTGGAAAATGTAAGCAATTAAACTCTATTAAAAACCTGTATGTGCTTTTTCAGCGGCCATGGCTCACGGGCCCAGCCGCTCTGCGGCATGTGGGATCCTCCCGGACCGGGGCACGAACCCGCGTCCCCTGCATCGGCAGACGGACTCTCCACCACTGAGCCATCAGGGAAGCCCCTGTGCATTTTTTTAATGCGGAGAAAGTAAGTCCAAGAGTTGACAAGTGAGCAAGGCTGGGCTCCAGCATCTTGGGGTGTTGGAATGAAAACCCTGCGAAGGGCAGAAAATGTGCTCAGCGGCACAATCTTCTCACCCTGAGCAACACACACATCTGTGCGCTCGATTGTTTGGGACTTGGTGGCAAACAGCAGTGGCAATAATTCTTTGCAAAGGAGGAGGATCAGCAAAACACAAGGAAAAAAAGAGACAAAAGAATAGAGCACGTGGGATAAGAGGAAGATGGCGGGGAAGGGGTCAGTTTTCTCTGCCTCACGCGGCTTTGGTGGCTTGTGGTAAATGAGTTTCTAATGATGTTTTTAAAAAGCGGGTCTTATTTACTGGGGCTGATGCAACTCCTTCTGCTTCTTGGGCTGTGTGCTGGGGAAGCAAATGAGGCAGGAGGGAGACGGCGTGAAACCGGGGTTTGCTGGTCTCTTAGTCCTACTGGGAAGGACCCCAAGCCATCACTCCCCCTTCCCCACTCCCTGCCCTGGCCTCCGCTGTGTGCCAGCAGTTCTGACCTCGGAGGATCACAGTCCTGTGTGGGAGGGAGACACAATCTGGCTGTGAGAATCCTGTGTAATCAGTGCTTCTTTGGGTGCCCCCTGTGTGCCAGGCACAGTATTTTTTGAATGAACAAACAGAGGAATGAATGAATGAGTGAATGGAACACTTGGCGCTCTGTGGGCCCAGGGAGGGAGCACCCCAACCTTTGGAGTGGCGAGAAGGGAAGCAGGAAGGCTTCCTGGAGGAGGTGACACGGGAGGATTCAGAAAAGAAGACATAAAGGGGAGTTTGAGGCAGAAGGGAGGGCGTGAGCAAGTGCCAGGACTGTCAGAAAGCATATTCTGGTGCTGGGAATTTCAGGTCATTGGATTTAGGAGGAGGGTTCTAGAGGCAGGCGTGGGAGATGAAGGATAACCCTTACTGGGCCCTTACTGTGTGCCTGGGACATTTGGTGATACGTAGAGCTACTTTGGGTTATCACAACTGCAGTGGGGGAGGGGGTGCTACTGGCATCGAGGGGATGCAGGTCAGGGATGCTTCCGAGCCTCCTGCAGTGAGTGCACAAGACAGCTCTCTCCTCCCAAACCCTGCTGTATGCTGACCTTCTGCGACCACTTTCATTTCCTCCTCCTCCTAGCCCCATGAGGTGGTACATTTATCCCCATTTCTCAGGTGAGGAAAATGAGGCTCTGAGAGCTTCAGTCACTTGCCTAAGATCATACAGTGACTAAGAGGCAGAGTGGGGATTGGAACCCAAGCAGCCAAGCTCCAGCTCCCTGCTAATAACCACAGGAAAGAAATCCATTGGCCACACTGTAAAGGTCTTCGGATGCCATGTTACAGGGTTTGGGCTTGTACCTGTTCTGCAACACACGAATATTTTTCATCTACAGATTTTCCACCTTTTCACGCACTAGCGTAATTTCCCCTGAAGAACCAAATGTTGGAGGTCAAACAAAATTCCCATTTGCAAGCAAAGACAGAGCAGAGACAGAGCAAAGGATTTGTCACTGCATTCATTATATACCGCTCCCTCCCCCGCCCCACGTCAGGCAAGCTCTGGCCTATTACTAAATACACCTTTAAGAGCAATTGCCCTGCTTTATTCAGAAAGAACCTTAAAATATAATTAACGGAAGTCTCCCCGGATGGTTTCAGATCTTCCCTTCTCTGCAGTAGCAACGCCAAGTCCAGTGAGGTCTGTTATTCTGAGGCTTCCTTAAAACCCTAATCATGTGCACCGCGATTTCTCTGCAGCTCTTCGCAGAGGTGCGGTATCCTCAGCGCGTGCTGTGCTGGTCAGGGCTGCTTTTCCTCCTAATGAAGTCACACCGGGCGCTTTCCGCGAACAGCTGGACCGCCGCAGCTCAGAGGAGAGGGAGTTGCCTCAGCCTTAAGACGACCCAGAGCCAAGCTCAGAATATTTGCAAGCTGATGACTGGAAAACTGGAGTTCGGGACGATCGCCCCTGCAGTCCTTAATTGGATGCCAGCTTCAGAGCAGGACCTTCTCATGCTAGAAATATCCCTAGACTTCACCAGAGACTGGTGAGGTAGGAATTAACCTACCCAGGATACAGATGGAGAAACTGATGCTCAGAGAATCCAAGGTGTGAACTGTGGAGCTGGAATGCAGGCACTTGGATTAGTACAGAGTGTAACGAAATAATCACTTTGCATTTATTTGTTCAATGGCTTTTGCGGATTCTGTATCCTACCTAGCGCAGTGCCTTTGCTCAGTAACACTAAATCAGCCACACAAAGTGAACACATCACAGACGACCCCTGCAGGGACGCTCTTGACTGATTTCATTCATTTTTCTCTAAATAACTCTAATGGGGTGATAGCTTTGAGTGGGGTACGTCTGCAATTCATTAAGAAGAACAGAGGGTCTAGAGAGAGTCATGTTTGGGTTTGTATCCTGGTTCTGTCTCTCCCAGGCTGTGTTACACAGGGCAAGTGAGTTCACCTCTCTGAGCCTCTCTTCTGCTGCCTATAAAATGGGCATAATAACACCCACTTCACTGAATTACTATGAGAATAAATGAGCCCAGAGCAGAGGAAATTCTTTTATTAAACTTTTAGTACACACTTGAGGTGATCATTTAATTCCCCAATCATTTTTTTTTCCTTAGGCGCTTACTCATTTCAAGACTAACTTAAATTTTATTTTCTCTTTGATATTTGAAGAAAGTTGGGCTCAGAGAGGTTAAGCAATTTGCCTGGGGACACACAGCTGGATGGTGACATGGCTGAGATCTGAATGCAGAGCAGTCAAACTCTAAGTTTGCCTCTTTTTGAGGTACCTTGATGCCTTCTCGGAGGGCTTGAGAATCTAGCTTTTTGATTCCGAATTTAGAGTGTTCTGGGGGGAAGAGAGGGGACAAGGAAAATATTTCAAAGAATGGGAAGTAGAGGAGGAGAAATCTGTCTTTTGAAAGTGAGCACTGGTAGGTCTGATTCTGAGGAAAGCTGATTCTGCTCTAGGCCTGTTGTGTCTGGGGATTTACCCTCTTGAGGTAGTGAGTGCATCACATCACATGCCTTCTCTGATGGGGAAGGAGTATAAAACAAGAGAAAAAGTACAGGCAAGATGAAAACAGAAGTATATATTTCCTGGAATTCAACGCATATATATAGCCTGGAGAGAAAACAGGCTGAGGTGTTAAATGGATGGTCTATAGGAACTTGTACCCAGAATATATAAAGAACTCTTACAAATCAATAATAAGAAGATAACCTGATTTAAAAATTGGCAAAATATTTAAATAGACGTTTCTCCAAAGATGACATACAGGGCCAATAAGCACATGAAAATATGCTCAACATCATTAGCCATCGGGGAAATGCAAATCAAAACCACAATGAGCTATCATTTCACGCCCATAAGGATGGCTGAAATAAAAAAGATAGACAGTAAGGAGTGTTGGAGAGGATGTGGAAAAATTGGAATCCTCACACATTACTGGTAAGGATGTAAAATGATGCAATCACTTTGAAAAATAATGTGATGGTTTCTCAAAATATGAAATACAGCATTACCATATGACCCAGCAATTTCACTCCTAGGTGAATTGAAAATATATTTATACAAAAACTTGTACATGAATATTCATAGCAACTCTATTCCTACTAACCAAAAAGTGGGAACAGCCCAAATGTCTATCAATGGATGAAGAGATAAACAGAACATGGTCTATCCGTACAATGGGGTATTCTCCAACCATTAAAAGGAATAAAGTACTGATACATGCAACAACATGGATGAACCTCAAAACATTTTGCTAGGTGAAAGAAGTTTGGCACAAAAGACATTCTATTGTTTAATTCCATTTATATTAATTTTTCAGAAAAGGCAAATTTTTTGAGACAAAAAGTAGATTAGCTAGTTGCCTAAGGGATGAGGGTGATGGAGTGGGAGATTGGGAATGACTGCAAATGGGTGTGAGGCTTCTTTGGGGGTGATGGGAATATTCTAAAATTAGAGCATGGTTATGGTTGCACAATTCTGTAAATATACTGAATATCATTGAATTGTAGACTTATAATGGATGAATTGCACAGTACATAAATTAAATCTTAACAAAGCTATTAAAAAGGACGACTGGTCCACTGTCCCACCTAGTAAGGGTCAACCATTGAATCCCAAGCAGTGTGACCCTCTCTCTTTTGTCCACTACACTGCACAGCCTTACTCCAGTATGAGAGTAAATCCTAAGCTTACGAGGTCACAGATCTTTTTCTAATGCGGCCCAAGAGACCAGCTTGGAAAAGACCAGGAATAACCAGCCCCCAGCTTTGTTGCTGATGAAGGTGGTACCCTCAACGGCTCTTGGTGTAGTGTCAGCCACCAGCCAGCCCAGTTGCAAGGTGGGGGACCTGCCCCTGATAACATCTCAAGAGTGATCAAGTCAGCAGTATATTCAGCTCATCTGCTGGATTTGTATCATGGTTCTCCCTGCCAGGCCAGCCATTCATCCAGAATAAACTTCGCAGGACTGGGCAGCCAACTAATTAATTGTTGCATCAATAAAACTCAGGTTTGGCCGTCTCATGATGGATTACATTGTTAAAATGAACTTAACAGCAGCATTAAAGAAAGAAAACAAGGGAAATCAATACAGGAGAACTTCCAGAGTTTGCACTTCTCATGGACCAGATGTCAGTGGTGAGACAAGCACTTATCACAAAGCAGAGATGATGTTTATTAGTGGCAAGACCATCCCTAGTTTACATGCAGGATTTTAAAATGAGAAACGCAGAATACTGGAGCCCTAGAAGGAGTAGAATGTGGTTGGCACAAAGCCCAGTCCCTAGAGTCTGTGAGACCTCAGTTCAAATACCAACTGCTTCATTTCCTAGCTAGCCATGGATTTGGGCAAGCCATCTAATGTGGGCCTCAGTTTCTCTTATCTGCAAAATGGGGATAATAAGGGGACCAATATCTTAGTGTTGTTAGGAAGATTAAATGAGATAAAATGGTGTAACATTGCAGTTCTTGCTAAGAACGTGTTCAGTAAGTGTTTGCTATTGGTCATACTATATTTTTCTCTTGTTTAGCTATTTCCAGAAGCAGAATTCTCATCATTTCCATCCTTCTCCATGACAGGTGATATAGTCAATTGCTCTTGATATTTACACTTTAAAAAAATTAAACTCACCTCCAAATACCATCACATTGGGGGTTAGGACTTCAACATATGAATTTGGTGGGGGGGGGGACACAAGCATTCAGCTCATAATGATCAATATACATAACAGATCTATCACCTGCCCCAAATTCACTCATGCTTTCATATCCCACCCTCTTCCTACCCCTAATCCTGGCAACCACTCATCTGTTCTCCATCCCTGTAGCTTTGTCTTTTGGAGAATGTCATATAAATAGAATCATACAGTGTGTTACATTCTGAAACTGGCCCGTTGCATGTAGTTCATTTCTTTTTGCTGCTGAGTAGTATCCCAGTATGAGTGGATGTACCACTCAGTTTATGTGTTCATTCATTGAATAACATTTGCGTTGTTTAGGTTTTGGTCATTATAAACAGAGCTCCACTAAATATTCATGAACAAGGTTTTGTGTGAACATAAGTTTTCATTTCTCTAGGATAAGCGTCCAGGAGTGGGAACTCTGGGTCATATGCTAAGTATGCATTTAAGCTCATTAAGATCTACCACCCTGTTTGCCAAAATAATTTCTATTTGCACTAGCAAAGTATGAGAGTTCTAATCAGTTTGTGTGAATCCAGTGTTTGATATGGGCAGTATTATCTACTTTAGCCATCTGAGTAGGTGTTTAGTAGTATCTCATCATGGTTTTAAGTTGAATTTCCCTAATGGCTAATAGCGTTAAATATTTTTTCATGTGCTTATTTGCCTTCCACCTACCCTTTTCAGTAAAGTATCTGTTCAAATCTTTTGCCCATTTTGTAACTGGATTGTTTTTTGACAGTTGAGTTTGTGAGTTCTTTATATATTCTGGATACAGATCCTTTCTTTTTTCTTTCTTTCTTTTTTTTTTTAACATCTTTTTGGAGTATAATTGCTTTACAACGGTGTATTAGTTTCTGTTTTATAACAAAGTGAATCAGCTATACATATAAATATATCCCCATATCTCTTCCTTCTTGTGTCTCCCTCCCTCCTACCCTCCCTATCCCACCCCTCTAGGTGGTCACAAAGCACCGAGCTGATTTCCCTGTGCTATGCAGCTGCTTCCCACTAGCTATCAATTTTACATCTGGTAGTGTATATATGTCCATGCCACTCTCTCACTTAGCCCCAGCTTACCCTTCCCCCTCCCCGTGTCCTCAACTCCATTCTCTAGTAGGTCTGAGTCTTTATTCCCATCTTGCCCCTAGGTTCTTCATGACCTTTTTTTTTTTTTTTTTTTAGATTCCACATATATGTGTTAGCATACGGAATTTGTTGTTTTTCTCTTTCTGACTTACTTCACTCTGTATGACAGACTCTACATCCATCCACCTCACTACAAAAAATTCAATTTCGTTTCTTTTTATGGCTGAGTAATATTCCATTGTATACATGTGCCACATCTTCTTTATCCATTCATCTGTCAGTGGACACTTAGGTTGCTTCCATGTCCTGGCTATTGTAAATAGTGCTGCAATGAACACTGTGGTACATGACTCTTTTTGAATTATGGTTTTCTCAGGGTATATGCCCAGTAGTGCGATTGCTGGGTCATATGGTAGTTCTATTTTTAGTTTTTTAAGGACCCTCCATACTGTTCTCCATAGTGGCTCTATCAATTTACACTCCCACCAACAGAGCAAGAGGGTTCCCTTTTCTCCACACCCTCTCCAGCATTTACTGTTTGTAGATTTTTTGGTGATGGCCATTCTGACCAGCGTGAGATGATATCTCATTGTAGTTTTGATTTGCATTTCTCTAATGATTAATGATGTTGAACATTCTTTCATGTGTTTGTTGGCAATCTGTATGTCTTCTTTGGAGAAATGTCTCTTTATGTCTTCTGCCCATTTTTGGATTGGGTTGTTTCTTTTTTTGATATTGAGCTGCATGAGCTGCTTGTAAATTTTGGAGATTAATCCTTTGTCAGTTGCTTCATTCGCAAATATTTTCTCCCATTCTGTGGGTTGTCTTTTCAGCTTGTTTATGGTTTCCTTTGTTGAGCAAAAGCTTTTAAGTTTCATTAGGTCCCATTTGTTTATTTTTGTTTTTATTTCCATTTCTCTAGGAGGTGGGTCAAAAGGATCTTGCTGTGATTTATGTCACAGAGTGTTCTGCCTATGTTTTCCTCTAAGAGTTTTATGATGTCTGGCCTTACATTTGGGTCTTTAATACATTTTGAGTTTATTTTTGTGTACGGTGTTAGGGAGTGTTCTAATTTCATTCTTTTACATGTAGCTGTCCAGTTTTCCCAGCACCACTTATTGAAGAGGCTATTTTTTCTCCATTGTATATTCTTGCCTCCTTTACCAAAGATAAGGTGACCATATGTGCATGGGTTTATCTCTGAGCTTTCTATCCTGTTCCATTGATCTATATTTCTGTTTTTGTGCCAATTACAGGTCCTTTCTTGATTACATGATTGGCAAGCTTTCACCCTGTCTGTAAGTTTGTATTTTCATTCTCTTAACAGCATCTTTCACAGGACAGAAGTTTTAAATTTTGACGAGGTCCAATTTATCAACTTGTCTTTTATGGCGTGAACTTTTAGCATCATGTCTATTAACTCTTTGTCTAACCCCAGATTATGAATATCTTCCTCTATATTTTCCTCTAAAATTTTTATAGTTTTGCATTTTACACCCAGATCTATAATTCACTTTAAGTTAATTTTTGTATAAGATGTGATGTGCAGGTCAAGGATCTTTTTTTTGCACATGCATGTCCTATTTTTCCAATACCATTTGTTGGAAGAGTATCTTTTCCCACTGAGTCTCTTTTTCACCTTTCCAAAATTCAATTGGACACATTTATGTTGGTCTATTTCTGAACTCTCTATTCTCTCCCATTGATCTATGTACGCCAATCCGTTTGCCAATTTCATACTGTGTTGATTATTGTACTTTCTTATAGTAAGTCTTAAAACTGGGTGATATGGTTCCTCTAATATTATTCTTTGTTTTCAGATTATTTTGGCTATTCAAGGTCTTTTGACTTTTCACATAAATTTTAGATTTGGCTCAAGAGATTATTTTTTGGAAGACTTTTTAAATTCTTTCTTTTTTTCTTTTCCCTATGGCACCTATGTCCATTCAGGTTATCTATCTTATCTTGGTGAGTCTGATAGTTTGTACTTTTTAAGGGATTGGTTTGTTTCATCTAAGTGCTCAAATTTACATGTATAGAGTTGTTTGTAGGGTTCCAATCTTAGCCTTTTAATAGCTGCAGGGTCTGTAGTGTTAGCCCCTCAGTGCTAACATTGGTAATTTGTGTCTTTTCATATTTTTATTTTCCAGTCTTGTTGGAGATTTTTCAAATGCATTGATTTTTTTCAAAGAACAGCATCTTCTGGTTTCATTGCTTCCTTACTCCTTTTCTGTTCCCAAGTTCATTGAGTACTACCCTTAATCATTTCCTTGTTGGAAGCAAATATAGTAACACTGTGCTCTTTGCCTGGGGACAGTTCGCTCATTATTTTCAGATTTCTTAAAGTGGAGGCTCAGAATGCTGATTTGAGGCCTTTTTTCTTTTTTAATGTAGGCATTTAATGTTATAAATTTCCCTGTAAGCACTACTCTGTTTCTACCCCACAAGTTGTTATATGCTGTATTTTATTTTCATTCGGTTCCAGATATTTTCTAATTTTCCTTGAGGTTTCCTTTGAACCTCTCTTAGCATCCCATTTTAGTTTATAAACTGTGTTTCTTAAAAATTGAAGCATAGTTGATGTACAATATTATATATGTTACAGGTGTACAATATAGTGATTCACAATTTTAAAGGTTATACTCCATTTATATTTATTATAAAATACTGGCTATATTCCCTGTGTTGTATAATATATCCTTGTAGCTTATTTTATACATAATAGTTTGTACCTCTTAATCCTCTACCCCTATATTACCCCTCCCCACTTTATAAATTGTGATTTTGACCATATTGCTTGTATAATGTTTTTTGGTAGTGATTTCTTTAAAAATGCTAACTTTTCACAGTTCATTTAGATTCAGTTTTTAACCACTTCAAGTGAAATTTAGAAATATTACTGCCATACAGGCCTTTCCCCCTTCCTCCTTATGTTGGTATTATTGTCTTGTGTATTACATTTACATACATCAAAAATCCCACTAGACAATGTTATTATATTTGCTTTCAATAAATCTATTTTATGGGCATACCCATGGCTTGGGGTTGGACAAAACCCACTTGGTGGGTCAAAACAGAAAAAAAGAGTATGAGCTATTGGTGAGACCCACCACATGGTTGGTATCTTTCTTGCCGCTTGGAAATCTCTGTAAATATTTATAATAACTATAGGCATTTCTAAACATCTAACATTTTTCTGCAATTAAGCTAAGATTTTATACAGGTAACATTAAATGAATTCACTTCTTTTGAATTAAAAAAGAAAACTATTTTAAAGAACTCAAGAAGAGAAGAGTCGTCTATTGAATTTACCGATTCACCATTTCCGTTGTTCTTCCTTCTTTACCAATATTCCAAATTTCTTTCTGCTGTAATTTCCTTTAGCCCAAAGTTTCCTTTAGCAATTCTTTTAGAGAAGATCTGCTGCAACAAATTCTCTTACTTTTCCTTCATAGAAGAATGTCTTTATTTCACTTTCATTCTTGTAGGATATTTTCTTTGTATATCAAATTCTGAGTTTGACAGTTCTTTTTTTGCACATTAAAAATATTACTGTACTTTCTTTTGACCTCCGCTGTTTCTGATGAGAAATTCATAGACATTTAAGTTTTTCCCTTATAAATAATACACATTTTCCTCCAATGGCTGCATTGAAGATTTTTCTTTGTCTTTAATTTTCTGAAGTTTGACTATGATATCTGTCTGGCTAAGAAGTTTTCGGGTTTATCCTTTTTGAGGTTCACCAAGCTTCGGTACATTTATGTGGGTGTGGGGGACTTTTTCGGCAATTATTATTTGAAATATCTTTTCCCA
The DNA here is from genome assembly GCF_000442215.2 of Lipotes vexillifer. Lineage (NCBI taxonomy): Eukaryota > Metazoa > Chordata > Mammalia > Artiodactyla > Lipotidae > Lipotes > Lipotes vexillifer. Next base: position 37,110 of record NW_006780863.1, on the reverse strand, counting down.
CTCCATACTCTTTCCTCTGTTCTTCATGACATGAATGTATTGTCTCTGAGACTGTGTTCAGTTTTTTTGTTTTGTTTTGTTTTGTTTTTTTTGCGGTACGCGGGCCTCTCACTGCTGTGGCCTCTCCCGTTGCGGAGCACAGGCTCCGGACGCGCAGGCTCAGCGGCCATGGCTCATGGGCCCAGCCGCTTCGCGGCACGTGGGATCTTCCCGGACCGGGGCACAAACGACCCGCGTTCCCTGCATCGGCAGGCGGACTCTCAACCACTGCGCCACCAGGGAAGCCCTGTGTTCGGTTTTTTAAACTCTTATCTCTCTGTTGTTTGGATTGGATAATTTCTACTAATCCATCCGACTCGTGTCCTTTGTTAATTTTCATTCTGCTATTGCATCCTTTCAGTGAGGTTGTTTATTTTTATTATATTTTTTCAGTTCCAAAATTTCCATTTGGTTCTTATTTATACCTTCTGTTTCTTTGCTGCAACTTTTAATAGTTTCATTCATTTCAAGAATGTGTGCCTGGGGGCTTCCCTGGTGGTGCAGTGCTTGAGAGTCCGCCTGCCGATGCAGGAGACGCGGGTTCGTGCCCCGTTTCGGGAAGATCCCATATGCCGCGGAGCGGCTGGGCCCGTGAGCCATGGCCACTGAGCCTGCGCGTCCGGAGCCTGTGCTCCGCAAATGGGAGAGGCCACAACAGTGAGAGGCCTGCATAACGCAAGAAAAAAAAAAAAAAAAAAAAAAAAAAAAAAAAGAAAAGAATGTGTGCCTGAAAGAGCATTGTTTGTCATAGATGCCTTAATGTCTTTTTCAGATAATCCTAACATCTGTGTCATCTGTTGGACTTTTTCCATGTAAGTTGAGTTTTTCTTGATTCTTCATAACTGAGTAATTTTGGATTGTATCCTCATATTATTTTACAAGACTGAATGCTGTTTAAATCTTATTGAGGCTGTTGATAATTTTGTTTTAATGAACAACTGAGCTTGTTGGGGTGAGGCTACAAGTTCCTACTGCCCTTTTCTTGGTTGTTGTTTCAGTGTAACCTCCACTTTTAAAGCCTTTGCAGTGCTATTTGGATTTGACTCTTGTGTGAGCCACCCATTAGGCAGTCTGGGATTTAGCCAGTGGTCTATTTCACTGAAAAGAACCAGATCCACACATGTGCAGCTCACACCTGAGCCCAGTAGTTCAAACAACATTATGGAGATGTTTTCCTGAGCTTCTATCCCTCTGTGATCTTCCCAATACTTCTTGATTTCTTGGTTCCCCCCAGTTTGCTCCTCCATCCAGAAGCTGGGCTTTATTTCCCTCAGTCTGCTGAACACTCCCATGTATGGTAGTGTGAGGATAGAGGGGAAAAGGGACCACAGCTGCTTCAATCAGAAAGGAAGTTTCCTTCTCAAGAGCTCTAAGCTCTCTGTTGCTGCTGCCGCCCAGATCCCCCCTTTCCTGTCCCTAGAGCTCAACCTAAAGGACTTCTCCTGGAGCTCTCTCTGTCTTCACTGATGCTCACATCTTGGTTTGGGGGCTACTTTGAGCCCATGCTAGGGGATTCCAGAGGAAAAACATGCTAAACTTACAGATGATTTGGTGGCATTTCCTCTTACAGTCTATCCTCCCATCTGCCTGCTACTTGTTACGTTTCAGAGTTCTCAAAACCTGATCCCTACATTATGCCTAGGCTTTGTCACTGTATTCGGCCAGAGAGGCAGGGTACTGTGTACTTACCCCATCTTACCTGGAATTGTAAGGGTCCGGCTGTTTTTAATGCAAGGCAATAGTCTTATAAACTAGACATGGTTATGGGCTTATTCGTTAAAGTCAGGGTAACTCAAGTTTGAAACCCTGTTCTTACTTTACAGGTTTGACCAAATAACTTATGAAATAAGTATTATCTCCTTTTATGAGGGCTTCCATACATTAATTCCTTAAGAGCATCAGCTGAAGATTAGCATAAGCGAAATTTGAACCCAGTTTTGTGCTCTAAGGCCCATTTTTCTCCCAGTACCATGTGCCAATATCATATAATCATTTTATTACCTGCAAGCATAAAGCTTATGCTCTCCTTTCTCAGATAATGGTGACTGATGGCAGCTCTTAAAGGCTGGAATTGGATCATCAAGTCCCAATACAATTTTGATCAATAAAACAATAAAAACCTAAGCCAATTCATTGCTTTCTAAGCCTTTGTTCTTTCACAGTGATTTGTGAGGGGAATCTCCACCTTCTCTGGCTTTGTGCCTTATCCTTTGAAAACACAGCTGCCTTAGAATCCTGACCCATCACTCCAATTTTACAGATAACCATTTGGAAAAGAGACAGAACTGGAGTTACTCGTGCCAAATGCAGGTAACATGCTTAAGGAAAATAATCCATTCTGTACTTGTGAAAAATGAGGGACATGTAGCTGGCAACTGAGACCCAGAGAAGAATTCAGTAATTATATGCACTTTACTTCTGGAAGACATCTGCCCCATAGTTTGGCTCCCTTTGAGGCCAAAGGGTCTGATAAACATTGGTCAATTTTAGGAGAAAAAGTTTAATTCACCCAAACATCTTTCCAACCCACTGGAATAGCTCAGTGACTTGATACCTTTTCATTTGATGTCAAGAAAGTCCTATTACATTCAGGCTACAGAGAAAAGGGTGACTAAGATGACTATGGAGCTAGGATGGAAAGCTCTAACATTATTACAGAAGAGAGTGGGGCTCTGAAGTCTTTAACTGTCAGTGAGTTTTTAGATCACAAATGCAAGGGATAGAGCCCTAAAATAAAAGTCAGGAGATAGTCTCAGTTAGGATTCATTTAGTTGGTCATGATAGAAACCGTCTCAAATTAGGTTAAGGAGTGGAACAAAAATGTATCGGCTTAAAAATGTATTGTCTTCAAATTCTAGGAGTTGCACTAAATTCAGGCATGGCTCAATCAAGGTGCTCAGCGACACCAGGAGTCTCTCTCTACATACTTTTCTCTGTATTGGCTTTATTCTCAAGATGACTCTCTGCATATGATGGGGGATGGTCCCCAGCAGCTCCTGACTCCCATCCCAGCTCTTTAACGACCTTATCAGAAAGATAGCCTGCCTTCCTTAATAATTCCAGAAAAAGCTTTAGGGCAGATTCTCAAGAACTCTTATTGACTTAACTTGGGTTATATGCCTACTTTCAACCATCACTGTGGTCATGAAGTTCCATTTCTCTGATTGGTCAAGCCTAAATTGTTTGGTCATTTCTATAGATCCCTAGGAAGGACCAGCTCAACCTGAATCACAGTGACTGAGAGGAGAGAAGAGGTGTTATCCAAAGGAAAATGAGGTTTTGTTGCCAAATGGCTGGAAAGGGCAATGGATTCAAGGTAAGAAAATAAAATAAAGGGAGAAAGAATGAAAGAAAGAAAAAGAGAAGAAAGAAAGAATGAATTAAGAAAGCAAGCTTATGGTTACCAAGGGGGGAAGGGGGGGATAAATTGGGAGATTGGGATTGACATATACATACTGCTACATATAAAATAGATAACTAATAAGGACCTACTGTATAGTACAGGGAACTCACTCAACTCAATACTCTGTAATGACCTATATGGGAAAAGAATTTAAAAAGGAGTGGGCATATGTATATGTATAATGAATTCACTTTGCTGTACACCTGAAACTAATACAACATTGTAAATCAACTCTACTCCAATAAAATTAAAAAAGAAAAAAAGCAAGCAAGCTGTGTCTGCTCCATCTGCTGCCAGCACTGGCTCTGGCCCTTACTAGTTCTCTGTGGCCTTAAGCAAATCCTTTTCCTTCTTTTTTTTTTTTTTTTTCAGTCCGGTTACAGTTTAATATAAAACCACTACCCTCAAGTGGTTTAAATCCCAGATGAACTACTTCTTCCTTTCCATATGGTTTTTCATTTTAGAAACTGAAGAAAAAGTTTAAAACCTTGCTGTTTTATTTGACTTATTGGCATTTGCTTTAGTTGAGAAATAAGCTTTCAAACTTTGATCGGATTAAGTGCCAGTCCTTACAAAGTTGAAATAAAGGCCAGGATACATGGGCTATTGCTAAGATACTGTGCAAACATTGGCTAAGATACTGTGCAAAGATACTGTGGCTATACATGTGGCTAAGATACTGTGCAAAGATACTGTGGCTATACATGTGGCTAAGATACTGTGCAAAGATACTGTGGCTATACATGTGGCTAAGACACTGTGCAAAGATACTGTGGCTATACATGTGGCTAAGATACTGTGCAAAGATACTGTGGCTATACATGTGGCTAAGATACTGTGCAAACATTGTTTACACAATAGAGCTCCAGAGTTACAGAGTTAAAATCAAGGCTCTCCATCCTTTAACTTTCTACCCACAGGCAGGTGTGGAAACACCCTGGAATTCCTAGACACTGTTTATAACATGCACTAAACTGTTCTTAGGCTACTGCTTAGGCTTGAGATGGCTGAGCAACCTTGGCAGGTATTTAAGCCTCAGTGCCTGCTGTGTACAATGAGTGTCATAAAAATACCCGCTGTAGAGAGTAGTGATGAAGAGTATGGCGAGCAGAATTCCAAGATGACCCCATGATTCCCACCTCCTGGCATCCACGCCCTTGCAGAATCTCTTCCCTTGAGTGAGGAGGAAGCTGTAACTTGCTTCTATGCAACAGAACACGGCAAAGGGGATGAGACTGTCACCCCCGTGATTGTGTTACGTTATATAAGGCACCATCTAATACATAAAAAAGGAACCAATCTAAAATTGTACTATTTATTAAAAAAAATAAAATGTATGTGGTCCAACAGGTCCAGCCAACTGGAGCTAGAGATTCTCCTGCTCATCTTGGAGAATTAAGCTGCTCTTTTATGACAGGAAGGGACTGTGATAGAGATTAGAGAACAGGTTCTTGGACCTTAAGGAAGTCCCTGGCTGACAGGTGGCAAGGAAAGAGGGACATCAATCCTACAACTATAAGAAAATGACTTCCTCCAAATGACCTCAGGGAAAAAGGAAGTGAGTTCTTCCCCAGTCAAGCCTCCAAATAGGAAGGCAGCATGGCCCAATACCTTGAGTGCAGCCTTGAGTAGAAACCCTGAGTAGGAGAACCAACTAACTCAGGCCTGGAATCCTAGTCCATGGAAGATGGGAGAGAATGCATGTTTGTTGTTTTAAGCCACTAAATTTGTGGTAATTTGTTACATAGCAATAGAAAACGAACACAAGGGGTAAAAGAGATTATGCATGTAAAATGCATAGACTTAGCACTATACCTAAGTGCTCAATATTAGTTATTCTCAGTATTATAATGAAAGAGTTAGGCATTGTAGGTTCAAGACAGTACAAGGCTGTAAATCTCCCTGTGTCCATCAGAGATAGCCTTCTGGGCTGGATGGACCCCAATCGGGGGCTATGCTTCCGTACAGTAGAGGCCAGCGTTGCAGACATCTATACAGCCAAATGATGACCAAGCTGACGAACCACTTATTTGAAACACAACTTATCATCATATAATTTCAGCAGAAATTAGTTTAGTACAATGGGAACTGATCCAGAGTGTTAGTGTTGGAAAGACATCGAGCTTACCCAATAATGACTTGAGATCAGGCAAGGAGGAGCAGGTGTTTCAAACAAGATCAGGTTTGAAATTCTGCAATTGGGTTCATCCAGGATTTGGAAACTAAGAGAAAGGAAAATAATATGTTATTGAGCACCTGCCGGACAGTCTCAAGCATATTTTTGCCTTTAGTATGAATAGTCTATAGGGAAGAAATTATCCGCTTCATTTTACAGGTGATAAGGGTGAAGTTAAGGAAGATGAGCTCAGAAAAGGTAAGTGACCTGCCCAGGATCCCCCAGGGCTAATTCAACCTCTGGATGAATTTGGTAGCTGGGAGAGTCCTAGGCGTCTACCATGATGGGACTGTAATATGTGTATATGAAAGGACTCTCGCCCAAAAAGAAGGAAATGAGGAGAATGGATGAGTAAGAACAGGAGCCAAACAACCTTGATTTAAAAACTTTGACATTTGGCTCAACTTGTATCAAATAATATGTTTCCGGGCTTCCCTGGTGGCGCAGTGGTTGAGAGTCCGCCTGCCGATGCAGGGGACACGGGTTCGTGCCCCAGTCCGGGAAGATCCCACATGCCGCGGAGCGGCTGGGCCCGCAATAATAATAATAATAATAATAATATGTTTCCAAGAAAAAAAAATGTTAAGGGAGACAATAGGGAGATGTATCCTGAACCCTCTAATGGGAGAGAAGAAATAAAAGGCGGACACGTTCTTCTTTGTTTAAATTTTACTGTGGTAAGAACACTGAGTATAAGGTCTACCACCTTGAGAGATTTTCTTTCAGGATACATTCAGTATAGTCGTGCATAGACACTGTGTTGTACAGCAGATCTTTAGGACTTATTCATCTTGCATGACTGAAAGTTTATACCTATTGATCAGCAACTCTCCATTTCCCCCTCCCCCGGGCCCTGGCAACCACCATGCTATTCTTTGCTTGAGTTTGACTATTTTAGATAGTTCATATAAATGGAGTCATATAGTGTTTGTTGTTCTGTGACTGGTTTAATTCACTTAGCATAATGTCCTCAATGTTCATTTATGTTGTCACACATTGCAAGATTTTCTTCTTTTTCCAGGTGGGATAATATTCTATTGCATGTATATACCACATTTTCATTATCCATTCATCCATCAATTGGACATTAGGTCGTTTCCCACATTTTGGCTATTGTGAATAAGGCTGCAATGAACATAGGAGTGCTAATATCTCTTTGAGATCCTGATTTCAATTCTTTTGAATAAATACCCAGAAATGGGATTGCAGGATCATGTAGTAGTTCTATTTTTAACTTTTTTTCTTTAAAACTTTTTAAAATTTAATTTTTAATTGTATATTGGGGTACAGTTGATTTACAATGTTAGTTTCAGGTGTACAGCAAAGAGGTTCAGTTATACATATATTCACTCTTGCAAATTCTTTTCCCATAGAGGTTATTACAGAATTTTGAGTAGAGTTCCCTGTGCTATACAGTAGGTCCTTGTTGATTATCTATTTTATATATAATAGTGTGTATCTGTTAAGCCCAACCTCCTAATTTATCTCTGCCCCCCACCCTCCCCCTTTGGTAACCATAAGTTTGGTTTTTATGTCTGTAAGTCTGTTTCTGTTTTGTAAATAAGTTCATTTGTATCATCTTTTTTAGATTCCACATATAAGTAATATCATATGATATTTGTCTTTTCTGTCTGACTTACTTCACTTAGTATGATCATCTCTAGGTCCAACCACATTGCTGCCAATGGCATTAGTTCATTCTCTTTTATGGCTGAGTAATATTCCACTGTATATATGTACCACATCTTCTTTATCCATTCATCCATCCTTGGACACTTAGGTTGCTTCCATGTCTTGGCTACTTTTTGAGGAACCTCCATACTGTTTTTCATAGTGACCACACCATTTTGCATTCCTACCAACAGTGGACCAGGGGTTCTAATTTTTCCACAAACTTGCCAACACTTGCTGTCTTTTTTTTTTAATGACAGGCATTCTGACAGGTGTCTCATTGTGGTTTTGATTTGCATTTCCCTGTTGATTAGTGACATTGAACATCTTTTCCTGTACTTGTTGGCCATTTCTATGTCTTCTTTGGAGAAATGTCTATTCAAGTCTTTTGTCCACTTTTTAATCGGGTTATTAGAAAAGCACAGGCAACAAAAGCAAAAATAGACAAGTAGGAGTACATCAAGCTAAAAAGCTTCTGCATATCAAATGAAATAATCAGTAGGGTAAAAAGGCAACGTGAGAAATGGAAAAAATATTTGCAAACTATGTATCGGATAATGGGTTAATTTCCAAAAGATACCTTCCATTTTTAGAGTGGGCATTAATCATTTTCTTGAGAGCCTCTATATTGATAGTTTTCCTTCAGATTTTTAAAACTGATCGCTTAAAATTGAATGTCAGAGGTTGCCAAGGTCTTTCTTTCTTTCTTTCTTTCTTTCTTTCTTTCCTTCCTTCCTTCCTTCCTTTCTTTCCCTTCCTCCCTCCCTCTCTCCCTCTCTCTCTCTCTTTCTCCCTTTCTTCCTTCCTTTCTTTCTTTCTTTCCTTCTTTCTTTCTTTTCTTTTTTCTTTCTTTCTTTCTTTCTTTCTTTCTTTCTTTTCTTCCTTCCTTCCTTCCTTCCTTTCTTTCCCTCCTGCTCTCCCTCCCTCTCTCCTCTCTCTCTCCCTTTCTTTTTCTTTCTTTCTTTCTCCCGTCCTTCCTTCCTTCCTTTTCTTTCTTTCTTTCTTTCTTTCTTTCTTTCTTTCTTTTCTTTCTTTCTTTCTTTCTTCTCTTTCTTCTCTTTCTCTCTTTCTCTCTTTCTCTCTTTCTTTCTTTCTTTTGTATTAGAATGTTTCTATCTCAGCTTATTCCAAACAGGATTTGAGGCAGGTATGAAAGATATATGCAATACTTCAGGTATAATAAACTATAACCAATTAATTAAAATATGCAAACAGAAAACACCCCAACAGAATAAACAATAAAGGGAGAGAGAACCAGGAGCAAGATTTGTTACACAAAATCCACACCAAGGAGTCCTAGACATTTGCTGGAGATTGGCCACAGATTTGCTTCTGTACCTTCCAGCATCTAGAAGAGGCAGAGACAGTTATGAGTTTCAAGTCTATACATAGAAGCAAACAACAGTGGCACTGACCATCAATCATGTACAAACTAAGTACCGGGCTTCTATATATATTACCTCATCTAATCCTCACAACAAAATGCAAGCTAAGTATTATCTTCTGCGTTGGAAAACGAAAGAGGACCCCAACCTGAGAGCTGAGAGTTAGAAAGTGGTAAGGAGGAAATTCACATCCAGGTCTGATCTCTCCAAGACCTGCCCGCTTCTCATTGCACCGAGCTGCACTTCTCCAGTATCAGCTGCCCTGCAAATGTACAACTGTCTCTCTTACCGAAAACCAAAAAGAATTTCTTGAGGGCTTCTCAGAGGGAGGGCCCTGTGTTAAGTAATGAGCGTGGCTGTCAACAACAGCCTTCGATCGAACACAGAAACAGTTTACGGGTTATTTCTCACCTTGTATTTTGGTCCCTAAATACAAGTGGGTGGCACCATGCCAAGGTAAAGTTTGGCAAGAAAGCATCCTATAGGGAGATATCCAAGACATGACAGGTCATTGCTATTTTATTCTTTAAACATGCTGATGTAAAGTACTCCAACAGAGAGACTTCTGGTCTACAGCACTGTCACGGAGGCCCCAGCAATCCTAGTCGACATTCTACCTCTGGCATCTGACTAATGAGCTCCTAAGAGGTCAGCTCTGCTTCAGTTAGTACCTGCAGGGAGATAATGAGCTGCAGCTTGGACTGAAGTTAATTACCCAGGTTAGAGGCAGAGGGAGGCTGGGCTGAACCCATTTCAGCCAGACACAGAGCTGTCAAGAACCAGAGCGAGACAAGCTGTCGCAAGGAACCTACAAAGGGGAAGTAAGAATAGTGAGATGTGTTTGCGAGGTTGTGAATTTCAATCAAGCACGGTCTTTGTTATTTTTTTAAAGAAGATGTTGTGGGTAGGAGTTTATTGATTAATTAATTTATTTTTGCTGTGTTGGGTCTTCGTTTCTGTGCGAGAGCTTTCTCTAGTTGCGGCAAGCGGGGGCCGCTCTTCATTGTGGTGTGGGGGCCTCTCACTGTCGTGGCCTCTCTTGTTGCAGAGCACAGGCTCCAGACGCGCAGGCTCAGTAGTTGTGGCTCACGGGCCTAGTTGCTCCGCGGCATGTGGGATCCTCCCAGAGCAGGGCTCAAACCCGTGTCTCCTGCGTTAGCAGGCAGATTCTCAACCACTGTGCCACTAGGGAAGCGCCAAGCATGGTCTTAATTAGGACTGAAACAGCTTAAAAAAAAAAAATCCTCATGTACTCCCATAAGTACCAGCAATGCACATCACAATCTCAGCCTGATCCTAGATCCTGGTACTCTTCAACCATTTGTTTATGAAATATCCACTATGCAGCAGGGCCAGGCTCTGGGAACCAGAGTGAACCCTGCTCTCGTGAGGTCTGCTTCTAGGATGTCTGGGCTCTGTCCCTACACTGGGCAGCTGAGAGAAATGACCTCAGGAAGGGGGGAAGTATGCTTTGCCCCAGTGGATGGAGATGAAGGTGTCCAGCTTCCTTGAGTGCCACGCACTTGACATCCGTAAGCCTCTAAACCCCAAATTCTGGGGATGAGGGACTAGCCTCCCCATCGTGTTGGTGGGTAGCTAAGGATGGAATTGGAATCTGGTTCTGTCTGGCTGTAAACCCCAATTCATTTCATAGCATCTCACTGCTCCTTGACTAGACGATCAAGGGATCTAAGTCATTGATCCCATTCCTGCATTGAAAATGCCTCTCTGGAACTGTTTGTAACCTTTCCCTTTCTTGGGAGAATCTCAAATGAAATAAAACCCCTGCCCTTCGTTATACAAATATGACATGTTGTTCACATACCAGTGGTTATTTTTACACCAGCCTTGCTTATTCAAATCCCCAGTGAGGAGTAGAGATTGCACCAGCAACCTCAGCATCAAAACACAACAGAGGATCCAAAAAACAATGTCGCCAACATGGCTCAAAGCAAACTGTAGCCTCTGAGGTCTGCGCTGGAGGCGAATTATGTCACACTTTGCACCCAACTGAAGGAGACGAGAAGAAGCATGAGGAAGCAGGTGAGAGAAGGGGACGCTGACTGCCCAGCTGTGGAGGATACAGAAAACCATGAAGAGCAGACAGAGCTCAAAAGGCTCATCATTCCTAAAAGCCAGCCTACTCAGCTGGCTTAGCTGGGTATTTCCAAAGCCTCACAGTATCCTTGAACTTGGTGAAGTTCCCAGAGGTGCCGTGTGCTGGAGAATATTAATAAGTCAGGGTTACCTGGGTAGAACATTATTTGTATCGAGGTTCAATATTCATAAAACAGGATCGGTATGGGGAAAATCTTGATTTTTTTTTTCCTGCAGTGTTCCCCCCTACTCAGCAACATTCTGGCAGATATTTGACATTATCTCAAGGAAAATGGCCATGAATGCCCATGCACTAACATAATGAATTTTAATTTTATTTCTTTGGGCGTTTCTGTGGTCCCAACTAATTGCCTTAACATACCTGTGTTATTTCCATTCATCCTTCAAATAGGTGCTTAGGGCCGTTGATTATGAAAAATATAGACTGACAAGGCATCTTCAAAGCAGAGTGCTGAATGGAACGGTGGTGCCGTAAACTTTGGGAGCATCAAAGGTGAACTCACCTCTGATCCCTTTTGTTACATGGGTTGCCACAGTGATGACAGCTTAGGCTGGAAGGAGACTGGATAATGACAATAATCGATACCATTTCAAGAGAACTTACTATGTGCCAGGTGCTATGCTTTCCATCTTTAACCCTCAGAAAGACCCCATGGTCTGCTAAGTTGTTGAGCAGACCATGTTGTTGTGTCCAAGAGGAAACTGAGACACAGGAAGTTACGTAACTTGCACAAAGTCCCGTATCTAGAGAATGACACAAACCAGGATTCAAATCCAGGTGGTCTGGCTCCAGAGCTGTCACTGACCTATTGAATTTGAGTGTGGAGAAGATGGTCAAATTTGAAGATGCTTTTACATAATGGATGCATATATTTCTTTCCGATTCCTGTAACAGGATAAATATGCAGTGAGCCTGTCCCACCCTTTGGAAACCAATGTGGTCTCTTATAATGTTAACCTGGAACCACGGAGAGACAGCCATTACTTGGAGGATGGCTCCAAGTACACACAGTATCTTGAGACATGAAGAAAAGTTGGATTCTTCCTTCATAAACTGTTTTGAAGGCAAGAAGCCAGCAAGGCAGAAACCTGTGGGGTTGAGGGAAGGATAAAGAAAGAAGAAAGTATATGTTCTGTGGTTCCATGATAAGCACTTGGAGGCATCCCACAACTATATGTAGAAGGTCACAGGTATCATCCTTTCCTACAACACAATATCTAATTGTTCAAGATCTACTCAAAGATAATATATTACCATATGACCCAGCCGTTCCACACCTAGGTATTTATTCAAAAGAAATAAAAATGTATATCCATACAAAGACTTGTAGATGAATGTTCATAGCATCTTCCTGTACAATAGCTCCAAACCAAGAACAACCCAGCTGTCCATCAACAGGTGACTGGATGAACACTGTGCTAAATCTATTATCCATATGATGCAATGCTGTGCAGCAATAAAAGGCAATGAACTTTTGATATCTTCAATAGCAACAATGAATCTCAAAAATAACTATGCCAAGTGAAAGAAGTAAGACAAAAAAAGAGCACACACTGTATGATTCTATTGATCTAAAATCACAGAAGATGCAAACTAACCTGTAATGACCAGTGTTTTCCTGAGGATGGGAGGGCGGGAGCATGGAGGGGATTGCAAAGGGACAAGAGGAAGCTTTTGGGGGGGATTCATATGCTCATGATCTGGATTGTGGTGATGGTTTCACAGGTGGATAAGCATGTCAAAACTATTCTAATTGTGGGCTTCCCTGGTGGTGCAGTGGTTAAGAATCCACCTGCCAATGCAGGGGACACGGGTTCGAGCCCTGGTCTGGGAAGATCCCACATGCCACAGAGCAACTAAGCCTGTGCGCCACAACTACTGAGCCTGCGCGCCACAACTACTGAGCCTGCTCTCTGGAGCCCGTGAGCCACAACTACTGAAGCCCGAGTGCCACAACTACTGAAGCCTGCACGCCTAGAGCCCATGCTCCCAGCAAGAGAAGCCACTGCAATGAGAAGTCCATGCACCGCAACAAACAGTAGCCCCCGCTCACCGCAACTAGAGAAAGCCCACGTGCAGCAACAAAGACCCAACGCAGCCAAAAATAAATAAATTAAATAAATAAATTTATTTTAAAAAACTATTCTAATTGTACACTTAAAACAGTGTGGTTTACTGTATATCAGTTACATCTCAATAAGGATGTTAAATAAGAGACTGCATAGGTCTTCTGATGGAGGAAAGTGCCAGACCAGGAGTTATGAACCCAGGGGTATGATGGCAGAACTTTAACTTGGAATGATTAGGTTAGAGGAAGGAGAACAAATGGAAGAAATAAATAGAACAAAGCTAGGAGACCGGACAGAAGGCAACGCTGTAACCTGGCTGAAGGATGCTGAAGACTGAACTAAGCCAGTGGCCATGAGGAACTGGGGGAGGAGATAGAAGTCAAGGGACAGAGTCCAGGAATGGGTGGTGGGAGCAGTCAGACGAGGAGCAGCAACAAAGGTGCAGCGGGGGGCAAATCAGAAGTACCCCCGTGGTTCAGAAGTTTCCACTGATGCTCTTCATAGCCAGTGAGAGCTAAGTCACAAGAAGGTCTGACTGTGGGGACACACAGTTTCCACAAAGAGCTTTGCTCTTCCTTTTCATACTAGAGCTTTTGCATCCTTCAACTGGGCAGTGCAGGCCACCAGGATCACCTGAGCCGGGAGAGAACCCAAACATCACTAGTAATTCAACCAGCGTGCTCTTCCAGTTAATTCCACAGCCTCTTGACAACCTGGCATTCACAGCTCAGAAATCCTCCCAAAGCCTCCTGCCACTCCCCTGCCTCGTGCACTCTCTCTGTAATGAACACTGCTTCCTTCCTTGAGAAAGTCTCCCTCACAAAGCAATTGCAATACTGCCAGCTACTCCCCAGAAATGAGAGAGACCGAGGGAGCAGGCTGGGGGCATCCAATATCCCTCAGTAACCAACCACTCCTCAGCCCCTGGAAGAGAACAGAAACTCAATATACCTTATGACCACATCTCCACACAAAAGAAACTCTCTAGGCAACTTGTCTTAACACATCAATGTTACAGATGTGTCTCAACAAAGGAGGGCAAACAGTTCTAATGAAAGTGGGGACTGACACGGAGCTCACACATGACAATGGGTTTGTCATTGATCAACAGTGAAGCAGGGTGACTGACTCATGCTTGTTATGTCTGTTGTCAGAAAAAGAGTTTGCACTTCTTTCTTGGGTTCTTAGAGCTAGAAAAGATTTTTGGCATAATCTAGTCAACCATCAGTGAGTGCAAGGCAAGGCATTATGGAATCCCAAGGAACAATGGTGGAGCTTCAATGCTATAGGTTGCAGGAGATGGAGAGAGTCACGTGGTGAGATGTGGGCAGGCCCCAAATCACCAAGGGACTGGTGTGCTCACCTAAGGAGTTTTAATTCTCTCCTGAAAGCTGGGGAGTGACGTTCTCAGATCTGTGTTCTGAAGGTCACGATGACAGACTTGAATAAAATGCAGCCAGTTAAGAGACAGGGAGACCCTAAAACACCAAAGTCTGGTCTAATGTCACAGAGATAGGGATGAAGAAAGGGAGAATTCCCTGGTGGCCCAGTGGTTAGGACTTGGCGCTTTCACTGCTGTGGGCCCAGGTTCAGTCCCTGGTCGGGGAACTGAGATCCCACAAGCTGCGTGGCACGGCCAAAAAAACAAATGAATAAATAAAATAAAAATATACCAAAAAAAGAGGAAGGGCTAGTATGGGTACAGTATGATGCTGGCTGGCTCACCAAGGCCAACCCCTCCAATCTGCTCACCTTCATGGCTCTGTTCTGTGCCTGCAGCTCATCTTCCTCCCTGGTCCTTCCTTGTGACTTCCAGAGGTGCTAATTCATTGGGTGTGCTGCTTCAGGCACTGGCTTCTTCTTGAAGCCAGGACCTCCTACATTGTTTCCCTAGCTGGACTCCAAGAAGTGCACCTCTCTAACATCTACTCAAAGATAATATTGAGAGGCCTAGACCCTCTCAATATTAATACAGCTACACTAACCCTTCTGTTCCTCCAAGTGCCAAGCTCATGTCTGCCTCAGGACCTTTGCACACGCTGTTACCTCTGCTGAGAATGCACTTCCACCTCACTCTTCAGCTGCAAACGGTGCCCCATCCTTGACGGCTCATCATATATCATATCTTTAAAGCAGACATTCCTGGTTAACCTCTCCCTCCCCGCCCCCAGCTAAACGAGACCTTCCCTTTTGTTTTCCTTAATAGCTCTTTTCACAGTCTGAAATGATAGAATCCATTACGTTCTATATTTAACAACAGTCCTCCACACTAGACTCCACAGGGCAAGGACTGTGTCTAATTTTCCAACTCTGTATCTGTGGCATTTATCTCAGGGCTTAGCATAGTCTATGCCCAGTAAACATTTGTGTGAACCCTCAAGCCCATCTCGCAGCCTTAATTCTGCTCCTCTCTTGTCTGATACATGCTTAGTTATAGCAGATGCCCTCAAAGCGTTTCTGGAATATTAGAACAGTCCTATTCATAGAAAGAAACCGTTTTTAGTGGACCTTTGGGGTCCTGAGACCTGGGTTCAAATCCCAGCTCTACCCGAGTGGCTATCTAGTGAACGACACTGTAGTCTGTACTGTATTATATAGTAAAGTGTGTCAGCACTTAGTAAACAGGAATCGTGTTCCCAGCTACAGAGCAAAAGCTGTGACTGGACAGGAAATGGCTTCAACTTGGTAGAAGTAAGTGTCTGAAATGTTGCCCAGAACTCAAAGCCTTTGTTTTTTTCCTGGAAATAAAATAACAGTATAATTCGTTTACACTTTAAAAATAAAAGAGTAGTTTCCTCACTCCCACACTATCACATACAGAAAGTTTAGGTACAAAGTTTAGGCTGTTGCAAGACACGTCTCCATATAGTACATTTATATCCATGTGAATACACTAACTTATGTAATTGTATACATTTGTGACTTGCATCGGGGGTTTGAAACCCGACTCTGCCCCTCCCTAGTTGAAAAACCTCAAGAAATTTACTGCACTTTTCTGAGCCTGTTTGCTCAAATGCAGAACCTCATAGGGTTACTACGAGAATGCAGTAAATGTATGTATAAAGCACGTGAAGCCATGTCCCACACGTGGCGCGTTCAATGTAAATTTCAGTGGTGATTGCTAATCTACTTAGAACAGTGCCTGGCCAGCGGTAAATACACTCTCACGTTAGCGGTGATAAATCAACTTTTGCTGAAGTCCATTGGATGAGATCCAGGATATGTGAGAATTGCCAGGACAAGGGCGGGGGTGGTCTCTGAGCAGCTGGGGGCTGTGCTGCTGGCTGGTTCATGAAACCTTAACGGCTCATCACGCAGGTGCCGATGGGGCACTGTTGCTTTAAGAGAGGAAGTCAAAGATGCTTTTCCTTGAACACCACAAACAAGTGAGACGGTCAGTGCTGTGGGAGGGGGCTGGGGATTCAGATTTTTATATTTCACTCGATATGACGTGTTCTAACCTTGCAAGTGCAAGTCCATCCCCTCTGTGAGGCATACTTTCACAGATATATTAGAGTGGCTTGTTGAAGAGAAAAATCAAAGGTGCCTAAAGAACACTGAGGTTTTCTGGGTTCTGGCTTCTCAGGCATGAGAAAGTGATAAGGAGAACTAAGACCAGGAGAGCCATTTATCCATTTTACAGAGAGGAAGCTGCAGCCTGGGACGCCACCAGATCACACAGTGGATAAGGAGCCAGGGCTGGTATTTGAACCCAGGTCACTGTGGTCTCCAACTCCAGGGCTCTTTTTTTCTGATACTTAGGAGTCTTTATTTATTGACTTTCCTATTCCCAGAGAATCATTGTCCAACAGCATCATATTTATCTCTGTGCACACATAAAGCTGGCCAATGAACCCTGAAGTCTAAGTCAGCTGGGGGTGGACTACAGGAAAGTGGGGTCCACGGAGAAGAAAGACATGAGATATTTGCAACCTCTTTCTTGACCCTGGGTGGCATTGCCTTTGTGTGATGCCTGGAACTGTGGCAATCATCTTGAGGCCATGAGGTAAGAATAAACCCCACTGGACGCTGCCATACCAAAAAGAGGGAAAGAACATAAATGCTCATCATATGCTCCTTAGTTTCTCAACCATGGAACCCTGCAGAAAAGCCCATGTCCTTGGATGATGGAAAATAGACTAGATCTCTACTATATGACTGCCAATAGGATAACTGATAGAAAAACTACAGAAGAAGTGACACGTGCAGTGAAATCTCTCTATAGTCACACAGGGGAGGTCTGGTCTATATTCCACAAGGGGAGTGCTACCCAGTGGCGGAAAACAATCTCTCTCTGTGTCCTTTTTCTAAATGGAAGAAAAGCTTTCCCAGAATATCCCCAGCTGATTTGGCCTCAAGGTGTATTGACCATGTTTATGTCACATGCCCAGATTACTATATCAATCACTTGACAAAAGGAATGGAATTGCTGTGACTGTCTTAGATCACTGGTCTTCAATCCTGGCTGCCCCATTAGAATCATCTGATGGTGCTTATAAAACACAGTCCTGCCTGGGCTCTACCCTGTGGACTAGAGTTCTCTCTCCTTGTCCCATAACTTGAGGTCTTGATTCTGAAAAACTCCTCTCATTTCGGAAGGTCAGACAATTTCTCAAGTTATGAAACTGACTTTGTGATACCCAGGGTGGCATATACAGTCATTCACTCGACAACTCTTCATTGAGTGTCTACAACAGGACAGAAACTGCTCAGATTGATAGAGATGTTATTCCAATCAATACGGCAGGGAGGTCCTTGAGCTCATGGAGCTTTATATTTTAGTGAAGGGAGACAAAAGAATAAACAGATACCTACAGTAATTTCAAATGGTGTCAAATGCCATGAATAAAGTAAAACAGAAGGATGTCATGAAGAGAGACTGGAGATGGGGTGTCAGTTTATATAGAGAAATCAAGGAAGGTCACTTTGAGACAGAGACACTGGAATTGGGACCTGAATGGCTGCAAGGCAGCATAACATTCTTGGAAGAGGGAGCAGCATTCCTGATTAAGAATGAAGCCTGTGTGTTTGAGGAACAGTCATGAGGCCCATGTGCCTGGAATGATGGGGAGCTTGGTAGGAGTTGAAGTCAGAGGTGGGCAGGAGCCTCCTGCCTTAGAAGTTGTAGTGGGTTGACCGGTGGCCCCCCAAACTAGATGCCCACCCACAACCTGGAAGTGTGACCTTATTTGAAAAACGGGGTCTTTTCAGATGTAATTAACAGTCTTGAGATGATTTTATCCTGGATTACGGTGGGTCTTAAATCCAATGACAAGTGTCCTTGTAAGATAAAAGAAGAGAAGATACACAGAGGAGAGGGTGATATGAAGACTCATGAAGACACTGGAGCACAGCATCTAGAAGCCAAAGAATGCCAAGGATTGGCAGCAGCCACCAGAAGCTGCAAGAGAAGCATGCGGTGGATTCTCCTTCAGAGCCTCCTGAAGGAACCAAACCTGCTGACACCTTGATTTCAGATTTATGGCCTCTAGAACTGTAAGGGAATACATTTCTGTTGTTTTAGGGTATCACATTTGTGGTAATTTGTTACAGCAGCCCAGGAAACGAACACAGAAGTCACGACTCAAAGTTGACTCAAAGAGCAGCCACTGTTCTGGTCTGAATTGGTGCTACATGTCAGCACCCTGTCCAGCTCCTGAGGAAGCAGGCCAGACTCCTCCAAGCTTGTTCCCTCCCTGACAACATCTGCCTCTCAATGCTGAACATTCTAGGAAATGTACAAGAGACCATCATTGTGTTGCAATTCAATTCACTTGAATTCACACTGCTTGAAAAGATTACATCTGTATGTTTGAAAATTCCGTTCAATTGTTGAGCATGTCTTGGCATCCATCCTTGCACTGAGCTTAAATTATCTTTCTGGTATTATCAAAATTCAACAGTAGCATTAATTGTGCTGGGCCCAACTCTAATGGCTTCAAATAATTATTAGCAATTGCTCATTATCTCTTTTGGAAATCCTAAATATATACCTATTTTTTAAGACATTGACTCATTGGGACTGGAAAGGATACAGACTGCCATTCTTGGGCTAATGTGAATCAGGGCATTGTTCAGGAAAGTAAAAGTCTGTGGGTGTGTGGATGCCAATTTGGAATATTGATCATTTTGATGGATAGGCTAAGCCTTGGTGGGATATCAAGCCTCTGCTTTCAGACGTGAGGCTCAAAATAAGATGTGGGGAGTGAGGAGGGAGCTGTTTTACTTTGTTCTCTTAGCCATCTAAGTTTCTCCCAGGGTTGCTTTCCTCTCATTTCTTAGACCCCCATCATCTCGTACCTTAAAACGTTTGAGTCATCTTGACCGGTTGCATCTATGGTTGGTTGACCAGTTGGCTGGGGCTGGCTGCTCCAGGATGACCTCACTCACATGCCTGGTGGTTGGCTGGCAGTTGGCTGGGGTGGAGGTCACGTGTCACCCATCATTCAGCAAGATGGCCTGGGCTTGTTCACATGGCCGCTGGGTAAGTTTCCAAGAACAACAGCGAAGCACACAAGACCTCCTAAGACCTCAGCTGGGGACTGGCACATGCTGTTACCTCCATGACATCCTAGTGACTAAAGCAAATGCTGGGACCAGCTGGCATTCAACGGGTGAAAAAGGAGACTCCACATCCTGATCAGAGAAACTACAAGGTCACATTGCAAAGTAATGGATGCCGGGAGTGGTGAAGACTCAGGGACACTTTTGAAATCAATCTAGCACACACACATATTATAGATAAGGAGATCCCAGAGCTCAGGCCTGGGAACACTACGTTATCAGTGGGCACACCACTCCCCTTTACCAGTCCCCATGGGTAGGATCATCTTTGCCTGATAGGTTGAAAGTCCATAAAGAAAGCCACTAACTTCCTCTGCTCCTGAATCACTCAGTCTGCAAAAAAATCCTGGGATCTTCTGTCTCTTCCTCCTCCTCTCCTGATCCCTGGGTTCAGTTAGCTGCGGCCAGAGCTCCCCGAGCACAGACACCGGTAGCTTCCAGGGCAACAGCAAAGCTTCCATGGATCGGTCCTCCCTCGCCTAAGTTTTTCTTCCAACTAAGGAGTGACGAGCCTCCCCACGCCATTGGAGCCTCGTGCCCTTTCTCCACCCCTTTCTCCAATTCTGAGAGGGCTGAGGTCCCACTCTTGTAAGAGATGAACACCCAGGTCTATGCTCAAAGTCAGTTAATGGGAAGAGATGGGGATGTGGTGAAGAGTTGGACCTGATGTTTGAACTGCACTCATTCTTTGTTGCTGCTGGTTGGGAGCCTTTTTTTCTTCGCGTCTGTGTGAAAAGGAGTCAGGAAAGAGGCTTAGGTCTTGGGGAGGAGGGAGAGGATGGCTTTTGGATTTTAATGAAAGGGACCAAAATCAATCCAGGGAACCAGGGCAGAAACAGACACTGTGGTTTCTGCTTGCCCAGCCTCAAGTCCTCTGCAAGCCTCAAGACCTCAACCTTCCCTTGGGAATCACCTTCCCAGTAACACACATTCTATCTCTTGTCCACACCAACAGATTTAATGAAGTTGGTCAGAGCCATTTTGAGTCAGCCCTGGGACTCTAGCTAGATGTCTTGGGGAACAGAAGCTCTCTTTCTAGTGGTTGCTTAGTGGCTAGAATAAAAGGCTGGAACTCTTGGTGGCATCTTGTCACCTCATAAGGAAAGCACATCTGCAGATGAAGCCAACACAAAGGAAAGCGGGGACCAGAGGTAGAGGGAGGTGACAGCACTGAAGCACTTGGATGCATCCATTCCTGAAGCCAATATTACTGAATTATTCAGACATGAGGCAAGTCAGTTCTCTCTCTTTCCCACCCTTCCCCCTTTTTCTCTCTCAGTTGATGCAAGTCTAAGTTGGGTTTCCAACAGCCCTACCTCATAAGGAAATTCAGTCATAGCTCCATCCATCTTTTTCCAAGATTCTTAATCAAAACTCCTCCTTTCTTCCCCAAATACAAAATAAAATTGCCACGCGTATCAGTGAACGCAGAGTCTGTGGTGATGAGAAGGGGGCGTGGATAAGGGAATCACTGCCTGCAATTAGCTGTGCGTCTGACCAGCCCAAAGCATCCTATTTCTCATGCACTCGCCCCTCACACTCTCACGTACCCTCTTTCAATGTGGGCGTGCAGTGTCCCATGGAAGTCCAGGTTTTCAGTTAATTATCTATTGGGAAGAAGGGGTGGTTAGGGTCTTGAGGTGACCTGTGTCTTCAGGATCCTTATGCTCTCAGATTGCCTCCATTCCAGTCTTCACTGAACCAGTGTGACTGACCTTCAGGCTTTCCTGAAGTGCTAAGCCACACACACACACGTGCGCGCGCACACACACACACAGATACAGAGCATTGGTGAATGTAATATAGTTGAATGCATACAAAGAAAACTGACAAACAATTTGAAATTGGGTAATATATGTATTCCTTTTCATTCAAATGTCCATTTTCTCTCCCAGATTTCCACTAGCCCATAGCTGCACACAGTCTTGGTAACGCCTCTCTCCTCTCTTTTCATTCTCTTTACCCCTCCCTCTCAAGAGAAGAGCG
>NW_006780863.1:10545-15627 GCF_000442215.2 Lipotes vexillifer | reverse complement strand
AGAGCGTCGTATACCTTTCTCTCATTCTACACAAGGAGCATCTCTCTCTCTCTCTCTCTTCTTGAAGGACAACCAATATCCACAAGCTCATCTTCTGCAGCAAATGGCTCTCCAGTGCGTTATTTCAGACACTAAAAGAAATTCCTGGCTAGATCTTAAAAATAATATTTTCCCTTTATATCTTCACAGAAAAATATCGGGTAGGAAACACCCAATGGTGGTTGGTTAGATTGTAGGTGATTTTTAAAACTTGTATTTCTAATGGTACAGATGAACCGGTTTGCAAGGCAGAAATAGAGACACAGATGTAGAGAACAAACGTATGGACACCAAGTGGGGAAAGCAGGGTGGTGGTGGTGGTGTGATGAATTGGGAGACTGGGATTGAAATGTATACACTGATGTGGATAACATAGATAACTAGTAAGAACCTGCTGTATAAAAAATAAATAAATAAAATTCAAAAAAAAATTAAAGATTGCATTTCTAACTAACTTTGGGGAGAAGATATATTACAGTGTTGCGTAAGTATCCCAGGCAAGAAGATAAAGAAGAGTAAAACTTTATTTGTAGCCCACACAGTGGTACTAACCCACAGGACCTGGGCTTCCCTGATAATATGCGGGCTCTGAAAGTGACACCTATGGCATCCGATTCTAGCCTCTCTTTCTGGAAGGACTTCAAGGAGACTTTTTCCTGCTAAACATTGACACTCAGAGCTCAGAGAGGTTAAGCAATTTCTCTAAGGTCATACAGCTCGGAGGAAGCAGAGCCAAGATTCAGACTCAAATGTCTGACCCTACACACGATGTTCTTTTCATTACTGTATGTCTCTATCCAGAGAGTCTGAAGCTGGAGATTCAAGGATCCCAGCCTGTGGAGAGAAGGAGATCTGAAGACGGTGGACAACACTTGGCCCAGGCATCATGTGTGATTCTTATGGGGTTCTCTGACATAAATGGTGAGTGTTCTGGTACAGGACACACTGCTAGAGGGATGGATCCCCTCACGCTTCACCCCCTCTGAGAAGGTACCCCCAGCGTTCCTGATCACCACCAGAAACATTTCACCTGTGTGAAATGATGCTGGGAATGACCTTCAGAACAATTCTTCCTATAAAATTATGTGGCTGAAACATGGCCTTTTAAAAATGAATGTGATCAGACTCAATTTGGCTATAGTCATTCAAGACACTGACTCATCAAACCTTTATTAGAACCAGAGGATTGTCGCCATGGTTTTCTGCCTGGGAGTTTATGATTAAGTTCCCCCACTCCCAACTCTGGAGCAAAAGCAATGTAAGCTATGGATGATGTGTCTCCATCTGTGCGCACATTTGTGATGATGCGTTTGATCGAGGGGGCAGGAAAATAGATCCCACACTGGGGGAGGCAGATAATCCTTCCCCAGATTCTTCCTCCAAGTTCTGGGCTCTATTTTATGCGGAAGACGATTAAGCATCAAATCTTAAAGTGATAGGACCTTGGTGATAACCATGCAAAAGCGGTGGTATAATGCAGCCGCTAAGAACTTGAACCAGACTGTCTGGCTCCTCTGATCATTCATTTCTGCATTTATTATATACCTACTGTGTGCCAGGTACTGTTTTAGGTGCTGGGTCTCTAGCTGTCACTAAGATAGGATCCTTGCTTTCGTAAGGTTCCAAGCCAAGGTGAGGAAGAGAAACAAAATATGAGCAAGAAAACAGCAGATGGAAGTGAGTGATGTGAGGAAAAACAAAGCTGGGGGGGGGGGGGACAGGGGGCAGGGAAGGGAAGTCCCCTCTGCAGAAGTGACTTAGCTAAAACCCGAAGGAAGAGAATGAATCAGCGTGGAAATTTCTGGGAGATGAATTCCAGGCAGACACTGCTATTTACTAGTGTGACCCTGGGAAATTTCTTAACCTCACTAGGACCCATTATACTCATTTATGAAATGGGGGTCGTACAAGGCCATTGTTAGGACTGAATGCCTTAATCCATATGAAGCCACAGCACAGTGGGTGGGGCTGAACCTTAGGAAACTAATGACACTTGCTATTGACCTACAAAACAGCAACATTGTATCGTTCAACTATTTCTGTTGAGTAAATGACAACTATTACTATTCATCATTCCTGTTTATTGAGCACTTGCTATGTGGCAGGCACAGTCCAGTTTACTGTTTCTTAACATGGTCTCTGATCTCTGCACTTTAACAAAGTACACATTACGAGCTGCATTTTCTAGAAGAGGGAATCGAAGCTCTGAGAGGTGAAGTAATTTGCCCAGGGCCACACAGCCAGTAACTGGGACTGTCTGACCCCAAGTCAATGCTGCTTCATCCCCCTCCCACTGCCTGGGGGATCCCAGCACAGCCCATGTGCCTAGAACACGCTCAGCTGAGATTTGTTGAGACAATGGAAACTGAGTTCCCTTTCTACTTTGCGGTGACCAAGGATGTTTTCAATAACCGTAAAGGCATCCCCAGTCATCCCATAAACTCATTTCTAAGGTGTCATTTTAAAAAGGCTAAGGAGCTTCCTGCAAGTGACGCTGTCACATCTGAGCTGAGGTTTGTTAGAAGACCAAGCTAGAAATCTCTAAAGTTTTAACCTTGAAGGCACTTTGAAATCACCTTTGATTGGGGCCAGGATAAGTATTTTTTGAAGTTCTCCAGAAGATACCATCGGGAAGCTAGATGTGAGAACCAGTGTCTTAAACAACATGTAACCAGGAAGCCTCTGGCCAGGGCAGCAGGGGATCAGGGCACGGCAGCTTCTTGGCAGGTGGGGGGTTATTCTCTTTAACACACAGGACATCTACTGCAAAGCTAAACAAATCGGGACCAACACTCCAGAATGACAGTTATTATTTTTTTCTCTGAACTCTACCCTAAGAGAAAGGTAATGAGGGAGAAAAAAACTATAGCCCCCTTGGTCAAGAGGAAGAATATTGACTGCAAACACCTGGATCCTTGCTCTACTCCTTACTTGCTGTGTGACCATGAGCAAGTTACTAAACTTCTCAGACTTCAATTTTCTTGGGTGTAAAAGGTGGATATTGAAGCCTTACCCATGAGGGTATTATTCTCTCTCTCTCTCTCTCTGTTTATATTTATATATATAATCACCAATATATAAAATGTCATTATAGTTATTATACATAATATATGTATATTTACTATATATGTGTAATATATAAATATAAAAATATGTATTTATATATTATAAATATATTATAATAAATATTATAATAAATATATTTGGCAATGTGCCTGCCTGATATCTAGTAAGTATTCAAATAATGCTAGCCTTAATTTTTTTAAAAATACAGCAGCAGTTATGAAGCAGGCCCCTGCCCCGCTGCTACAGTGGGCGCCTTCGCCTGTTGTTTCCCTTTATCCTCACCACCGTCTTGGAGCTGGCTGTCATCTCTGTTTTACAAATGAGGAAAGTGAGGCTCAGATTAGTTAACTGACTACTGGTATCACACACCTAGGAAGGAGTGAAGCTGGAAATTGGACTCATTGTTCTACTCCACCACTGAGCCTCTCAAAGACTCAGCCTCAAATGTAAAAAGGGAAATTACTCCCAGAGCCTGACCAGTGTGGGTTAACTGTTCAACCTGATATTCTGCAGACAGGGCTACGCTGAGCATTTTCATTGCCTTGATGGACCCCATTTCTGATGCTTTTTAAGGTTTCTGACAATGAAGGGTAAAGCCGGAGGACGTCCCTCATTAAAATTCCCTCTCCTGTGTTCCAGGACAGCTTGTCTGCTATGAATTGATTTAGATATAGAGTTCTGGTGAGTGAAAGGGGAAAAGTATAGAATCAGGGAAAGTCTCTAAGATGCATGTGCCTCGGCTGAGGAGAGCTTTCAATAAGCTTTTTTATTCTTCCCCCAATAAGCTCTTCATTAGAGATTGTGATTCAGTACAGATGGACGGGGCCTGGGAATCTGCATTTTAACAGACACCCCTGGCAACTTGGTGCCCGTAGGCCTTATTGTGGAGCCAGCTATGAGGAGGAGTAACAGGAAGTGCTCGGCACCCCATTTAAAGCCTCAACTTTGTCCTCCGTGACCCCAGGGGACCAGCGAATGCCAGGCCACTAGCTTCCAAGGACACGTGAGTTGGGAGCCAGTCCCTAGGGTAGCAGCCAGAAAAGTTGGAGTGCTAGATAGGTGTCCAAATCCTTCGATTCTCAGGGACAAGTTGGGAGTTGGAGGTCCCCTCCTTGTTGTACAGGGCTGGGCCAGGGGTGGGATTTATGGCGAGATTAGGTCTCAGCTGTTCCTACCCAGTGTGAAGAATTTTCTCAGTCACCCCGTGAGCAGGAGTCTCTTCAGTAGTTTCCGGATTTCTCTCTGAAGTTGATCCGCTCGGTAGCTGTTTCTTCGTGCACCCGTGGGTGGGGGGAGGGTCCGGAGTCTCCTATTCCACCATCTCGATGACGTCACCCCCTTCAAACTCCTTATTGAAGACCTTCGGTTGCTTGTGCCGCAGCAGGTCCTGGGGGTGCAGTGGTGGGTAAAAGAGACTCGGTTTTGCCCCCAGCTGCGTGCACTGGCGTGCACGGAGGCAGGAGCGAGCGCCCCCCAAATACACACGGTGACTCCAGACGGCGGCAAACACCGCGAAGAAACTAAGCTGGGATGCTGGGGAGCATCGTGAGCGCGCTGCCCGGCCTCATCTCCCCGCCTGCAAAGCGCGTTAGTAACAGTACCTTACTGTCGCTTTAGCATCAGGATTACGCCAAACAATAGGCAAAAGGCCTGAATTCAGCGCCTGGCCCCGACTAGATGCTCAGTGACAGTCTGGGTGGCACATCTTCTCCACATCACTGTAGCTCGTCTAGAGGTGGGCACTGTTCAAAAACCCCAGTTCAGGGCTTCCCTGGTGGCGCAGTGGTTGAGAGTCCGCCTGCCGATGCAGGGGACACGGGTTCGTGCCCCGGTCCGGGAGGATCCCACATGCCGCGGAGCGGCTGGGCCCGTGAGCCATGGCCGCTGAGCCTGCGCGTCCGGAGCCTGTGCTCCGCAACGGGAGAGGCCACGGCAGTGAGAGGCCCGCGTACCGCGAAAAAACAAAACAAAACAAAA
>NW_006780863.1:0-2527 GCF_000442215.2 Lipotes vexillifer | reverse complement strand
AGCACAGGCTCCGGACGCGCAGGCTCAGCGGCCATGGCTCACGGGCCCAGCCGCTCCGCGGCATGTGGGATCTTCCCGGACCAGGGCACAGACCCATGTCCCCTGCATCGGCAGGCGGACTCTCAACCACTGCGCCACCAGGGAAGCCTGGGGTAATTGGTTTTGTAGCAATAGATAAGTGATGTGGTTTTCATTCCCATTCTTGGCACCAAATTATGTAGTAGTTAGGGTCCAACTGGATAAGAGCCACTAGGAGATAGATAGATAGATAGATGATAGATAGATAGATAGATAGATGATAGATAGATAGATAGACAGATAGATGATAGATAGATAGATAGATGATAGATAGATGATAGATAGATAGATAGATAGATGATAGATAGATAGATGATAGATAGATAGATAGATATAGAGGCAGATGATAGATTTGTTGATTTGTTACAGGGATTTGACCTCATGCAATTAAACAGTGTCTGTAAGGTTCTTGTCTTCACATCTACTGGTGAAGATTGAAGTCTCCAAGGAAGGCCATCAGGAAGGGCAGATTGATATGACGGGAGAGAAGAGCAAGGGCACTGTGGAACCCATGGAAACGAGCCTGGAACTCATGATAAGAGAACAGAACTTGTGTCAGTTTCTCACTGCCTCCAACCTTGATGACGTGGAGTCCTGCTCGAGAAGCTGACACCCTGTGTCATGGAACTCAGCACACACCTGGACTTGGAGTCGGAGAGCTAAAGGGGGACTTGGGGCGGGAGATGGCGGAGCAGGTCAGCCTGCGACCCCACCCCAATGAGGTGAGCCAGTCAGATAAACAGCAACATGTATGCACTACCCTGACCTTCCAAGCATAAAAACCAATGACTGCTTTCTCCCTCTAAATCTCCCACCATATCTCTTGTAACCCCCAACCAGGAAGGTGACAGTACAAATCCAACACACTCTCTCAAGTGGTCTCATCCACAACCACAGTTTTTTTGTTTGTTTTAAAGGAATCAATGTTATTTCAAACTTTATTTGGTAATGTTCATTCAACAAGGCTTTCCAAGGTTACATTATAAAAAGAAAGAACAAAATTTCAACCAATCCTTAACAAAGGCAGACACGTGTCCATCTAAAAGTCTAGCACATCAGATAACAGCCTCAACTGGAAAAGTAAGAGAACATCCTATAGAAAAAATGATAATCTTCTCAGGGAGAACAAAAAGAAAATGTAAGGAATTTCTTGAATCAACTTGGTATATGGGCAGACCTCGCATAGCAACTTAGCTAATTCAAAGTGCTATCAAGAGTCCTTCATTAGAGTGAGACTGTATGTGACACGCGGGTGAGTGTACTGTGCTCTATAAAAATAGGAGGAAAATTAGTACTGGAAAATGAAATTAATCAACTTTTTAAACTTTACAATGTGTAATAAAAAAGACTAATGTTTCAAGTCACCAGTGGAGGGTCCAAGAGACTAACAAGTTTATAGACCGTCTTCTAAACTATTTGAGGCCTCTTATTCAGGACTGAGCAAAAGGGAAGGTCTTTAGTAATTTGAAGTCTGAATAAATAACTAAACATAGCTAACATTTTAGATGTTCCCTTTGTGATAGTCATTTCATTCTTTGCATTATCTCTAATTTCTCAAACCTAGAAGGTAGTAATATAATTATTGTTTTAGATAAATCAACCGTCTTTGAAAGATTAATTACCTTGTTCAAGGTCATAATGGCAGGAAATGTTGGAGGTTGGTCTACCTCCAAACACCACTCTCTTAAGCCCTATCCTATATTACCACCTGTGCTGACACATGGTAACATGCATTTTGTGGGGCTAACATTAGATAATCCTCCACATCCAAAGTTTTAATTATGATCTGTATCTTGCTGACTTCCAAGTTATCTCTAGTTCAATTCTTTTCCTGTGCCTCACACAGTTCATCATCTTAAAAAAAAAACACTTTATTGATGTATGATTGACATGTAAAGAGCTGTATATGTTTCATATATACGACTTGATGAGTTTGGGGATAAGTACATACCCGTGAAACCATTGCCACCATCAAGGCTACAGACATCCATCACTTCCCAAAGTTTACTTCTGCCCCTATTGTTATTGTAAGAACACTTAACATAAGATCTATCCTCTTGGAAAATTTTAAGTATCCAATGCAGTATTGTTAGCTATAGGTTCTATCTGTAAAGTAGATCTGCAGAATGTATTCATCTTGCAAAACTGAGATTTCACATCCTCTGACCAACATGTCCCCCTTCCCTCCTCCCCCACCCCAGTGCCACCCCTGGCAGCCACCATTCTATTCTCTGCTCCTATGAGTATGACTATTTTGGATTCATATACAAGTGAGAACATACAGTATTTGTCTTTCTGTGTCTGGCTTATTTCACTCAGCATAATGTCCTCCAGGTCCATCCATGTTGTCACAAATGGCAAGATCTCCTTCCTTTTTAAGGCTGAATAATATTCCATTGCATGTACATACACCACATTTTTTTTTTTTTTTTTTAATTTATTTATGGCT
>NW_006780862.1:0-461 GCF_000442215.2 Lipotes vexillifer | reverse complement strand
GGATGCCCGTCCCCAGGTGTGCAGACGTGACAGGGTCCCGGTCGCCAGGACATGTGGGCCAGGCAACGTGGACTCACGACAACTCCCAGAGGGGTGTGGAGATGGACCCACCGACGCACGGATTCCTTGGGATGTCTTCGCCTGTGCGCTCCTACTGCCGAGGAGAAGCCCCCAAAGGGAGAGACACCGCCTCCCCCAACCCCCCAGTAGGGCCCACCCCACTCGGGAGGCTCGGGTGGCTCTTGGGCCTCCCTGGGCCTTTTCCGCTGGGCCTTTTTTGACCCGCAAAGGGCGGAGGGAGAGGCCGCGCTCGCGAGGGTGCTGGGCATTTCTGGAGCAACAGTGCCATCAAGCGGAAGCTTTTTGAGCACGGCCTCCAGCCCCTGCCTGTGCATACCGTGGGGAAGGCCTGTGACGGGAGGAGGGCTGGCTTTGGAGCACTCGGAGGATTCCCGGGCCGA
>NW_006780860.1:0-3099 GCF_000442215.2 Lipotes vexillifer | reverse complement strand
GTATATATATGTCAATCCCAATCTCCCAATTCAACCCACCCCCCCTTCCCACCCTGGTATCCATATGACTGTCTTCTACATTCGTGTCTCTATTTCTGCTTTGCAAATAAGTTCATCTGTATCATTTTTCTAGATTCCACATATAAGGTATATATTATGATATTTGTTTTTCTCTTTCTGAATTACTTCACTCTGTATGACAGTCTCTAGGTCCATCCACGTCTGTGCAAATGGCACAATTTCGTTCCGTTTTATGTCTGAGTAATGTTCTATTGTATATGTATACCACACCTTCTTTATCCATTCTTCTGTTGATGGACATTTATGTTGCTTCCATGTCCTGGCTCTTGTAAATACTGCTGCAATGAGCATTGGGGTGCATGTACTTTTTGAATTATAGTTTTCTCAGGGTATATGCCCAGGTGTGGTGTTGCTGGGTCATATGGTAGTTCTATTTTTAATTTTTTAAGGAACCTCCATACTTTTCTCCATAGTGGCTGTATCAATTTTCACTCCCACCAACAGTGTAAGAGGGTTCCCTTTTCAAGGAGAGAATTGTTAAGTCTGTGAGAGAAATGCCACTTGCCATATACAAGGGAACAGCATAAGGCTATCAGGAGATTTCTGAGAAGAAAACTTGCAGTCCAGGAGAGAGTGGGATGATATATTCAAAGTGCTGAAAGAAAACAACCGACAACCAAGAATACTCTATTCAGAAAATCCGTCCTTCAGAAATGAAAGCTAGATGATGACGTTCCCAGACAAGCAAAAGCTGAGGGAGTTATTCACCACTCGACCTGCCTTACAAAAATGCTAAAGGGAGTTCTTTGAGTGAAAACAAAAAATTAACATGAAAACCTACGAAAGCATATAACTCATACGTAAAAGTAAGCCTATAGTCAAATTCAGAACACTCCAATACTGTAATGGTGGTGGATAAAACACTTTTAACTTTAGTACAAAAACGGAAAGACAAAAGTATTAAAAATAAATACAGTTGCACTAATTCTTTAGTGCTCACAATATAAAAGATACAAACTGGGACATCAATAACATAAAATGAGGTGGGAAGAGGTAAAAGTGTAGCGATTTTGCCTATGATCAAAGTCAAGCTTTTATGATCTTAAAGCAGACTGGCATAACTAAAGATGTTTTATGTAAGCATGGTGCTAACCACCATGGTTAATTAATTTTAGTTTTCTTTTTTTTTCTGGTAAGTCTTTGAAATGAAGTGCATTATCTCAATATGTAAACAATTTGAACAGATTATTAAATAATTTTGTATCCTTTCTCTTTTTTAATTGGAATATAGTTGATTTACAATACTATGTTAGTTTTAGGTGTACAGCAGAGTGATCCAGCATTTTTTCAGATTATAGTCCACTACAAGTTATTATCAGATAATGCCTATAATTCCCTGTGATATACAGTATATCATTGTTGCTTTCCCATTTTATACATAGTAGTTGTATCTCTTAATCCCATGCCCCTAATTGGATTTGTCCCTTCTACCTTCCCTCTACCTTTTGGTAACCAAAAATTTGTTTTCTATATCTGTGAGTCTGTTTCCATTGTGCATATGATTTCACTTGTATTATTTTTTAGATTCCACATATAAGTGGTATCATACAGTATTTGTCTTTCTATATCTCACATTTCACTAAGCATAATATTGTCTAGATCCATCCATGTTGCCGCAAATAGCAGAATTTCATTCTTTTTATGGCTGAGTAATAGTCCATTGTGTGTGTATATATGCCATATTTTTCTATCAGTTCGTCTGTTGATGGGGACTTGGGTTGCTTCCATATCTTTGTTATTGTAAATAGTGTTGCTATGAACCTTGGGGAGTGTGTATGTTTTCAAATCACTGCTTTTGTTATTTCTCTGTAAATGTATCCAGGAGTGGAATTGCTGGATCATATGGTAGTTGTATTTTTAGTTTTTAAGGGAGCTCCATACTGTTTTCCATAGTGGCTGCACCAATTTACATTCCCACCAACAGCATACAAAGATTCCCTTTTCTCCACATCCTCTCCAATATTTGTTATTTGTAGACTTTTTGATGACTGCCATTCTGACAGGTGCGAGATGATATGTCATTGTTGTGATTTGCATTTCTCTAAATATTAGTGATGCTGAGCATCTTTTCATGTGCCTGTTAACCATGTGTACATCTTCTTTGGAAAAATGTCTTTTCAGGTCTCCTGCCCATTTATCATTGGGTTGTTTGTTGTTTTGACATTGAGTTCTATGAGCCGTTTATATATTTTGGATATTAACCCCTTGTCGGTCACATCATTAGCAAATATTTTATCCCAATCCTTGGGTTTTCTTTTCATTTTTGTTGATGGTTTCCTTTCCTGTGCAAAAGCTTTTAAGTTTAATTAGGTCTCATTAGATTATTTTTGTTTTTATTCCTTTTGCTTTAGGAGATTTATCCAAAGGAATATTGGTATGATTTTTGTCAAAGAGTGTTCTGCTTATGTTCTCTTCTAGGAGTTTTATGTTTTGAGGTCTTGCATTTAGGTGTTTAAACCATTTTATTTTTGTATATGGTGTGAAGGAATGTTCTAATCTTTGTTTTACATGTAGATGACCAGTTTTCCCAACACCACTGATTGAAGAAACTGCCTTTTCTCCATTGTATACTCTTAACTCCTTTTCTGTAGATTAATTGACCATACGTGCATGGGTTTATTTCTGGACTATCTATTCTATTCCAATGAACGATGTGTCTGTTTTTGCGCCAGGCCCATGCTGTTTTGATTAGCTTTGTTTCATAGTCCGAAGTCTGGGAGGGCTATACCTCCAGCTTCATTCCTGTTTTTTCTCAAGATTGCTTTGGCAATTTGGGGTCTTTTGTGGTTCCATATGAATTTTTGGATTCTTGGTTCTACTTCTGTGAAAAATGGCATACGTATATGATACTTATTCCATTAAATCTGTAGATTACTTTGGGAAGTATGGACATTTTAGCAATATTAATTCTTCCAATTCAACAGCATGGGATATCTTTCCATATCTTTGTTCATATTCAGTTTCCTGCATCAGTGTTTCATAGTTTTCAGATAGGGCTTTCACCTCCCTGGTTAGGTT
>NW_006780859.1:0-200 GCF_000442215.2 Lipotes vexillifer | reverse complement strand
AGGGGGGAGAAGAACCTGATGAACCTGTGTTTCGACTGGACTGGAAGGGGTGCTGAGAAAGGGGAGGTAAGGACTCAGAGGCATGCAGACCAGTTATGGGGCTTGGAAACGTGGAGCAGTTTTGAGATGGCCGATGATGGGATCAAGGGTGGTAAGGAAGGCTGCTTTGCAGTGAGTAAACTCATCTAAACCGGAATGTA
>NW_006780858.1:0-216 GCF_000442215.2 Lipotes vexillifer | reverse complement strand
GGGACGGTTTAGGGTACAGGTTAGGGTACGACAACGGTTTAGGGTTAGTGTACGTGTTAGGGCGCGGGTTAGGGTAAGGCTTCGGGTAAGGGTTAGGGTTAGGGTTAGGGAACGGGGACAGTGTAGCCTACAGGTTAGGGTAGGACAGCAGTTTAGCGTTAGCGTACGTGTTAGGGCATGGGTTCGTGTTAGTGTACGGTTTCGGATTAGGGTACG
>NW_006780857.1:0-273 GCF_000442215.2 Lipotes vexillifer | reverse complement strand
TTCTCAAGTGCTCATGGAACATTCTCCAGGATAGATCATATCTTGGGTCACAAATGAAACCTTGGAAAATTTAAGAAAATTGAAATTGTATCAAGTAACTTTTCCGACCACAACGTCATGAGACTAGATATCAATTACAAGAAAAGATATGTAAAAAATACAAACACATGGAGGCTAAAAAATACACTACTGAATAACGAAGTGATCCCTGAGGAAATCAAAAAATACCTAGAAACAAATGACAATGGAGACACAACGACCCAAAACCTATGG
>NW_006780855.1:0-207 GCF_000442215.2 Lipotes vexillifer | reverse complement strand
GACCTCACAACACAGGACCCACATCATATAATATTGAGGAACACAACACTTGTGACATCACACCAGAGGGTCTACATCACCAAGGGCAAGCAGCACCCAGCAGCAAACACCTCCCACAAGAGGGCTCACATCACGAAACTCGTAGGAACCATGCAGGAGAGACCTCCCACCAGAAGGCGCACATCACCAAAGGAATGAGGTTCCCAG
>NW_006780853.1:0-1652 GCF_000442215.2 Lipotes vexillifer | reverse complement strand
CAAAAAAAAAAAAAAAAAAGCATACTTTTCTCTCAATTCAAAAATTGAGACCTACAACATCAGTTATTAGGAATTTTAATAGTCATTGTGTGGATTTTCAGTGATAGAATTTCCCTGTTTATTTTATTTTTGTTTAAAGTTTAAGAAATTTCAACCAACTTACCCCACCTCAAGTGAAGAGGGGGATTTATATTCTTTAATAAACGAAAATCTATGGATATACTGGATTCAAGAACTCAACAGATGTTACATATTATCTTTTTCCTCCTCCCTCCCCTTCTCCTTTTCCCTCCTCTTCCACCTCTTTTCATCCCTCTCCATAGTTTTGTTCTGCTTTCTCCTTGCTGGCTTAACTCTGATAGAAGCTCAGAAAATTAAGAGCTTCTCTTTTTTCTTCAGAAAATATACAGGCTTAACTCTGTTTCAGTCATGGCTCCATATGTGAACCAATCACTTTGGCAAAATGAAGGTGATCGATGAGTTACCCATACACAGGGTTTGTACCAGTTCCTGGAACCAAGTGTAGAATGAGATCCACTCAAATTTCATGGGCAGGAACTAGGGAATTAGAGGTTTCCCATGGCATATCTGAGAGCTATAATGAAATCAAGATATTGGGAAGGCAGGCAAATAGAATAGGTCTCCTACAAGGTTCAGAAAGTTTGGAGTGTAGTGGAAAGGTATTTTCAACACCACTAAAAGCAATAACAAAGGCACAATAATGAGAAAGTGTGAAGATTTAGGGAAAATAAAAAGTGATAAGTAAACCTTAATGGATGAAAACTTGACTATGCATATGGAACCTGGGCAAGGAATTTAGCTATCAGAGAGACCAAAATAAACATATGGTAGGATAAGTCATAAAGGACCATGAATGCCAGGCTAAAGATTTGAAAGTGTGAAGCCATTCAAGCTTTATAAGAAGGGACAGGCTTGACCTAAACTTTCCCTTAGGGAAGTGGATTTTCAGTGGTAGGCTAACTAGGTTGTAGCTGGAATTACTAGAGACAGGGATATAAATTAAGTGACATTAGGCTAAATTAAGTAGAGATCTGGGGTTATGATTGTGATGGACTGTGAGAAATGCAAGAAAGGTAAACATTATTAGTAACAGAATAAATATGGAGGTGGGAAAATGAGAAATAGGGAGCTGAAAGTGATCAAAGATTTAAAACTTTATCACTAGTAAAACGGAAACATCAGTCTAAAATACGAAAATACTGAATCACTATTCTGTACACCTGAAATTTATACAAATTTGTAAATCAAATATACTTTGATTAAAAGAAAATGTAAAACAAGCAAAAATATTGATAATGTGTTCAGCAATGTCTGAGTACATCTCTACTTATTCATTCAATGGGATTTCCAATTGTGTTTTAAAAGGCAGGGGAAATAAAAGTCCTATTCAACATCATTAGAATAAGTAATGATGTATGCAAGAGAACAAGGAGCATGTTGGCCTTCAAAGCTACCTACAAGGAACTTATTCTTTTTGGTAAACTCAGTAAAAAATATGTAGAAAATATATATACACTAGCAACACTAATGTTAACATTTCTTTCTTTTTTTTTTAAATATACATTAGCTTCTTTCTTTCTTTCTTTCTTCCTTCCTTCCTTCCTTCCTTCCTTCCTTCCTTCCTTCCTTTT
>NW_006780852.1:0-443 GCF_000442215.2 Lipotes vexillifer | reverse complement strand
CATCTAACAGCTCGTGACACCTTTTTCCTTTTTTTCTTTTTTTGGTGAGAACACTTAAGTTCTGTTCTCTCAGAAAATTTTACTTATACAATACAGTATTATTGACTGCAGTAACTATGTTATACAGAAGATCCTCAGACCTTATTCATCCTGCAGCTGAAAGTTTGTACCCTTTTACCAATCTTGCCCTCTTTTCCCCACCCACACCCCAGCCCCTGGCAACCAGTTTTCTACTCTCTGTTTCTATGAGTGTGGCTTTTTTTCTTTTCAGATTCCATATATAAATGATATCATTCGTATTTATCTTGTCTGGCTTATTTCATTAGCATAATGCACTCCTGTTTCATCTATATTGTCACAAATGAAAAGATCTTCATTTCTTTAAGCTGAATAACATTCCATTACCTCTTAAATGAGTGACTTTTGGTACATTGTTTACACTT
>NW_006780851.1:0-248 GCF_000442215.2 Lipotes vexillifer | reverse complement strand
TAGGTTTTTAAACTCAACTAAGACTAGGAAACACTGCATATTCTTTCTTGAAGATTCACCATGTGTATGTCTTTATTAACAGTTTCAAGAAGTTCATAAAGAGATTGGTTTAAAATTCCTATAACTCTGTGTTTTCTCCTCAATACCAATGAACAAACTGTGGAACATACTTTGGGAAATGGTGTTTATTCACTCTTTGATTACATTTCCCTTCTCTCTATTTTTGATTTTACTCAGTACACTGGGAA
>NW_006780850.1:0-523 GCF_000442215.2 Lipotes vexillifer | reverse complement strand
GGCTGGACACTTGGGGCTGATAGGATCGGTGAGGTTTGGAGAGCAAATGCAGACCCTTTGAAGGCACACTGCCTGGTACCCTTTCTATGGGTCCCAACTGTCCAGGTTTAATGGATTCTTCCTTCAGCTAAAACATGCATGGGGAAGACTGAGTATGGTCCACCCGTGTGATCGGGCAGCGTTCGTAAAAAGCATCTCAGTTTACATGCCCTGGTACTCACGTTGGCCATTCCACACGCTTTCCTGACACTCTGCACACTTGAGGAATCAGTGTCTTTAACCTCATGTTTGGCACAGTTTGCAAATTCTGCGGAAGATGGACAGGAATGGGGAGAACCAATGAGAGACTAGCTGTAGGTGTTTGCACGGGCACATTTAACTCCAATTTCCCAGCAGCAAGAAGAATTAACCAAACCCTTAGCCTGCCGTGCCTGAACCAAACTAGGGTCGGAAGCAATTATGCGGTATTGCGACCAGCTCACAAGAAAGCGAGTGGAGAAAAGGAGCTCAGGGGCACTGTAAT
>NW_006780849.1:0-2800 GCF_000442215.2 Lipotes vexillifer | reverse complement strand
GCCCCCACTTGCCGCAACTAGAGAAAGCCCGCGCGCAGCAATGAAGACCCAATGCAGCCAAAAAGAAAATAAAAAACAAAAAAACACTTCAGTCGCTACTGTATCTTGTATATGGCGTAGTTATTCCATCACCTTCCCCAAAAGATAAACAACTAAATTCCAGTGAAAACTGTTCAAAGAAACTGAAAAAGAGGTGATGACTCATGGAGGTGGTTCCTCATAAGAAGAAACTGATTTTTTTCTCTTAATGAATGTGTATTATTCAATCACCAAACTGTTCTGAACAAAACAATAGCTATGAGATAATTACGTACTTGTGGTTTTGCAACACAGTTTGAAGTGTCCTCTAGGTTCTCAAATAATTTTTTCTGTAAGAAGAAACAGACTTATCTAGTGTTCAAGTCCAAAGCACTCTTCAAATATTACATGCTGTACCATTCAGAATTTATGTAACATTAAGGGATCTTACCGAGCTGGAAAATAGAGAGATGCTCTTTTTTTCCAATTTGTTCTTCACTCATTTTCCAGTCTAGTAGCAAAATACTGCTCGGAAAGTGAAAGTCAGTAAAAATGCTATAGGCTGTTTATGGTTTCCATTGGGAAGAACTAGTAGAAATACTTGAAAAAATTTATAAAGTTCTGAGACGAGGGCATCTTGGTGTCAGAAGTAAAATCTTTTTTAAACTTCTTTTGCAAAGTAACTGTAAATATGCTCTCTCCAGATTGAAAACATGTGAGATACGTTGCATAAATTCATTGAAAAAGCACAATATTATGCAAATTTTTCTAAATTAAGTTCATGGTTCAGTGATCTAAGCACCCCACCAAAAAATTAAAAGGCGTTCTAAGGAATTCTGAATCTAATGATACATCAGTGAATAACTGCTGGATAGGGCCTTGGACAAGTCAGATAATCTTTCTAGGAGCTACATTTCTTTACAGCTCAATTTCTTTTCAGCTATAGCCGTGCTCTGACTTAATGAAATGGAATTAAGTGAACATCTTAGTGAGCAATTCTAGGGAGTGGGAAAGTGTGCTTCTCAAACAAAGCATACTTTGTTTGGAGAGGGGGACTCTTTGCCCCTCCCCTTCTCCCCTGTCGTACAGCCATCTACTGCAGGCAACTAGGCAGCTCTCTTCTCCAGACCCAGAACATGCTCCAGTCAGGGTATCAGGACAATCAATTCAAAAAGCACTCTGCATTACTTGGTACTGAGATACTTAGGGACTGCATAAGTTATTTTTCTGAGAGAAACTATTTTATTGAATAAAGCTGAATTAAGTAGTATGTCATTGATAGAAAGAGTTAAAATCGCTAGGAAAATCACTTAATTTCTACTTACGGGGCAAGTTGCATTAAACAAAGATCAACATTTTAAAAAGTCATGTTTTAACACAGTCTCTAGTCTGCATTTTTCTACATGGTTTATATACTGCAGTGTATTTCTGTAAGTTCAAGTAAGTTGAAGAGTATTAATCCTTTTGTTTGTTTTGATTTGTTATAATTTGTTAAGTCAGGGTTTTCTTTTAATGCATATTTCTTGTGACATAATTAAACATAAATGTGAATAACAGTGATTCCAACCGTTTGGTCATCAATCCAAACCTCAAGCTTATATCCCTATATAATCACTCACCAAAAAAAGAAAAACAGCAAAAGGAAACCTGCTTCTATGAAAACAAAATGAAATACAGTACAACACACCTTAAGTTATCTTTACCCAGTTTAAGTTACTGTTTTCCACCACCTCCTATAAGACTGAGGAGACAGGTCACATATTGATCTTGGACGTATGTACAATTCTACTGATAGAGCTTAAATGCCATTCTGTGAATTAGCTAAGACTTATTAACAACTCCTTTTTCTGCCTATATAGAGCAATTATATATGATACTATTAGTGGTATCAATTAAGACAGATAAAGTAATAGCCTAATTGAATGCATGAGGAATCTAATGGCTTTGCTTTCCTTGATAATGGATTGCACTCTATCCTGAAGTACAATAAGCCAGACACAGGATCAATAGAATTTTATGCTTAGGAAAACTACTAGCCTGAAAGATGCCAATACCTAATTTAGGACTCATCATACAGATTTTTAACTTAATGGAAATATGCATAAAATTAAACAGTTATTTCTGAAACCAAAGTTCATGTCATTTCATCCCCAAACACTGAGGCTTTAATTTTTTTTTATTTCTATGTATGAATAGTCCATCTTACAGCTGTAATATTCAATTCAAAACTTTTGTTTTGTTTTGTGTCTTGCTCTTTATGACTTTTTTAGTTTCTATAAAATGAACTTGAGCATGGGCGAGTCAGTGCACCAACACTCCAATAGTTGCATAACTCAATTACCCATAAAAAAAAATCTGAGGAAAAATGTGAAGTTATTGT
The DNA here is from genome assembly GCF_000442215.2 of Lipotes vexillifer. NCBI lineage: Eukaryota > Metazoa > Chordata > Mammalia > Artiodactyla > Lipotidae > Lipotes > Lipotes vexillifer. The sequence continues at coordinate 402 of NW_006780849.1, read as the reverse complement.
AACTTGCCTGAGCACTCCCCTGGTGAAAGTTAAACTTATTTTGGTGGAGAAACAAACTTTATTTTGCAGAGCTTGTGAGAATATTGTGTCTCATATCAATCACAGCCTTGCATTCAAGTATAAAGCAGCCTTGGGAAAGCTTCGGGCTTCTAGGTATTTTCCAATATTCTTGATAGAGGCAATTCTGGGAAAGCAGAAGGGATGACAAAAGGAATTCAAGTGAAATTTATGTAAGGCAACGCACTCAGATGAAGCTAGAGTGTTTTTTTTGTTTGTTTGTTTTTTGCGGTACACGGGCCTCTCACTGCTGTGGCCTTTCTGGTTGCAGAGCACAGGTTGCAGACGCGCAGGCTCAGCGGCCATGGCTCACGGGCCCAGCCGCTCCGCGGCACGGGGGATCCT
>NW_006780848.1:0-241 GCF_000442215.2 Lipotes vexillifer | reverse complement strand
CATGAGCCATGGCTGCTGAGCCTGCGTGTCTGGAGCCTGTGCTCCGCAATGGGAGAGGCCACAGAAGTGAGAGGCCTGCATACCATAAAAAAAAAGAAAGTCAGACAAATGATAGTAAAGATGATCCAAAATCTCAGAAATACAATAGAGAAAATACAAGAAATGGTTAACAAGGACGTAGAAGAACTAAAGAGCAAATAAACAATGATGAACAACACAATAAATGAAATTAAAAATTCTC
>NW_006780847.1:0-319 GCF_000442215.2 Lipotes vexillifer | reverse complement strand
ATGGGAGAAATTATTTGCAAATGAAGCAACTGACAAAGGATTAATCTCCAAAATATACAAGCACTTCATGCAGCTCAATATCAAAAAAACAAACAACCCAATCCAAATATGGGCAGAAGGCCTAAATAGACATTTCTCCAAAGAAGATATACTGATTGCCAGGAAACACATGAAAGGATGCTCAACATCACTAATCATTAGAGGAATGCAAATGAAAACTACAATGAGTTATCACCTCACTAGTCGGAATGCCCATCATCAAAAAGTCTACAAGCAATAAATGCTGGAGAGGGTGTGGAGAAAAGGGAACCCTCTTGCA
>NW_006780846.1:0-236 GCF_000442215.2 Lipotes vexillifer | reverse complement strand
TCGTTGCTGCATGCGGGCTTTCTCTAGTTGCAGTGACTGCAGGCTACTCTTCGTTGCGGTGTGTGGGCTTCTCATTGCAGTGGCCTCTCTTGTTGTGGAGCACGGGCTCTAGGCATGCGAGCTTCATTAGTTGTGGCACATGGGCTGTAGAGCGCAGGCTCAGTATTTGTGGTGCACGGGCTTAGTTGGTCCGCGGCTTGTGGGATCTTCCTGGACCAGGGCTCAAATCTGTGTCC
>NW_006780845.1:0-275 GCF_000442215.2 Lipotes vexillifer | reverse complement strand
CCTCTGTTGGACTGAGAGGAGCGCCTCCCCCGCTTGCCCTCTCCCCCATGACCACCACTCATCCAGCTTGTCTGCCAAGGCCGGGAACGAGGCGCATACTCCTGGGCACACGGCGGTGCCGTCGAGTCCCCGGCTGACCCGATAGGCCGCTTCCGGAGCCAGCTGTGCGGTGGCCCGTCCCTGCCCTTTTGCCCTTTTGCCCTTTTGCCCAGCTCTTATCTGCCAGGGCGGGGGTGCGTGGTGGGCTGGTTTGGGGGTCCGGTCCCGGGGCGGGG
>NW_006780843.1:0-317 GCF_000442215.2 Lipotes vexillifer | reverse complement strand
TCAGCGAGGCTGAAACATGTCAGGTCCTGTGTTAAATATTGTTTTGATCATAGTGTGAGCAAAATAACCTGTTGAATTTGGCTTCTTGAACCTCTGCCCTGTTGTGAATTCCTTTTCAGTCGCCTGCCTCAGCACCTTTCTTGAGGGCAGGCATGCATTTCCACCCCGCAGGGGTTGTGAATGTGGAGCGCCCAGCAGCACCTGTTTTAGTAAAGTTTAGTTAAGGGAAATGGCCCCAAGGCACGTGTCGTTCTGAATTACGATCATATCGGGATGCAAGGCCCGTAGTGCGATTGCCAGACCACATTTTGGTTCTC
>NW_006780842.1:0-1826 GCF_000442215.2 Lipotes vexillifer | reverse complement strand
AAGCAAAAACATGAGGGGCAAGTTGTCTCGATGACAGCAATGTTTCAGTGGACACTGAGATGTTGGACAGAGTTAATGGGGCACAGGTGTGGCGGTCAGTTCAGGAATGAAGATCCACTTCCGAGAAGCCCTTGAGGCGGAAAATCAAAGACCAGCCCTCTGACCTCAGGGAGGACAGTGGTGCCCTGAGAGACTGGTGAGGGTCAGGACCAGTTCATGCAAGCGGGGGGTGACAGGGACGAGCTGAGGGTGCGGGCACCTTCTCTGAGAAGCAGGAAGCTCTTGAAGGTTTTAAGCAGAGAAGGAGAAAGCATATATTTGGAAGTTAAAATATTCTGACTGCTAGTGAAGAACATTGGAGGAGTGTGAATGCAGGAGCCCAGGGTACGGGGGGGCTAGTGCAGGATATTGGGGAGATGGTGGTGGCTGGGATCGCTGTGGCGGCTTTGAAGATGCAACAAAGTGGGGAGACTGGAGAAATGCTGAGAAAGTCGAGTTGACAGCACCTGGAGAGAGTTAACTGGGTGTGAAGCGGGGACAGGCAGGTCTCTGCACGGGCACCCCCGGGCTTCACAGGTGCCGTTTCCCAGGTGGCGGGCACAGGATGAAGGGCAGCCTGTCGTGTTGTCTGTCTCTGTGGTGTAGACTAGAAGAAATAGGCTACCGAGGCTTACCTGACGTAGAAAAGCCTGGTTAGGGTCTGTCAGTCACCTGAGGACACAACATCCCAGCACCGGTGTGTGACTTTAGTAATTGTAAGACTCAAAGCCACTTGTAGCTGCATCATTGTTATATCAGTGACCATAACAGCTGGACACGTTTTCATTGGCGAGTGTAACCTTTCTAACTGATAAACCCCTGGGGACTCCACATCACCTTCCTCCTACCCCTTAGAAGTTTCCTCCAACTTCTATCTACCCGCCCTGCTTGAGGAGCTGAGGGCAAATTCCCGTGGAGCTGGAGAAAAGCTGCTCTCATGGAAACATTGTGATTCTGGTTTTATTCTCTTATGCTACACTTTCTATCAAACACACTGCAGAGAGATGTGGAATTGTGATTTTTCTTCTGGGACAGTTGCCTATGAGCCGTTCAAGACAGGATGAAAACTAGGTAGTTGGATGTACTGACTCAGACTTAAACGTTTTATCTGGGCTGGAGAGAGATGTTTAACAATCCTCCAAAGACATGGAAATAATTTTATTATATAGTAATGACTGCATCCCCGACATTGTTCTGCATGCTTTTACAAGTAGCAATTAATCGTCAAAACCACCCCAAAAGTTTAGTGCTGCTATTATGTCCATTTTACAGGTGGGGAAACTGAGGCACAGGGAGATGACTTTTTCAGAGGCACATAGCTAGGAAGTGGTGGAGCTGGGATTCTGAATGCAGGCTAACTATAAAATTCGAGCTCTTAATCACTGTGCTCTGCTGTCTAAGGAAAGAGTCGAGTCTAAAACCAAGCTGGGGTCTAGGAGTCCTCCTTCTAGGTGCCCGGAGTCACTCCAGCTGTTACATCACAGTAGTGGTGATCAACCAGCAGCCACTTAATTTAAATCTTCCTTCCTTGCTTCAGACATCCTACTTCTCTATTTTCTTAGGTCCTTTGATCTCTGTCCAATTGTCAGAAATCAGACGCCATTGGACAGGAGTCACGGAGCGGCTGCCGCCGTCGTGGCAGAGTCTGTGCTCTTTCTCTTCCCCCTCCTGGTCAAGCTCCTTAAAAAACAAAAGGGTTGTACCTGGGGAGACAAACACCACCCAAACGAGCAGCAGCGGCTATTGATTCAGAGCTTGCTGTAGCAAGAGGGTCCCGCCCGCCCCCC
>NW_006780841.1:0-245 GCF_000442215.2 Lipotes vexillifer | reverse complement strand
AGGTGACCATATGTGCGTGGGTTTATCTCTGGGCTTCCTATCCTGTTCCATTGATCTATCTTTTTGTTTTTGTGCCAGTACCATGCTGTCTTGATTACTCTAGCTTTGTAGTATAGTCTGAAGACAGGGAGCCTGATTCCTCCAGCTTCATTTTTCCTTTTCATGATTGCTTTGGCTATGCAGGGTCTTTTGTGTTTCCATATAAATTGTGAAATTTTTTCTTCTAGTTCTGTGAAAAATGCCAG
>NW_006780840.1:0-252 GCF_000442215.2 Lipotes vexillifer | reverse complement strand
TAAGTCAGAAAGAGAAAAACAAATACTGTATGCTAACACATATATATGGAATCTTAAAAAGAAGAGAAAAATTGTCCTGAAGAACCTAGGGGCAAGACAGGAATAATGATGCAGACCTACTAGAGAAAGGACTTGAGGATGTGGGGAGGGGGAAGGGTGAGCTGGGTCAAAGTGAGAGAGTGGCATGAGCATATATACACTACCAAACGTAAAATAGATAGCTAGTAGGAAGCAGCCGCATAGCACAGGGAG
>NW_006780839.1:0-310 GCF_000442215.2 Lipotes vexillifer | reverse complement strand
GTGTGACCTGGCCATCTTTATTTGCTCTCCATGACACACCAGTTTCCCTAACCCATCTACCTGGGGGTCAGCGTGGCCTCAGACTCTAGAGCAGTCTTCTCCCAAGCTGAGGGCACCCAAAGGAGATTGAGGATGGACAGAGGAGTTGGAGTCCTGCTCAGCTCAGACCTCATGCACCTCCTGCCCAGCACCTTGGAGTTAGGGAGAGGTGTGGCTTTCCCATACCTACACCCCAGATGGGCACCTGTGGGTCTTCCTAAGGATGGCAATTCTGCCCATGGCTGGTCCGGCTGCTTGTTGCCTGCTCAGA
>NW_006780838.1:3072925-3163611 GCF_000442215.2 Lipotes vexillifer | reverse complement strand
CAATGGGAGAGGCCACAACAGTGAGAGGCCCGCGTACCACACACACACACAAAAAAAACAGCAGTAACAGCAGTGAAGTTCCAGGGTTTAGAGGGAAGCTGGCTCTCTGCATGTACTTATTCATTTATTCAACAAACCCTAATAAGAACCCCTCTACTGCCAGTCACTGTAGGAAGCACTGGCGATATAAAAGTGAATTAGACATAGTGCCTGATCTTAAGAACTCTCTTAGGAGTGGCCATGTTTGTGACTGGTTATAATACCAAGTGGTTTATTTATATTTGCTGTAAAATGCTTTACAGATTCTTTGTTTACATCACCCAGCTTTTCTTTTTATTCCATTCATTCCATTTGTCATATTACATAGCCTCATTCTTACTTTTACTTATTAATTTTCCTACATTTGTTTTTGAATCTTATATTCCAGGATTATAGTGTTACCTATGGCCACTGTCCAGAAATCACAGTATACACAAGCTGCTGCTACTTTCCTAGTGCAGCACAACTCCCTTCATTGTGGGCAGAAAATAAAAAATCTCTTCTTAGCATGTTGGTGGAGGTGAGTCTTTCCATTTTAACTAGAAGCGAACTTCCAGGAATATGGTCAATGAAAACCCTTATCAAAATATTTTCTTAATCTTCTACCAAAATTTTGTATTGTTTATTTTAAATGTATGTAGAAAGGAGAGTTTTGTTCATTTTTTATTGCCTAAATAGGTGCCATGAGTTCGCATATCTGATGTATATTGAGGTAATTTAACCCTGTGAGATGCTGCAGGTTCTTCCATTTGAGTATCACACGGAGTTCCTCGAGACAGTGTCCTGTGGTGGGAAGTAAAGCATTCAAGATGTTGGAAGACTTGGGTTCAAACATTTTAGGCTTTGACTCTATCAGAGGCCTCTCTCCCCTTATTTCCATCTCTGTGCCTCTGAAGCAGTGAATGAGTAGCAAACAAGGTCAGAGTCAGTGGGGAGGGACGAATAAGCTAGACTTACAGAGGGTTTTGTTGTTCTGTTTGTTTTTGTCAGGCCTCAAGTTATGGCCTCTAGAATATCTGGCATTATGAAAACATAAATTTATATCTTAAACATTTATTTTTTTAAGGTTCACAAGGGAGTTCATGGATTTGTTAAAGATAAGACTGGAAAACCAATCTCTAAAGCAGTCATTGTGCTCAATGAAGGAATAAAAGTACACACAAAAGAGGGAGGTTATTTCCATGTACTGTTAGCCCCAGGTGTCCATAACATCAATGCCATTGCCGATGGGTATCAGCAACAACATTCCCAGGTAAGAAACTCAACTTGAGTGGTCTCATGTAAATCTTTATTATTAATAATACTTACATTTAATTTGAAACTCTTGTTAGAAAGCTTGTGGGGAATAAGGAAAAATGTGACCACTTCTTGATTATGGTATCTTGTTATCTTTCTATCCTTTAGCAACAAAAGGGAAATTGTTGTAGCATTTTGTGTACTTTAGATGACAATGAACCATCTCCTTGGTTTGCTATAAAGGCCCTAGGAATATAGCAGGGATACAATATACCTTAGGTAAACTTTTTCCTAATTCTTGCACTTTATCTTCCTAGGTCTTTGTGCATCATGATGCAGCCAGTTCTGTGGTAATAGTCTTTGACACAGATAACCGGATATTTGGTTTGCCAAGGGAGCTTGTGGTAACTGTCTCAGGTAAAAAAATTTAAATTTTCAGTAGTTGAAGTTAAAACCAATCCTGACATTTCAATTTGAGAGTGGATCACCTCCATAATTACCCGAAAATAATCACTTTTCTTCTAACGTCTCCTATCTAAACATGACTTTCCTGGAACACTGTTTTCTCATATGTTCTCATGGCTTGCCCCATCACATTTTCAGGTCTGTACTCAAATGTCACCTCCACAGAGAGGCCTTCCCTGATCACCCTAGCTGAAATAATACCCCTGTCACTATCTCACCGCCGCTTGTTTCTATTAAAGCACTTATCACTACCTGCCGTTACATTATGTATTAGTCATCTATTTGTCTGTATTCGATCTCTCCTACTAAAACATAAACTCTGAGAGGACAGGGATTTCATCTGCCTCCCAGTGCCTAGAACCATAGGTTGGCACGTAGTGGGTCCTAATGAAGAGTTGTTGATTGAATGAATGATTTGCTTTATACTAAGATCATAAGTCCCTTGGACTTTGACTTATATTAGTTCTATTTTTTCCATGATCCTGGAAGGAGGGAATATTTGTTTTCTCCATGCTTAATGTGTGCCATTGCTTGAATCACTGAAAGTTTAGAAAGAAAAAATGTGGTAAAATAATAAATACTCTGCTGTATTGTATCTTTTGACACAAAGAACCTTGGTTCATTTCTAAGTACAACTTGGACCTGATGCAAAATAACCAAGTTTTATTACAGGGTGTGTTGGGGAGAGATCCTTAGTTGAGAGAGAGTGGTATACTGGGAAACATGGTCAAATCATAGAGCCTGTTGTGGGGTGTTTATGGTACAGTTCTTAACTTGAATCGGATAAAGCATAAATCACTAAGTGCTTAGAAACATAGGAGCCGGGATTCAGTTTAAATCTGGCTCTGCCACTCATTTGCTGTTGTGAACTTAATTTTTTTTTTTAATATTTGGCTGTGCCGGGTCTTAGTTGCAGTACCCAGAGTCTTCGTTGTCGCGTGCGGGATCTTTAGTTGGGGCATGTGGGATCTTTAGTTGTGGCATGCATGCAGGATCTAGTTCCCTGACCAGGGATCGAACCTGGGCCCCCTGCACTGGGAGCCTGGAGTCTTAACTACTGGACCACCAGGGAAGTCCCATGAACTTAATTTTTATTATGATTTTATTGGTATTATTTTCTGTTACTTAGACTGTTACTCTGATAACCTTATGTAAAAATATTTTAAATAAATGAGGGATTTGGGATGAGATGAAAATTTACCAGAAAGGAAAAGTGGAAGTCATTGATTGATGAAAAGCAGGTTACACAACAGTAGACACAGTTTGATTTCATTATGGTAAAAGAAAAAATATGTGTACATACACACACGTGAAGGAAAATCCAGAAAAAATATGCCCTAGGGCTGTTAAAAATGACCTCGGGGTAATGGAGATGTGAAGTGGAGTTTGGGGTATGGGTTTTTAGTATTTTGCTTATCTGTATTTTTCTAATTTTGCACATGATACGTGTACTACTTCTGTAATTAAAAAGGTTGTTTTTAAGTGAATGAAAATAAAATAAAATAAATGAAGGGCATAATATAAAAAGTGCTATTTTAAGCAGCTGCTTATTTATATTCTTCAACTAGAACACCACTCACATGATGGTTTTGGTTGACAGGTGCCACCATGTCGGCATTGATCCTAACAGCTTGCATTATTTGGTGCATCTGCTCAATCAAGTCTAACAGACACAAGGATGGCTTTCATCGGCTCAGGCAGCATCATGATGAATATGAAGATGAAATTCGCATGATGTCAACCGGCTCCAAGAAGTCTCTCTTAAGCCATGAGTTCCAGGATGAAACAGACACTGAAGAGGAAACATTATATTCCAGCAAACATTGAAACACACACCTTGCATCTCTCCCAGCATAAGTACCAAGCAAAGTTACAGTTCCTTTTGGGAGACACTGCATCAAGAAGAGAGACTATTTTACTTCTTCAAAGAGCTTTGGGAAGTTAACTTGCTAAATTTGTATTCTCTGTGAATTTGGCTGGCAGTTTTGAACTTCCCCTCCTTAAAGTACTCTTACCTTAAAAAGAAAAAAAATCTGCTTTCTATTTATGCAGAGATGGGACAGCCACTTTGTTTTTCTTCTTAATTTAAGATGAGCTGTTTGGAGCTTATGCTATAACTGAAGAAAGCCAACTAGTGGATGTTGTATTTTGCACACCAGGTGTTTACTAGTGGCTTTAGCTTTTTCTCTTTATTTTAAACGGCCAAAAGAATCCAGAAACATTAAGGCAGGGACAGCAGTCAGAATCTGACATAAAGCTTTAAAAACTCAAGGTTTTTTCAACCTATTGAGGAGTACTTTTCTCTAGTTATTAAATAGCTGGAGTTTCTCTTATTATTCAGGTTTAATGGAGGCTGAATTGATTTTGAAACTTATGTAACATTAGGAAATGATTAAACGGGCTTCCGGATTTGGCTTTCTACCTGTTCCAAGGCTAGAACAGAACTGGTGGGCTGTGCTCTAAGCAGGATTTCACTACCTCTTGTGTAAGGTTTAGCAAAGTTGTAAACATCCCCATTTTAAGGGAGAACTTGTTGACTGTTGTAAAAGATCTCAGTGTCCATTTGCGTAGAGCTGAGAGGGAGATCTAGCAAAAGCTAAAACTCGTGTTGCCTATCTTTTAACTTGGTAAAAACCCACAGGTGCTGTTGCTTTTATCTGTGAAGCACTAGTTTATTCTAGGAATGCCTAATTCTGTGCTATTTCCTAAATTTGAACCTTTTTCTATGTTGTACACTTAGGGTTTTCAGATGACCTGGCAATCGACAAGATCTGAATTCTACTGAAAATACCTGGAAGCGTGGAAGAGACCTACTTGCACATTCTTAACCTACATTTGAACGTAGAATATCTACACTCCTTGTTAGCCCAAGCCAGCACCCTATTATAGCATCCTGTTATTGAAATAGCTTGGCCAACCTTATTCGTAAAGGCCTCTGCGTGTGATTGGGTTCTTTGTCCTAATGTTTCATTTGACAGTCTCTTCTCGATCAACCAATTTTGTTAAAAGTTCAGTTGAAAGCACTTAAATATGGCTCCCTCCATTAAAAAAAAAAAAGTAACACTAGTGAGAAAGTGTTATCTTCAGTGTCAGTGGGGTTACTGCAAAGGCCTAAAAGATTTGCATTTTATTGTGTCTGTCATATCATGCTATTCAATGGAAATGATGCTTTTTGTAAGTATGAGTCTTACCAATGATCTAATGGTTTAATACCTTTGAATGTTTTAATGGCCAAGTTGCTGCTGAACTTGTACTAAATCAGGGGATCAAAAAACTTGCTCTCATCTTTTCAAGTTGTATTCTGTATCCATTAATGTATCTATCATCCCAAAGCCTTCATGTGGAGTGGTTTACCACCCATCTAGGTCATTCAACCAAGTATTGTGAGAAATGTACCCAAAGTGGCTTCATAAACAGAGATTTGGTTTAGCAGGAATAATGAAGTCATGACATTTATTAATGAGTATCTGTGATCTAATTTGGGTGGTTCCAGGTTAAGCCATTCTGGTATTAATCCTGTTATTAACAACTCAAAATTTTGAGCCCTTGCCACCCCACTCTTAGCCCACCACATACACAGAACAGAGTTTGTGGGGTGCTAATACTTAATGAAATATACATGATTTAATTTCTTCTAATAATGCTCTACATTTTCCTTAAGGGGATGATGTGGTGGTATTGCTCTTTGCAGCTTTATTTTTGAGTGCAAAGTCAGAAAACCAACAAAGGGCCTATGAGTGGCTGGCTCTGCTTGGGACATTGCAGGTAGAAATGAAACAAAGTTGACATGACAACCTTTACTTTATTAGCATTGGTCTTCACTAGAGGATGCCTTTTAAATTCATCTCTGTCTTAAATTAAACATGTCTTTCACTGTACATCACAGTGGCTGGAGTCCATGCCTTTTAAGCATGTGTAAACTATTTTTAGAGATGAACATACAAATAGTTCTTTTAATAATTTTTCCTGAAAGGAAAACCAAATTCTGCTATGAATCTTGAATCTCTAATGAATTTCTAAATAATGCATTGCTCTGGAAAACAAGGCCGTCTCAGCCTATGTTACCTGTTAACATGAATGTACAGGGTAATGACTACTAAGACTGTGTTCTCTGCCCTGCTTTGTCTTTTATTTGTGGATCTAATCTAATATGAGACCACATCAACTGCTTAAGGCGTTGAAGCCATATGGCATGGGGAATGCATTTCTTCAGTATTTCTCCTAGAGACTTTCCATTTCCTTGGAGTCATGGAGGCAAGTAAGTATCACAGTATTAAGAAATTTTCCCAAGCCTGAGTTGTGCCTTTCTTTACTCACAAGACTTTTTTTTTTGTCCTGGTGATCAGTTTGTAAGCCTTCTTCCCTCCCAGCTCCTTAATAAAAGCAAAGTGATTGAGTAGGTAATGTTCAAAGTGTCTGCCTATGTAAATGCACTTGTACTGATTATGCAGTTCAATAAGATGAACTCAAGTTAATTTCAGAAGGAAAGACCCTTTAGTTTTGATGTATTTTGCTGAACATTTGAGTAGTAGTTGGGATCCCATCCAGTTAAGGAACGCTTGCAATTCTCTTTGGAGGGAATGTGCTTTGGGACTTTGTCATCCTCCAGAAAGGAAACGTAATGTATATTTGGCCCAGTATGATTGATTGGTTAATCTTTGGTAACTTTCACCTGAATGGGATTTGCTGCATTAATGAATATTGAACTTAAAACTAATTATGAGTTGACAAATAAATAAAAGGTAGTGCTTATGCCTGAGCTTATTGTTTCTGAGCTAACACCAGGTTACTCAGTAACCAGGACCTGTTCTTCTATTTCCATTTATTCTCAGCAGTAAATCATTTTATTTTCTTGTGGCCTGAAGTGCACTTGTGCCAGGTTTTGTCCTTGCTGTATTAAAAGCTTCTTGGCTATGAATGCTGTAATAGTGCCCTATGTTATGGCTCTCTGGTGGAATTGTTTTTAACAGTAGCAACTTTCATGTTACTACAAAAAAGTCCACTATGGTTGATGTTCAGTGATCTTCTATATAGCAAATTTTTGATAAGTATTTGGTTTCTGATTTGCTTTAATTGAAGCAGATTTGGGGGGGGGTGATTAGAGCCCTTGATTAATGTCAGCTGAACTTGGATTTCCAGTTCACGCAGAAATGTTTCCCAACATCCAGTCCTCCTATTTTTAGCAATAATTCATTAATATTCCACTTGACTTTCAGAATATTATCCTAGTTGATTTCCATTTGGCAGAATCTATTGTGAAATTTGAAAATAGGCTACCATTTTGAGGCATTTGGATATAAATTATATAAATATGTATGATTATGGCTTTTACAAATGGCATAACATGAGTATACTAGCTACCTTCTATGCTGGCCATACTGCAGACTTTCTGGAGGTATGCCATAATGGTATTTTTTTACACACAGATTAAAAATCAACTTTTCACCTCCCCATTTTTTCAGAGTGACATTCCCCAGCTCCAGAACAATCTATAGCTATTTATATGAGGTGCCCAAAACTCATTCATCTCAAGTGCTTCAGTCTTTGGTTCATTTTCATGCACTGTGCCTTCAAAATGAAATTTTTAAAAGGGACTTTAAACAAAGTTGAATAGTAGTTTTAAAAAGTCAATCTGTGTAATTTATGTGAAATCTAAATGTAATGAGGGCCTTTCTGTTTTTGTATGTAAACAGATCTACTAATCCTGTATAAAAGTTATTTTATGATGTTTGTCTTTCTTTGTGTTTTGTCTCATAATCTTTTTTCAAAAGCAATAGACCAGAAAAAGTTACCGTTCCAATTCGAAAGTTATGGATTTAGTTTTTCTACCTATATGAGGGGAAAAATAGTCCCAGGCAAGGAATACGGGTTGTTAGCTGCAGAGTGTTTCTGTCTTCATGAATTGACTTAAAATAAAACTATGTTTCTGGAATAATTACATAGTAGCCACAGCTCAGCTAGATTGATATGTGTCCAGTCATTCCACAATGAACATAATAAAAGTGGCCATTGAAAGGTTTATGTACCCATTTCAAGGTTGTTTCTTTAAAATTTGGTTCTTCTTACAGATGAGCCAAGTTAGAGTTATGTGTCCTGGCATTTTTAGGCACAGTGGCAATGAATTTAATATCCCCTTTTCATTTAGCAAGAACTTGTTGATACTGCTGCTCTAATAGGAATTGGGAAAACAGTTATATAAAAAACATGGGCTCTGCTGACAAGGAATTCATACTCCAGACCAGAAAAATAGAAATGGAAATAAGCTGTACTTCTATAGTGACTGGTTCCTCTGAAAAGAAGGTCTGCTATAGAGGAATTACAGCATAGAGATCTGAGCATGGACTTTGGAGTTGAACCAATCTCAGACTGACTCTTGGCTCTGCTCTTGCTTCCTGTGTGACTTAGTTTTGTATAAGCTTCTGAACATTCTCTGAGTCTTAGTTTCTCTACTGGTTAAGGAATAATACCTGAAAGGATTGTAGCGGGAATTAAGCGAAATGATGTTAGCAAAGGGCCCAACATAATATTTGACTCAGAATTGAATTACCATGGTAACCAGCATCATTTGCTGTTTTCTGATCCCTGTGAAAGAAAGTTATTTTATCAAATATATGAACAAAGATCTGTTTACAGGTGGCCTTTTAAATGTAGAAGAAATCCCTAGACATGAATACTAAAAATGAAATAAAAGTTTCCATTATGTGGTTCCATAAATTGTCTATAGCATGGCAGTAAAGTTTTAAATTGTGCCAAATGCTTCACATTTGTTTTTAAATAAAATTAGATTATATTTATGCTTATTCAGTGAAAACAGCCTTACTTAAGTGCTGTGAGAAATATGAACCATAAAGATGGCTCTTTTTCCCCCAGAGTTTGAAATATTTTCCTGAATTTTTGTCTGGAGTTTTCTCATAACTCAATCAAGAAACTTTTGGTTTGTGTTATAAATAGTGACCTACTGATTATGTTCAGTTTTTCAGATTTCTAGAATCTGATTGTTCTCAGCAAAGTAAACACGAATGCTCAGTGCTAATGCACTACTCAGTTATGAATAAATGCTATCATGTAGGTCTTCGCCTCTTACTCTCACTTGCAGTTAGAATGCCAACTGATGCTATGCTGTTTACAAGCCTCAGATAAATACACCATTAACTCCCAATTCAAAACCAATGAAATCAGCCTATAAAGCCAAATTTTAACTTTAGTATCACAATTTCCACCTACATTAATCAGTAGAATGTTAAAAGCAAGCATGTTATTTGGCATTGTGCCTGGAATCCTATTCTCTATCACTGTGTAAACAAATGTCAACGAGGCAAGCAAGAATTAGAGTAGAAAGTCATTCAAGTTTAGAGGCCAGCCTGGAAAAAGCTTGAAAGCAGAAGGGTGAGAAGCTTGATTAGATTGAAAAATGTGATAATTGGAAGTGGGAGTATATAGAGATGGATGCCTCAGATTCAGCTAAGACAGTTTATTGATTCAATTAGAAGCCATATGAAGAGATTTTGATATAGTCAGAGCTGTAGGTGGAAAATAAAAGGAGTAGGAGGAGAAATTTAAGATAGAACATGTAGAAGGAGATTATGGATTAAATAGAAATTGTTTTAACATGGATTATATTCTGGAATTGTCATTGAGGTTGAGCCAAAGTGAAAGAATCACAGGGAAGGTCTAGATTGCTAGATCTGAACCACTAGTAATTTCGAGTATTTGCAGTTATTGCAATATTTATAAGTATTATCATCACTTATTTTTGTATGATTCCTATTAGAGTTTCTCAAGATCAACCAACTTCTGATTTGGTGTTTGAAAGATGGCAGGTGCCCAGAAAAATTGATCCTGAAGATAGTTAGGGAATGGGATAGATGGGGAGTGGGTATATTATGGTAATAGCTGAATTGGATGACTGCTAGATTTTAAAAATAGTTTAGAAGATTTCGATTTCCCGAAAAGTTTTGAAGATAATATAGAATTGGCTGCTGGACTTTTATTTGGAGGGTGTGGGTGTTGGGAGGGCAGAAGAGAAAGGCTTGTACAGTTTGCTATTCAGCGGGGCTTGAATGGAACACATTTGAAAAGGAGTGGGCATAGGAGGGAATGTCTAGAACCTAGTCAGGTATGTAGAGCCTGGGTAGTCCAGGTGTCAAGCCACGTGGGACTACTGCTAGTTCAACTCAGATCTTCTCTAGCGGAAGGTATCTCCGTCCTAGATTTGGAGATCTCACTATTTTTCAAGAGCAATGACCAAACATGGAAAAAGATAACTAAGCATGTAGAGAAATAAGACACCACCAGTAAAAAAAAAAGCAGAAAAAGCTCACCAGCTTCAGATGATGACATTATCAAACACTGTAAAGCAAATAAACTTACTGTTTTCAAAGAAATAAAAGATAAACCTGAGACTATCACAGGTAAAATAATAGAACTTCTAGAAATGAAAGTACAGAATCTAAAATGGATAATTGGCAATGGCAGTTTGGACACACAGAAGCAGAAACTAGAAGGCAGATCTATAGATTCTCTCCTTTGCAGCCGAGACAAAATGGTAGAAAATAGGAAGGAGAGGGTAAAAATATGACTAATGCATGTTTGATCATTTGTTCTAGAAAGAGGAGAAAGAATGAAGCATAGGAAACTAAGAGACAACAGTGGAGAATTTTCCAAAATTGATAAATGGTATCTGTAGATGAAACTCCATCCAAGACAGACAAAGTAAACATCCACACTTAGACACATTGGTGAGACTGCTGAGCATCAAAGACAAAGAGAAAAAAATGTATAGCAGAAAGAAAAGAAATTAACTTCAAAGAATTAGCAATTAGACTGAGATTAGAATCACTCCCCACAAAGGAAACCAGTACAGTGAAATTAAACTTTGGAAGTGCCAGGGAAGACATTAACTTCCAACATAGAATTCTCTGTTGAACACATCTTTCAAGAATGAAGGTGAGGGCCTTCCCTAGCAGTCCAGTGGTTAGGGCTCCAGGCTTCCACTGCCGGGGGCACAGTTTCGATCCCTGGTCAGGGAACTAAGATCCCACGTGCCGCATGGTGCGGCCAAAAAATTAAAAAAAAAAAAAAAAAAAAAAGAATGAAGGTAAACGTCCAGGTAGCTGAAAACATTGGTGGCAACCTAAGCTCCCCATCTCCCAATATTTCGTTGTAAAATAAGGCAAAAAACAAGAAGGAAAAAAAAATCTATACAAAAACCTCAGTGTAACTTGAAGCCAGACAATTTTGAAACTTCAAACTAACAATAAAATGAGAAAAATCATCAAATCTCTGCAATATACTTTCACATGCCTGCCCCAATCCCACCTCAGGGCAAGGGTTTGTGGAGAGAAGGCAGAGGGAGATGAATTTCAAGAAAGAGAGAAGGATGCCAGCAAATGGGCCTAAAGTTGGTGTAAAACTACTGCCAAAAAGACTAAGTGCACCATAAGTCTGAATGCTCTCAAAAATATGTGCAAGCAGATCAGAGCACAAACCATAGAGAAGGGGCTTCAAAGTGAGCACAATTTAAAGGGGCTGGTGTAATCTAAGTGGGCAGTCTCTGAAATACAGAAAAAAAGTGAAAAAGGAGATGCACCTTTTGACAATTAGGTGACGAGAGAGAAAAGAAAAAGGAAAATTTACAGTCCTGCAAGATAAATGAAAACTACAAAATTGGAACACTTATGACCCCTACCTATCACCAAAACAAACCAACAAAAACCCCACTAAAACATGTGAACTTTGCTGTATGGACAGAAGAGATCTCAGCCATGAAGCATGGAAATATCAGTAACAGATATGAATATTGATAAGGAAGAAACAAATTTGTCATTATTTGTAGATATGATTGTGCATGTGAAAAATACAAAAAATCTACAGATAAGTTAGAGATAATAACATAACTTAGCTTTACTTCCAGTTATGGGTGGATTAAAACAGACCTTCCCATCAAGAATAATTAGAAAAGCTTGGATTTTAAAACAACAACCAAAAACACTGTTGAAGGATTGGAGAGCTACTAAAGTAACAAAGACTTAGGGGTCAAGATCCTAGCAAAGGGAATTCAGGGACGAAAATAATGAAGTTTTTACCTTAAGTTATTGGTTGATTCATAAGTGGTGACTAAGAGTTTAGAGATGCCTAGTAGCAGAGAGGCCAGGCAAGAGTCAGAGAACCATGCAGAAGCTTTAGGCAGTACCACTGTGTGGCAGGAAATATGAATTCAGCACCTATCAAGGCAGTGGGCACCGGTCAACTTTAAATTAGGACACTTGAATGGCTACACATTAGAAGTAAGGGCTAGTCAGAAACAGACCAATTTTTATGTAGAATCCCACTTGGTGTTAGTCCCATCCCATTCTGGAGTAAGCTGATCTGCCCCTACTTGAACTGCCTGCAAGAAGCAGCAAACTGTGTCTGGAGCAAGATATCATCTAGAGCCTCAAATGATTACTACAAATTTTAATCTATAACATATAGCATCCAGTTAAAAGTTACTTTTATTGTCACATCTCAAATGATGAAAGATCAAGAAAAAAATAGAAACAGTCCCACGGGAGTTACAGATTTTTCAGTTATCAATCAGAAACTTTAAAACAATGGCAAGGAATAAATTCAAGAAAGTATAAGACAATGAAGAATTTTTTTTTTTTTTTTTTTTTTTTTTTTGCGGTACGTGGGCCTCTCACTGTTGTGGCCTCTCGCGTTGCGGAGCACAGGCTCCGGATGCGCAGGCTCAGCGGCCATGGCTCACGGGCCCAGTCGCTCCGTGGCATGTGGGATCCTCTCAGACCGGGGCACGAACCCGTGTCCCCTGCATCGGCAGAGGGACTCTCAACCACTGCGCCACCAGGGAAGCCCCCAAGATGAAGAATTTTAGCAGATAATTAAAATCTATTAAAAATTAAATGGAGGCTTTCACTTCTCGACAAAATGGACTAGATGTATTTCTCTTCTATTCCTCCCACTAAGCACAGCAAAAAACCTCATGCATTATATATAAAACAAAGAAGACTCAGAAAGGTGGAGAGAAGAAGGCAGACCAGCTAGGAACCTCCAAGGAGCCTCCAAGGGACCTCCAGCATCCAAGGAACGACACTGTGGTGAGTTCCTTGGTTTTCTTTTTGCCTCATATATCCCATAATAGATGTTGCCTCATATATCCCATAATGGATGCTGGAGAAGCTGGCAACCCAGAAGTGGCACATGGGCTCAGTTGCTCCGCGGCACGTAGGATCTTCCCAGGCCAGGGCTCGAACCCATTTCCCCTGCATTAGCAGGCAGATTCTTAACCACTGCGCCACCAGGGAAGCCCTGGGTGTGATTTTAAAACCTTTACAAGAGGTAAGATTTCTGCATTTCACAAGAACTGGTAAAATGTGGACACGAGCAAACTGTGATAATTTATGTATCTATAAAGAGTGAGTTTGGACAGCTGATTTTAACAGGTTGAGGGGTCAGGATGAGGCACATGGAAGCAGTTAGCACACACTTTTTAGATTTGGCGGCTGGGAAGGAAAGAGGGCTGGGATTCTACCGTAGACAGAGGAAAAGGCGGCCAGTGGAGAAGAGCACATATATCAGAGATGTGGGATAATGGAACACAGGCAGAGGTAGCATGAAGAGGTTGGTCTTGGGAAGAAAAGAGCCTCTGGCTTGGAGAAGAGAAAGAGGCTGGCTGAAGATGCACATTTGAGAGAAGGTGAAGGAAACAGGTAGTTGAGTCTAAGGATAACTTTCTTCTCAGCCTGGGAGGTCCCTGTTGGAGAGGGGATAAGCCCAGCTGAGGGCGATGATGTAGGTTTAGGGCGCGGAGAGCGGATACCAACACCAGTAAGGCAGATGTTCAGGGAGTGTCAGGTGCTAAACCTGAAGTTGTCAGTCTCGCTGCTCAAAAGGTGTAAAATGGTGAATTGACCGCCAGGTGGCGGTGTCTGTGGAAGCTCACGTATCCCATCGGCCCTGGCGCCAAGCGGAAGAAGGCGTGGAAATGACTCTCTGGCTCGCATCGCCTCTACTCTCCTATCCCGACTGACGTTGGACAACAAAGATGGCGGCAGGAACCAGCAATTACTGGGAAGGTGAGGGGAGACTTCCGTGTGCGTCTCGCCGAGGGGCAGAAGGGCTGAGCGAGGACGGGTCTTGGCGGAGGCAGCAGGGGGAAGAGCCTGGCTTCCAGAGCGGCCGAATTGACGGGCAGGGCTGGTCTAGTGCGAGCCGCCGGGCCTGGGGGCTGGTAGAGACCGTGCGGTCTGGGGAGGGGACTGACCTGAGCGGTAGCGGGACCTGGGGCAGGGGTTGGGCAGAGAGGTCTGAACCGGGACCGAGAGGAAGAGGGTTTGAGTCGCCGGAGGAGAGCTGGGTTGAGGGGGGAGCGGAACTCGGACGAAGGGGGTTGGGTGTGAACTCTGGGAGGAAACGGGTGTTGAGCGAGAATATGCCGAGTCCAGGAGACTGGAGGTGTCAGCGCCTTAGAGTTGAGGTCACTGTTGGGCAGTTGAGTAGGAAAAGAGGAAGGAGAAACTTGTCAGTCCGGTCCATCGAGGGAAGTTGTGTGAGCGGAATGTCTCCCTTCTGTTGGGTCCGCTTGGCACCTTCAGGCTGGGACTTCGAGGATTGGGTGTGGAGTCGCGTTTGAAGGCAGAGGAAATAACTTTACTCTCTGCTCTGGAAATTGGTTTTGTTCAAAAGAGAAAGTTGAGAGAACCGGTGTGAGCTGTAATTATTGCATTTGCTTTACCTCTTCTACCAAAAAAACATCTTGTGACTTGACAAGCAAGTTTATTTAATTCCTGAAAATATAGTTTGATAAAATGGGCTCATGTAAAACTCATTCCTGGACCATGATGATAAGCAGAGATCAGAGAAGGCTGACCTTTTTCTTTCAGTTGTCTCTTTGCTTTACTGCAAAATAAAAACTACTCTCCGAATCCCTTTTCCCTTTTAACCTATTTCCTTTTGCTACCCACCGAAGCCTCTGGAACCCACCACAAATAGCAGTATTGTCACTATCAGCCACTTGGTCTAAAATACTTAATTCTAAGGTCATCCATACTTGCTTGTCATATTTTCAAAATGCTTTTACTTGATGTTTTCTACTATAGAAGACAGTTACTAATTACAAAGAAGCATGCTTACAGTTTAAAACATGTATTAAAATGGTTATTTGAAATGTGTATGCTAGCTAGAAAATATTTTAAAATTATGAGAAGTGGCTATTGGTATCTTGAACATTAGTCATTAGGCTATACTTTCTTGAAGCGTCATGCTCTAATAATTATAGCAGCTTATTATTGACAGCCTACTCTGTGCCAGGTGCCTTAAACACATGATTAGTAATGCATAGGAAAACCCTGAAGGTAGGGGTTTAAAAAACAAAAAGCAGAGATTCATAGGTTAAGTAGATTGTGAATAAATCAGAGCCAGTTCTCAGAACTTCAGAACTTTAGGCTGAGCTGAGATTCTAACTGAGGTTTGGTCTCTGGGAAAATGTGCTCCCCTGTATTACCTGCATGCTGCTTCCTACTTCTGGTTGCTGATAAGTATATTGAAATAATGTTTCATATTCTTATTCCTGAAAGATGAGATCTTTATACTGTGCCTTCTGTATTTCAGCCCTTTTATTTTGACCTCTACTTCACCATGAATGAGAGTATTCACATCTAGATATGGGCTTCCTCTCACTCAACCACCTTAGATGCCAAACCATTATACCAGTTTCCCTGCATGCTTGTTTGCTTCTGTTCTTTAAAAAGTTACACTCTTATTTCTATTTTACTTATATTTGACCTTGTCAGTAGCACATCGTTTACTGTCAAACTCATCCTCTCCAAATATCTTTCAGTAAGCTTATTGAAAGACAGTTTTTTAATCTTTGTCAGTGATTTTTTTCTTTACACTCAAGCACTTACTCACTGTACTGTTAAGAATTTCATAAGCTTAATAAAGCTTTGGAACATAAAGAGATAGGAAAATCCTTGTCAAAAACAGTGATGGTTTCTTTCTTATAAAGTTAGCTGGTAAATTGATATAATGCTTGTCATAAACCATACTTGGTTCCTTTGTGATTTGTATTCTCTTCTGTTTTCCCCTGAGTTAAAATTAAAAATTTTAACTATTGTTATGTAAGTAATTTCAGGGATGTTAGAATAGCATTTGCTGTCTAGCTGTCTTTGGGATAAAGCTGAAAATTTGCATTTCCCACTGTTTCTCCCCTTTTTGCCTCATCTGAAGTTTAAATGAGTGACAATTTGCTTTCCTGGGTAAGTGTTTGGTTTGCTTCTTTTAATACTTTTCTTTAAGGGAGACTCTAGATATATGATCATTTTCATAGTTTGTTTTCTTCAGAAAAGTTTTGTGATTTTTATATCTACTGATGGATTTTTTGTGTCTAATTATTTGCTTTTGTAATTTTGTTAAAGATCTCAGGAAACAGGCTCGACAGCTGGAAAATGAGCTTGACCTGAAACTAGTTTCCTTCAGTAAACTATGTACAAGTTACAGTCACAGCAGTGCCCGAGATGGAAGACGCGACAGGTATAGGTACTACCAGATTCTCTCTATTATGCCTTAAACTATATAATGTTTTTGAAGCATTAAAAAAATAAAGTAAGATATATAACTCTGTAACTTGGTCTATTGGTAAATTTTTGGTATTTTTTGTTTTTGCCTTGTTTTTTTAGTGATTTATAAAAATTCTTCTTAAGTCTTGAGACAAACATTTATTTGGGATCCTTAGGCAAAGACTGTGTTGTTGTCAGGAGGAAAATGCTAAGGCTTAAGAGTGAGTTTGCATCAGAAATAAACCAGTATAAGGAAATGTTGCTTTGCCCACATTGTATTTCTTATATTTTCTGATTGCTAAATGGATCTGAGAGACTACTCAAAGGCACAGTATACCTACTGCTATTCTGGTGTTTTAGAGTTAATCTAATGCAGTGTGTATCCTCACTGTTAATGATCGAAGCTCTTTTTTTTGTTTGTTTGTTTTTGTTTTTGTTTTTGTTTTGCGGTACGCGGGCCTCTCACTGTTGTGGCCTCTCCCCCTGCGGAGCACAGGCTCCGGACGCAGGCTTAGCGGCCATGGCTCACGGGCCCAGCCGCTCCGCGGCATGTGGGATCTTCCCGGACCGGGGCACGAACCCGTGTCCCCTGCATCGGCAGGCGGACTCTCAACCACTGCACCACCAGGGAAGCCCGATCGAAGCTCTTTTAAATTTTGGTTCTTTTTTGAGAAACTGGTATACTACTATTTTGAACATATTTAAATGTATTCTTATCTTTGAAACTCACTTTAGGCCATCCACTTTGTTTTGAAAAATATTAGGAAATATTTAAGATACTTAGGAAGATATAAAGAATAATATAATGGATCACCATGTGCCTGTCTCCCACTTTAACAAATAATCAGTACCAATTCAGTTGAAGCCCCTGATGGCATCCCATTTTCTCCCTCCGGGTAATCTCCATATATTTTTACTACATATATATTTGTGTTCCTGAACAATTCATAATAGTTATTTTGCGACTTGCTTTTTTGTGTAACATTATTTTTGAGATTAAGCTATGGATACATTTAACTCTAGTATATTCATTTGCTGTGTATAGTATTACATTCTATGCTTGTATCAGTTTATTCTGTAGATGAATGTTGTTTCTAATTTTTGCTTATTTTAATAATTTTAAACACAAGAGTGTTCATCATGCCTCAGGTACTGTTTTTAAGAGCTTTATATAAAGGCTGCTGGGAAAATTTTTACTTATTTTACATACCTTCTTGAGGATTGCTGGTAGGTGGGATATTTTTTCAGCTAGTAATAATAAAAACAATAAAAACTGAGCTTGGATTTGAAACCAGATCTTTCTATATCCTGAGCCCATGCTCCAAACCTTTCTACGTACATTCCAACAAAAGTCTTATTTCAGTACTATAGCCAGTGTTGCTTTTTTTTTACAAGGTCACATGATTAAAGAATTAAAGATAGCAGGGCCAACATATTGACTTCAGGAGTTAAAAGTAAGCTATTGGCATGTCACATAGCTTTGATTGCAATGCATTGCTTTTGGCTTGCCGTTATTTAGCAGATAAAGAGAATGAGGAATATTCTTTTCTATGAGTAAACTTATTTTATCACTAGAAAGCATTTTTCCTGAATTTAGGTCTCCCATTTGACTATGCCAGTGAGTATACAATTTTAAAACTCCAAACTGTTAAGAGATACAATTACATGATGCTTTTCCTGTGTTCTCTGTGTATCACGATCTTAATTCAGACACACCTTGTTTTATTGCGCTTTGTTCTATGTGCTTCACAGATATTGCATTTTTTTACAAATTGAAGGTTTCAGCCCTGTGTTTAGAAGTCTGTTGGTGCCATTTTTCCAACAGCATTTGCTCACTTCGTGTATCTGTGTCACATTTGGTAATTCTCGCAACATTTCAAACTTTTTCATTATTAGGATATATTTCTTGTGGTGATCTGTGATCAGTGACCTTTGATGTTACTTTGTAATTGTTTTGGGGCACCACAAACTGCACCCCTATAAGATGACAAAGTTAATTGATAAATGTTATGTGTGTTCTGATTCCTCCGTGGACAGGTCCTTCCCCCATCTCTTTCCGTCTCCTCAGGCCTCCCTATTCCCTGGGACACAACAGTATTGAAATTAGACCAATTAATAACTACAGTGACCTCTAAGTGTTCAAGTGAAAGGAAGAGTTGCACGTCTCTCACTTTAAATTAAAAGCTGGAAATGATGAAGCTTGGTAAGAAAGGCATATTGAAAGTCGAGATCAGTTGAAAGCTAGGCCTGTTGTGCTAAACAACCGAGTTCTGAATGCAAAGGAAAAGTTCTTGAAAGAAATTAAAAAGTGCTACTCCAGTGAACACACGAATGATAAGAGAGTGAAAAGTCTTATTGCTGATATGGAGAAAGTTTGAGTGGTCTGAATAAAAGGTCAAACCAGCCACAACATTCCCTTAAGCCAAGGCCTAATCCAGAGCAAGGCCCTAACTCTTCAATTCTGTGAAGGCTGAGAGAGGTGAGGAAGCTGCAGAAGCAAAGTGTGAAGCTAGTTGAGGTTGATCCAAGAGATTTACGGAAAGAAGCCGTCTCCATAACATAAAAGAGCAAGGGGAAGCAGCAAGTGCTGATGCAGAAGCTGCAGCAAGTAATCCAGGAGATGCAGCTAAGGTGATTAATGAAGGTGGCTACACCAAATAGCACATTTTCAGTGTAATCAGAACGGCCTTCTATTGGAAGAAGATGCCATGTAGGACTTTCATGGTTAGAAGTTGATGCCTCAAAGCTTCAAAGGACAGGCTGACTCTCTTGTTAGGGGCTAATGCAGCTGGTGGCTTTAAGTTGAAGCCAGTGCTCATTTACCATTCCAAAAATCTTAGGGCCCTTAAGAATTATGCTAAATCTACTCTGCCTGTGTTCTATAAATGGAACAACAAAGCCTGGATGTCAGCACATCTGTTTACAACATGGTTTACTGAATATTTTCAGCCCATTGATGAGACCTACTCTCAGGAAAAAAGATTCCTTTCAAAGTATGACTGCACATTGACAATGCACCCAAGAGCTCTGATGGAGATGTACAATGAGATTAATGTTATTTTCATGACTGCTAACACAATGTCCATTCTGTAGCCCATGGATCAAGGAGTAATTTCAACTTTCAAGTCTTATTATTTAAGAAATACATTTCTATGGCTTCCGTAGATAGTGATTCTTCTGATGGATCTGGGCAAATTCAGTAGAAAACCTTCTGGAAAGGATTCACCATTCTAGATGCCATTAAGAACATTCATGATTCATGGGACGAGGTCAAAATAACTACATTAACAGGAATTTGGAAGAAGTTGATTCCAAACCTCATGGGTGACTTTGAGGGGTTCAAGACTTAAGTGGAGGAAATAACTACAAATGTGGTGGAAATAGCAAGAGAACTAGAATTAGAAGTGAAGCCTGAAGATGTGACTGAATTGCTGCAGTCTCATGATAAAACTTGCACAGATGAGTTGTTTCCTGTAGATATATAAATTTCTTGAAGGTGAATGGTTTCTTGAGATGGAATCTGCTTCCAGTGAAGCTGCTATGAAGATTGTTGAAATGACAACAAAGGATTTAGAATATTACATTAAATTAGTTGATAAAGCAGCAGCAGGGTTTGAGAGGATTGACTCCAATTTTGAAAGAAGTTCTACTGTGGGTAAAATGCTATCAAGTAGCATTGGCTGCCGCAGAGAAATCATTCACGAAAGGAAGAGTCCATCAATTCAGCAACTTCAGTATTGTCTTGTTTTTTAAAATTGCCCCAGCCGCCCCAGCCTTTAGGACCCCCATCAACATCAGGGCAGGACCCTCCACCAGCAAAAAGATTACTCACTGAAGGCTCAGATGATGGTTAGCATTTTTTAGCTATAAAGTATTTTTAAATTAAGATATGTACATTGGTTTTTTAGAATAGTACTATTGCAGACTTAATAGATTACAGTAAATTGTAAACGTAACTTTTATATGCACTGGGAAGCCAAAAAATTAGTGTGACTCACTTTATCAAGATACTTGCTTTATTGTGGTGGTCTGGCACTAAACCCACAATACCTCTAAGCTATGCCTGTACTTTTATGACTCCTTTAAAGGTGAAACTATTGAAGAACATTCCCTCAGAAATTCTACAACAAATTGGAAATGAGTTTGTGGAATTACTTCAGCCTCACTGTCCCTTTTAATGAGAAACCTAGAGCCATGAGGACCAAGATCCAATGTGCATTCTAAAGTGTTTTGTTTGTTGCCCAGGTTGAAAGCACATCATAATGAATAAACTCAGTGATGACCAGAAGTTTCGTTCAGGAGTAATTTTTTTACTTTTGTATTTTGAGAACTTTATGGTCTTATGAATCACCATGTACTTATCAAATGAATTAAATTTAACTGAATCTTAGTATTGTGGAGAGTATGTTTTTGACCTTTTTCCTGGACTCATACCTCCCTGAGAATGGTGAGCGTAGAGATTGCCTCCTCATCCATTCAACAAGTATGTAAAGAGCACCTACTGTGTGCCAAGCACTATTCTCAGTGATAGGCATACATCTGTGAGCAAGACATAGGCAGTTTTCCTCCTGACGGAGCTTATGTTATTGGCCCATTGTTCTTTTCCTTATTTCTGGTAGGGGAGGATCTGTATTAGTAGTATATAGAACATTTCACATGGGCATGTTCTGAGAGATAAGCACAGAACGTTGGGTTGGCTCTGACACATGATCAAGAATGAGATATTTTAAGGCAAATAAATTAAAATTTTTAAAGAAATAAAAATTTGGACCTAGTTAAACATCCTAAAATAAAAATCCTCCTTATTGGCTATTTCACTGCTTGTTACCATTGCTGTAGATGTGTATGTGGAAAAGGGAAAGAGCCAAGGTAAATTTACCATTAAACTGGTTATTTAATCTTTTCATTTACTGCACCCAAGCAACTGTCACAGGGCAAGAAAAAGTCTTCAGTAAGGTTGGAGAGCATAGTCATTTCCTGGTATTTATCTGTGTTCAGTGTAACTAAGATCAGTATTGAGCTGCAGCTGCTCATATGATAGTATATACCACTTGGGACCTAATGAAGGTTAATGGTTTTTCAGAAGAGACAAATGAAACTTTCAAGACATGTGGTTTTAGAATTTGAATCTGTCAAACATTGTTTCACTTGTAAAAAGTTAGGATTGACTATTAAGATTTCAGAAGACAGTTAAATACATTTTTGCAAAGCAAAACAGAAACAATTATGTAATATAAGTGGAAATGTAAAGGATTGGTATTAAAACTTCCCTGCTGGACGTGGCTATCTGTATTAGGCTTAAAGCCAGTTCCTGATTATTTAATAACTATTTATCCAATCTGTGGATTGTTTAAATCTCAATTTTATTTCTTCTTGGAAAGAGTCATAGAAGGAAGAGAGAACTTAAATTAAGGTCTCAGGAACCATAACTGAGGTAAAAATTTTAAAGATTATTCCTCACAGAACTAACATAATTTGTAATACATTTTATGGCTCTTAGATGCTGTACTACATAGGTCTGCAATTTTATTTCACATAATTTGTTCCTTTAGATACAGCACTTAATTGGGCACTGCCATAGCTTAAGTTACTTTCATTTGGGAAACAATAAACAAGCATTTAGAATTTCTTTGCATTATTAAGATTGGATGTATTAAAGCCTGGGACAGTCTTACATTCAGTTATAGTTTATACTGAATTTAATATTTAGGATGTGTGATCTTTATAGAAAAACTTCTATAAAAATTATAACTTCTTATGAAACAAAAAGAATGTCTCCGGGGTTCCACTTGACCTCTTTAAGAATAATTACCTTATTATTTTAAGTATATTTTAAAGGATTAGGTTTAAGTAATGGATACTCTTTATTTGAACTTCTCTTCAGCTCTGACACAACACCCCTGTTAAATGGATCAAGCCAAGACAGAATGTTTGAAACTATGGCGATTGAGATTGAACAGCTTTTGGCCAGGGTAAGTACCTTCTGTTAAATGGCTGTTTTGCTAATAACTGTGTACCTGTTAGATATGGTACTAGATTATATTAATGCAGACATATTTATTGAAATCACCCTTTCATTCAAGATGTGTGCCTCCCCAGGCCACTTGAATTTTGATGACAGCCATTCCCAGGTCCTATGGATGTTATTTTAGCCTTTATGGATTATTTTGGGGAAATACTGAATCCTTGCCTGCTGTCTTCTTGGTTTTGTTTTTGTTTTTTGCTGTTAGCCAGAAAGGCATATAGGCATATAATTTACTTTTATCTCTTTACAGTGCTTTCTAAAATATTTTTATTGGTTTTCTTTTTATTTCTTTTTTTTTCTGGTTTAGCTTACAGGAGTAAATGATAAAATGGCAGAATATACCAACAGTGCTGGTGTCCCCTCCTTGAATGCGGCATTGATGCATACATTACAGCGACATAGAGACATATTGCAGGTAGTACATTGGACTTGAGATTTTTATGCTACTATAGGAAGTTTTAGGGTTTTTTTTTACTCTATGAATAGCGTGTGTTCACGTGTATGTAGGGGAACAAAGGGAAAAATCTTGTAAGAGGATAAATGCTATGCTATAGAAGTTTGTCCTGTTTTACTTTTTTTTTCTTGATATTATAAAATTCTGAAAATGGTTAGCAGCTCTTGCTTTTGCCTGGTAAAATTGAATAATATTCAGGAGTAGGTAAGTATACTTCTACTGTGGAAGATCTTGCTAGCTAGCTGAAACAGTGAAATAGCCAGTGGTCACGCGTAAGCAGTCATATGGTGGTTTAGAGTATACTTTCATCAGGCTTTGAAGATAACATGGAAGAGAAGTAATTTGCTATATTTAGTGTATTGTTTGAGAAAAATATTAAAAGTATACCAATAAAATGAAAAAACTTTTAAAGATTTACATGGGAGGTGTTAAAAATATAGTGGTACAAATAGGAAGGCAAATTTTTTTTCTTTTTTTTTTTCTTTTTTTTTTTTTTTGACTGCGTTGGGTCTTCGTTGCTGCGCGCGGGCTTTCTCTAGTTGCGGCGAGCAGGGGCTACTCTTCGTTACAGTGCGTGGGCTCCTCATTGCAGTGGCTTCTCTTGTTGTGGAACACAGGCTCTAGGTACACGGGCTTCAGTAGTTGTGGCACATAGTCTCAGTAGTTGTGGCTCACAGGCTCTACAGTACAGCCTCAGTAGCTGTGACGCATGGGCTTAATTGCTCTGTGGCACGTGGAATTTTCCTGGACCAGGGCTCGAACCTGTGTCCCCTGCATTGGCAGGAGGATTCTTAACCACTGCACCAACAGGGAAGTCCCCAAATTTTTTAATATTGAAAAAATTCCACCATTTCTAATTTTTAAAACTTGTTAAAAATAGGACTAGAAGGATACTTTATTTACCTAATGCAAAAATGTGTACATCAGATTAAAATCTGTCATAATGCTTAATAATAAAGCACTAAAAGTTTTCCCACTGGAAAAAAGAAACAAGACAAGGAGGGACTTCCCTGGTGGCTCAGTGGTTAAGGATCTGTGTGCCAATGCAAGGGACATGGGTTCAATCCCTGGTCCAGGAAGATCCTGCATGCTGTGGAGCAACTAAGCCCATGTGCCACAACTACTGAGCCTGCGCTCTAGTGTCCGTGAGCCACAACTACTGAGCCTGCATGCCACAACTACTGAAGCCCATGCGCCTAGAGCCTGTGCTCTGCAACAAGAGAAGCCACCGCAATGAGAAGCCTGCACACTGCAACAAAGAGTAGCCCCTGCTCGCGGCAACTGGAGAAAGCCCATGTGCAGCGACAAAGACACAACACAGCCAAAAGTAAATAAATAAATTTATTTGAAAAAAAAAAAGCAAGACAGGAATACCCGCAGTCCCCATAGATGTTTAACATTGTTTAGAAGTTCTTGGTTGTTCAGTTACACAATAAAAAGAACAAGATATAAATACTGAAAAGGGAGACAAAATCTGTATTCTGTGGTAATGATAAGATTATATAGCTAATACAAACCAAGAAAACTAACTAAAAAAAAAATTGGAAACATTCAGTAAGTTGATGACTTATAAAATTAATATATAAAAGCAAGTAGTTTTCCTACATACAAACAGTAATCTGTTAGAAAGTACAATGGAAGAAACTATAAAAATTTTATGCATAATTTAATAAGAATGTATAGGATTTATATGTATAAAACTCTACTGAGGAACATAAAAGAAAGTTTACTCTGCTTTTTTTTTTTTTTTTTGCGGTATGCAGGCCTCTCACTGTTGTGGCCTCTCCCGTTGTGGAGCACAGGCTCCAACGTGCAGGCTCAGCGGCCATGGCTCACGGGCCTAGCCGCTCCGTGGCATGTGAGATCTTCCCGGATCGGGGCACGAACCTGTGTCCCCTGCTTTGGCAGGCAGACTCTCAACCACTGCGCCACCAGGGAAGCCCTTACTCTGCTTTTGGATGGGAAGATTTCTCTAAATCAGCCTATATATTGAATGTTATCCCAGTGGAAATAACAGGGGTTTTTGTTTGTTTCATTTTTTTAAAAACAGCAAAATGACACCAAAGTTTATTTGGAATTATAGTCATATAAGAATAACCAAGAAAAAAAACCCATGTGAAAATGCAGATAAGTAGTAAAGGATGCTTAATTCTGCCACCTGTTAAAACCTGTTAAGAAGCTAAAATAATTAAAAGTTTGATTCTGGAGAAAAAGTAGACCAATAGAGTTCATATTATAGACTCAAACATGCATGAAAATTTACTTTCTGATAAAGGTGCTATTTTGAATCAATGGAGAAAAGAGGGATTATAAAATAAATAAAGCTGTAACAATTCGCTAATTATTTGAGGGGAAAAAACCCTCAATTTCTGTCTCATTCCTCCTATCCAGAGTAAATTCCAAATGGATCAAAGATTTATGTGTAGAAAAAGAAACAATAAAATTTCAGAGTAAAGCATGGGTGAAATTGTACATTTTGGGGTAGTAAAGGACTTCCCTAAGCAAGACCTGATACCAGAAACTATAATAAATGACTAGTCTGCTTAATATACAGAGATAATAGAAATAAGAAAAAAGCAACCCAGTAGAAAAATGGGCAAAGGATATGAACTTGTTTACAGAAAATGAGTGGCCAAAATCATAAAAATATGGTCAGCCACATTCCCAAATGAAAATATACAAATCAAAATGAGATATGGAAAAAAAAATGAGATATGATTTTTCACCTGTCAAATTTGCAAATATTGAAGCATTTATAACCCATTGTTGGCAGGAGTGTAGAAAAATGGGCACTCATCCATTTGCTGGGCATGTAAGTTGGTGTAGTCTTTCTAGAAGGCATTTCAACACTATCAAATTCATGTAAGATTCTTTGACCCAGTTATTCTGCTAGGCATTTACCCTTTAAATACATTTAGTTCAATAAAATATATACACAAGAATGTTTACTGAAGCATTTTTTTAACAGCAAAAAAAAAGGCAACTAAAATGTTTATCAGTAGAAAATTTATTAAATTACTATAGTCATAATTTAAAAATTAACTATTAAATATTAAAAAGAATGTAGATTTCAATTTGCTGATATGGAAGGATTACTTGATACTTTATGAACTACAAAAAACAAGGTTGCAGCAGAATATAGTATGATTTCTTTATCATAAATGAAAGAAATAATAAACTCATATATGCAGAAACATATTTCCTGAAAGAAACTGAAAGAAAGTGATCATAATATTAAGAACTGTGGAGCAAGATGGTTTTTTACTTCTGTTCTTTTTGGTGCTCTTTTAGTTCATGGTACCCCATGTTCATATATTATTTTTGTTTTTAAAGGGCTCTCTGGGGGCTTCCCTGGTGGCACAGTGGTTGAGAGTCTGCCTGCCGATGCAGGGGACACGGGTTCGTGCCCCCGTCTGGGAAGATCCCACGTGCCGCGGAGCGGCTCGGCCTGTGAGCCATGGCTGCTGAGCCTGCACATCCGGAGCCTGTTGCTCCGCAATGGGAGAGGCCACAACAGTGAGAGGCCCGCGTACCGCAAAAAAACCCCCAAAGAAAACAAAACAAAACAAAACAAAA
Source organism: Lipotes vexillifer (assembly GCF_000442215.2). Taxonomy (NCBI): domain Eukaryota; kingdom Metazoa; phylum Chordata; class Mammalia; order Artiodactyla; family Lipotidae; genus Lipotes; species Lipotes vexillifer. Next base: position 3,137,261 of record NW_006780838.1, on the reverse strand, counting down.
CAAAAGGGCTCTCTGGGAGGTGGCATTATGTTTTTTATCTTTTTTATATACTGATCTGAATTTTTTAAAGTAATGAATACTCCTTAACAACTCAAAAATATGGTAGAAAAAGAAAGGAAAATATTTAAAAATTATTTTATTCTTTACAACTCTCTTCTGTTCTTCTTTTGATTAGTTTAGGAATTAAATTTCTGCAGGAGTTCCAAAAAGGTGAGATTTGAAAATAAGCCCCATTGGATGCACTGATGAGTAGAAGGAGCCTCTTAAGTTTTATCCTAGGCTATTTGAAGTCATGTTATGAGAATTATTTTTTCTTTACAATTCTGCCCCATAAGACAAGGTATTAGGGAATACAAAGGATAGTGATTTAGTGGCACTGTTACCCTAGCTCCAAATTGTTTTCATTTGAAAGAAGTTGGTCACTCTTCAGGAAAGTGATTATAATGTTATTTTTACCTCTTGGCAATTTGATTTCTTAAATAGCAGTTTTATGGGCAGAAATTTGTAATATAACAATACATAACTGGCTCAATAAGATGAAAATTTATAGTTAGCTAGTGTTGATTCTAGATGTTGATTGATTGCAGGATTATACACATGAATTCCATAAAACCAAAGCAAACTTTGTGGCAATACGGGAAAGGGAGAATCTCATGGGATCAGTACGAAAGGATATTGAGTAAGTTACCTTTTATATTTTTTTGTAGGATGTTTATTCAGAATCAGATTTAGAGTATATCCGTGATTAACAGCAAATTGAATGGCAGAACCATGGTTTAGATTTCAAGGTTTCTAATTCCCATTTCACTGTTCTTTAAACATTGCTGCTCCAGTATAGTCCTAATCTAATTTGCTGGTCTTATCTCCAGTTTCCCCTAGTTTTATCATTGGCTCCTGCCAACCTTGACTTTCCTGTCTTAATTCAAAGTCCAGTTTAGATGATGTCTTCGTGAGTTCTTCTCTGATCTCCTACCACCCACCTTAAGCATTATAACGTTACCAATAAATGAAGCTGTCCGTGTTTCCCTTCCTGATTACCCTCTATCCCTCTACCCTCTCCCTTGCCCCAGCAATTACATATCAATACTTAGGTAGCTATCAAAGTAGCCTTTACTTCCCTGGAATCTGAAATCTGTTTTTTCCAGATTTTATACAGACTCATAACTTTAGTCAAATTATTTAAAGACTCCCAACATTTTTATGCTGCTCTTAACCCATAATTTTAAAAATGTATTCTTTTCTTCCATGCCTTTACCTCACCTTTAATAATATATTCTAGCATTTTATACACATTTTCAAAATGCTTTTCGCAGCTGTACATGACTGACAGGGTTAAATCCATTGGGCATCTAATTAAAGCTGCAGACTTCCCACTTTTGGATCATCTGTTGATGCCTATCATTGTCTCACTTGTGATGAGCTTAAGTTTCATAAGTTTCATAAGTATGATACTTACGTTTCATGAACTATGATGTGTACTACCATATCATGAACTGATACATATCATATGTACTCTGATAAACATTTTCTTAGAGTTCCTTTATTTTGTTGTAACAGTAAGACAGTTTTGCAGGAGAGATCATTTAATATTCATCCCATGCAAAATTTTTGTCCAAAACTCTAAAGCAGGATTATCCAGTCACCAGTTGTGTTTCTACCTCCAGAAATTATCTTGGAAAATTAATTTTTATTGTTTGTCTCTGTTTTATCTGTGTTTCTTATATTTAGTCATATGTACTTTGTATAACATAGGAGTGAAAAAAGTGAAACATTTTTGCCATATTAGGAATTTTGGAATATTTTTAGTTCTCTGGCACATATATAAGTCTTGTGTCTATTTTCTGTATAGTCTATTTACATAGGTATTTTAAAGAATGCGTTGAGAATCAGTGTAGCGGACAGCCTTTGATGTGTAGGCTTTTAACTACCATGCAATTTGTGGGAATTGCTAGACTACATTCCAATGTAATAACTTGTTTTCTAAAAGATGATCATAAAAGAAACATGTTCATCCATTTACTAAACTATTTCCTGACTACCAACCATGAGTAAGATAATATGTCAGTCACAGTAGAAGGTAGAAATGAAAAGATCAACATGGCCCTCTAGATGCTAGAGGGGAGTAAGGCACATACCCAATATAATACATGGCAGAATATGATTAGTGAAATGAGATATAGTAGTAATAACTGACATTTAAGAATTTTTTCTGCAGTTACACACTGCTTTTTCATATATTCTCTCTTTTTTGGCTTCATATAATCTTTTGGTATAGATATAAATTATTAGTCCCATTTTATAAAACTAGGTATTAAGAGTTATCTAAGGTTAACTGGCTAGTCATCAGTCTTCCAAGTCCAGTGTGTTCTTGGTTATATCATGCTGCTTTTCCTGGTGTTTTCTTTCCCACTGCACTTTGCACATCAGCCCTACTCTCAGCCAGTGGTTCAGTTTTAGCAGCATGACCCTCTTTTGTCTTACTGCAGTGTATGTGCAGTTACTTAAATTTTTTATTTTGTTCTTGATACTTTGTAAGTAAGGAACTGAAACGTGTAAGTGTTGATAGTAATGATACAAAGCGTTTTCTAGTAAATTGTAATGAACTTAAGACCAGGATAGAAATCCTTAAGTATGCCACAACTGGCAGATCTTTAGCTTCCTTTTTTGTGTTCCTTAGGCTTCAGTTGATGGACTGCATGTATCGTTGTGAAGGGAAACATTCCATTTCAATAGCTTCCCCACTCCATGTGCTGTGTAGTAATCAATCCAAAGTAGTATTCCCGGACTTCCCTGGTGGCGCAGTGGTTAAGAATCTGCCTGCCGATGCAGGGGACACGGGTTCGAGCCCTGGTCCGGGAAGATCCCACATGCATCGGAGCAGCCAAGCCCAAGAGCCACAACTACTGAAGCTCGTGCATCTAGAGCCCGAGCACTGCAATGAAGAGTAGCCTCCACTCACTGCAGCTAGAGAAAGCCCGTGCGCAGCAATGAAGACCCAATGCGGCCAAAAAAAAAACCCCAACAAAGTATTATTCCCACTTGGGGAAAATAAAGATATAGGAGATAATAGACAAAGAAAGGAAAAATAATGGCTTTAAAGGCCTCTGCTTTCCTCATCTTTTACAGTATCCTCCCAAACCTTACTCTTCAAGATGGACAATGCAAAGTTTTCTGAAGACACTCTGTTCTTCCACACCTCATGATGCTGCACACGCTCTCCTTCCTTCCTGGAATAATCTTCCACTTTTTATAACTAAATTATCACTCGTTTTACAGGGTACCCTTTAAGGATTTTCTCTCTTTAAGAATGTTTCTGTATTTCTCACAGTCTCTCTAATCTACCTCCTGCCCTATAGAAATGACTACTCTCTTCTTTTGTATATAACTGTTATCATAATAGTTCCTATTACACTGAATTACAATTATATAATTTATGTACCTCTCTAAACTGTCTATGACCAACTTGTGGCTAGGTAGCATGTTTTACTATTATAATGTCTGGTACCTCACAAATGTTGAGTAAATATTTGCTGAGTTAATGAATAAACGAATGAATGTATATTCTCTTTTCATGTACTTTTAGTGAGTCGGAGTTTTTGGCAACTGATACAAAATAAACACTTTTAGAAAAGTTATTAATAAATGTATATAAAATCAAAAAAAGGAAAAAGTAAGATTTTTGTTTAAGAATGTTGGATTATTTTGGTGAAAAATAATAAACTCTTAGGCCTAAGTTAGAGAGCCATTCATATTTATCTATTTATGATAGATGCTATTTTTAGAAGGAAATGAAAAGGATTATACATTTTAATTGTTTATTCAGAACTACGGAGAGGCTCAATTTGTCCACTTTGGATATTACTTGAGTCAATCATTTAATCCTTTTTTATAACATGTACCAAAAATGTTCTTAAGTTTTCTTTATTTTTGTTCTAGGTCATATAAAAGTGGGTCTGGAGTAAACAACAGAAGAACTGAACTATTTTTGAAAGAACATGACCACCTTCGAAAGTAGGTATTATTGAAAAAAATGCATACTATATAGTACCTACTTATTTACATATATAGCAAACATTTTATGGTGTTTATTATAGTAAGTGCTTTATCAATGCTAATTCATTTAATTCTTCTAATGATCCTATTGGGTAGAAATAGAATTGCAACTGTTCTGACCATAATTAGGAACGATATGATGCTATCAGATATACAAAATATGCATTCATTACTTACTTGTTACCTGTAATATGTGTTTTATTGCCTTAATGTTTGTTTTCTTTAGCAAGTCTATTGCTGTAATACTTTGTCCACTACTATAGATTACTGGTAATAATAATAGTAATAATATTGATACTGACTTATGTTTGAATGGCCTGATACCACTTATATATGTCAAGAAGCTTTACAAAGGGTAATTGGCCATACATCAAATTCAAAGAAAATATCTTATCTTCAAAGAACTCAGAAGAAGATACACACACACACACACACACACACACACACACACACACACACGCCACCATACTCTATCCCTGCTTTATCTATTTTTCTTCTGAAATACACTGGTTTCTTTAATTACTTTCTTTGTATTTTGTTATAGAACTTAAGGATCAGAAAACTACTTCTCTCTCTGAGCTTAGCCTCTAAGCACTTGAGCAGCTAATATCCATGACAGTTAAATGATATGAATTATGTTGATATTTGCTGCTGAATGTCATAAATTAGTCATGTCCATATGAGCTTAATGTGCTGTTCAATTTGTTTTTCTTTAAAGATTACCACTTTAAATATGAGCTGTTGAAATCAGAATATGGAAAGATGAAGACCTTTTTAGTAGAAATCTGAGTGCTTCTGGTGTCAGAAAGTTGTTATTTCTTAATATGTTAAATATTATTGATTGGCACAAGGGGGCAGCCTTTCCTAGAATATGTTTAGCTTATAGTAATTTATAGCTTTGGTAGTTCTTTTTGTATTTGATAGAGACCACCATAAAAAGAATTTTGCGTTATATCCAAAACTATATTAATATATTCTTGGGGTACAGAGTAAGGAATAAGATACTCAAGTAGCATAAAAATAAATATTAGCTTGCATTAACATTTTTATATTGATCAACCCCAAAAGAAGTTAAACAGAAATGCAATAGTTTAATTACTTTAAGGATGTTTTGATGCTGAAAAGAGTATATCAGAGTTATTATATAAATTGATATTCTTTATGTCATTATTTCAGAACACACTGTTTATGATAAATTTTATATGAAAAATTTTAGTTTTGCATTCATTTTAGTAATTCAAAGAAAACCTTTCAGGAGTTTCATATTGTCCATTTTACAGGAAAATAAATATAATAGTTCAGGGACACACAGCTTAAATAATTTGTTTAGGGTTATAAAAATGATAAGAAGATTGGCAATCAAAACCATTTTGTTTCCCAGGTGATTTTATGTATGATATACTTTACATATATTCCTTTCAGCATTCTTGTGAGAAGTTAGTATGTGCTTACTCCATACAGAGAGAAACTGAGGCAGGATGAAGTTGAGTGGAACATGAGCTGATAATTGAGGGGAATTGTTAACACTAAGGCTTAAACTCAATAACAAGAGTTTAGTCATTGCTTTCAGTATTAAAACACAGAGCTTCCAAATATGTTTTAGAAAAATGAATATTTTGTAAATTACAAATACTTGTTAAGTAATAAAATAATAAAAAATTATGGACTAACATATATACAAAGTAATAATGATATGAAAAAGTTTCTCTTTTTCAATGTTGTCTCTTTCATTTGCTAAGTGCTTTGAGGAAGAATTTTTTTAGAATAACTTTTTAACATAAAAGCTGTACGTACTTTTTGTAATACTCATTTTAGAAAGTATGAATAATTTAGCAACACAGAAAAGACAATTTGAAACGCTTATCAGTACAGATGCGATACCATTTTTTACTCATCAGTAGATTGTGAGCATTTTTCCATGTTATTTGACAATTTTTTTTGTTTGTTTTTGAATAGTTCTTTTAACTTTTAATAGTGTACATATCCTATAATACAGATAAACCATAATTCATGTAACCTAATGAGTGTTGGCCTTTTGGATTATTTCTAGTTTTTATTATTGTACATGCTGAAGTCTTTGCATGTATCCATAATTATTTCCTTATGATAAATTCCTAGAATTGGCATTGCAGGATTAAAAAATATATTCATTTTTAAAGTTTTTGATATAGGATTGTCAAAATTCCCTCTAAAGTTTTGCTACTTTAGAGTCCCATTAGTAGCATATTCTACCAGTGCTCTCAGGAACAGTTACTTGATTTTTTTCTAACTCATGCCCTGAAGATAGGCGAAAATTCTCAGGCAATAGATTTTTTTTAAAATAAGGAATATATTTTCATTAGAGAAAACATAGGTCAAACAGCCAAGCACAAGAAGCATAGGTGATCCAGTGGTTAAGACGTGAGCTTTCACTGCTGTGGGCCCAGGTTCGATCCCTGGTCCAGGAACTAAGATCCCACAAGCCACATGGAGTGGCCAAAAAAATTTTAAAAAAGAAGAAGTAGTAATAGTTAAATTAACCTAAAAGTGAAATGGACAGCAAGAGATTATGTATTGCAGCAAGACCATTTGTAATGAAGAGGCCAGATTTGCTGTTAGGGTACTTTTTAGTTTGATCTTTCATGAATAAAGGTGTTTTTTTTTTAAACTACTCAGTAACTCAGGTAACTCATTTGATTTTGTGCAGTAGGGTCATACTTTTTATGGCAAAAAGCATATTTACATTTTTATTTGATTCTTCATAAAATATTTTTTTCATGTTAATGTAAATTTCTACAACTTGCTTCCAAAGTCCATATTTTTGGGCTTCCCTGGTGGCGCAGTGGTTGAGAGTCCGCCTGCCAATGCAGGGGATGCGGGTTCGTGCCCTGGTCCGGGAAGATCCCACATGCCACGGAGCGGCTAGGCCCGTGAGCCATGGCTGCTGAGCCTGCGCGTCCGGAGCCTGTGCTCCACAACGGGAGAGACCACAACAGTGAGAGGCCCGCGTAACGCAAAAAAAAAAAAAAAAAGTCCATGTTTTTGTCTTGAAAAAGAGTAAAGCAATTTTTATAAATGAATGGTAAACTTTATTTTAAAAAAACTGACTTTGTAATGAATTGCTTTTAAAGCTCTTCTTAATATTCTTTTTGTCTAAAAATAAATGTTAGCTTGTAGCGGTTTATCTTAGTAATTTCTCTTCCTATTTGGTGGATAAGCTAGCTTTCATTGTTTGTTTTTTTAAGATTTAATTTTATTTATTTTTGGCTGCGTTGGGTCTTTGTTGCTGCGCGTGGGCTTTCTCTAGTTGGCAGCGAGTGGGGGCTACTCTTCATTGCAGTGCGCTGGCTTCTCATTGCAGTGGCTTCTTTTGTTGGAGAGCACGGGCTCTACGTGCTCAGGCTTCAGTAGTTGTGGCATGCGGGCTCAGTAGTTGTGGCTTGCGGGCTCAGTAGTTCTGGCTTGTGGGCTCTAGAGCGCAGGCTCAGTAGTTGTGGCACATGGGTTTAGTTGCTCCACAGCATGTGGGATCTTCCCTGACCAGGGATCGAACCCGTGTCCCCTGCATTGGCAGGCGAATTCTTATCCACTGCGCCACCAGGGAAGTCCCTAGCTTTTTTTTTTAACTTTTCTTTCTCTGAGTCTCAGTATGTCAGAAGAAAATGCTGGCTTTGAATGAGTGTCAAGCTTGTAGCTGTTTGTGTTTTGCTGTACTGTGGATGCATTCCTGTGAGCTCTTTGGTTGCTGTTTAGATTAATTTCCTTTATATGTTTGTTCTCTTTCGTTGCTCCCTTATATTTTCCTTTTTGAAAGGAGTATCTGAGTTAGTTTTATATTTCAAAGTTCTTTTTTTTCCCCTCTAAAGAACATTTGCCTGTATGATCTTATCTCTCTTCATATTTATTTTTAAAGGGTGTGGGGCTGATTGTATTATTACTGTTTTTACAGCTTTTTCTTTAGAAGAATTTTGTCATTTTGAATAAAACATGTCTTCTACATTTACCTTAATGAAGTTGACAAATTTCAGAGTAGTGGTGAGAAACTTGGATTAAGGACATAAGTATACACAAGTAGAACGAGCCTAGCCTCTTGCTGGACTTCTTTACTGCCAGTGATCATCACCTCCACGTGAAAATTAGCCACCCTTTACCAAGGCTGCTGCCTCCATCTTCTCATCTGTGATTGTACCACTTCAAAAATCTTCAGCTCTAACATTTCACTCTGACCAACACAGTTTATTCTTCCAAGCCTATCTGCAGTGTCACTAGCTTCTCTTTTATATTTTTCTTCTTACCTTTAACCTCTCCTACCTTGCTATATTGGATCTCATAGTTGATCAACTGAAATATTCCCAACATTTGGCCTTTTCTGTGCTCCTGTCTTTTTCTGTACCCTAGTAAAATGCCAACCCGATCCACAGTCTACTGTTCTACTCCTCTATTTACGGGTTAAAGAGAAAGCACCCAATATACAGATTAACTTTGTTTTAGATTCATTATTTCTAGCCTCGTCTGAGTATTCAGCATTGCCCAGTACCTTTTGCTTGCTTGACCCAGTTTAGTTGTCTCTCATTCTTTTCAAGAAATTTACCAGGACTTCCCTGGTGGTCCAGTGGTTAGGACTCTGCGCTTCCAATGCAGGGGGCACGGGTTCGACCCCTGGTCAGAGAACTAAGATCCCACATGCCACAGCGCGGCCAAAAAAGAAAAAGAACTTTACCAAAATGTCTCATTCCCCTTCTTGACTTTCTGGTCCCTCCACCTAAAAGAGAGGTCCTTAACTCCTACTTCATTGAATTTTTAAGGTTCTTTCTCCTTAGTACAAATTCACATACAGGAATACCCTTCTTTACCCCTTTCCTGTAGTTTTTAGAGGACTAGTTTTTTTCCTGGGAAGGCTAATACATCCGTCTGGCTTCTATCTCTGTCCTTACCTGCTACCTCAGCTATTTTACTCTTCAGTCATCTTCTATACTGGCTCTGTCTCTCTAGTTTATGAATACACTTGCTGTCTCTGTGTCAGTACTCATTTCCTCCTTAGCCTATTGACTTCTTCCCTCACAGTCTACTGAGCATGTTGTCACTGGGGACATCAATGAGCTCCTGAAGGCCAAATCTAATATTGTTTGACTGCTCTGCCTCACTTGATACTCTTAATCTCTTCCCTCCTTGAAAACCTAGGCCACTGTAACACTGAAATTTACTGGTTCTCCACTTGCCTTTCTTACTACTCTTTGTTTCCTTCCTAGCTGCCTTCTGATGTAGCCTCAGAATCCTTTACATAGTGTTCTCCAGGCAGAAATTAATTAGAGCTAATCCACCAAGTGAAACTTGTCATCTACCCTCTCACATTAGCCCAGTTATTTGTCATCGACACGCATCATAACAATTCCTCCTCCCCAGAGATGGCAGCTATAAAGAAGACCTAGCAAAGAGAAATTGAAAGAAATTGAAATTTTCATTCAAAAATTTATAGGAAAAGCAACTGGTGAGATTTTTTTTTTTTTTTTCGGTACGCGGGCCTCTCACTGTTGTGGCCTCTCCCATTGCGGAGCACAGGCTCCGGACGTGCAGGCTCAGCGGCCATGGCTCACAGGCCCAGCCGCTCCGCGGCATGTGGGATCCTCCCGGATCGGGGCACAAACCCGTGTCCCCTGCATCAGCAGGCGGACTCTCAACCACTGCGCCACCAGGGAAGCCCAACTGGTGAGATTTTTATACTGCCAAGAATAATAAAATTAATGAGAGAGTTGAAGAAAGAGGAACAAATTCTGAAATTATATAGACCCAGCTAAGAAGGTAAGCTGAGGAATTTCATCCATACTTAGAGGCTATGTTTGTTTTCATGGAAGTGCTCTGATTTGTGGGAATGGCATGATTACAACTGGAATTGCAAACTGGTTATATTAAGCACATCACCTTAAAAATTCTTGACATTTTAAACAGATCTTTGGCAGTATTTCAAAGTAGTCAAAATATTGAAAATATTACATAATATGTCAGTTCCTAAATTATCATTTCATTTAGTTGGATTACGTCAATAGAACATATAAATAGACACTTTAGTTTTTCCTATTATTAACTTTCCACTTTTATCTTGACTAAGATACCTTAATGGATTTATTCCTTAAATTGGTATAATAGATAGGAAATGGGTTTTGAAGCCAAACAGATCTGAGTTTAAATCCTGGTGTGAACTGTAAATTTGGGGGCAAGGGCCTTAAACCCTCTGACTCTCTACTGTCTTAAATGGGGAAAATTGAATTCTTACTTTGCACAGTGTTAAAACACTTAAAATTAGAGGTAATGTGTAAAGTTTTTGCCTAGTACAGTGCCTGACATGTAGTAGACCAGTTCTCAAATTACATTGAGCCATTCTTGCCCGTAGCAGCATTAGAACAGAAAAGTAGACTAGTAACCAGAATTGTGTACCTAGAGCTAGGTGACAGAGACTCCAGCCCTCTGGGGCCCTTCAGTGCCAAAATGGTATGTAGGAATAAATAACTATCAGCTAACCCTGATTATCTATTAAAGCTCAGAGTGTGTTTTTAAATCATTCTCTTCATTTATTGCTCATTGTATTTTCATTAGTATAATAAGTAGTTTGTTTATTTCTAAACTTCATTTTTAGATAGTTTTCAAATTCCAGTTGCATTCCATCTGTTTCTTTGCATTTATCTGAATGCACATATAATTTTTTGTATCAGTTTTTGTTGTTATTGTTGTTTATTGAGGTAACATTGGTCTATAACATTATATAATGAAGTTTTTTGTGTACAACATTATATTTCTACTTCTGTATATGCTACAGCTTGCTTACCACCAAAAATTTAGTTCGCATTTGCCACCACACAGTTGATCCCCTTTACCCATTTTACCTTCCCCTTCCCTTCCCTTATGGTAACCTCTACTCTGTTCTCTGTATCTATGTATTTGGTTTTGTTTGGTTCATTTATTTTGGTTTTTTGTTGTTGTTTGCATTTTTTATATTCCACATATGAGTGAAATCATATGGTATTTGTCTTTCTCCATCTGACTTATTTCACTTAGCATTATACGCTCAAAGTCCACCCATGTTGTCACAAATGGCAATATTTCATTTTTTTAATGGCTGCATAGTATTCCATTGTGTGTGTGTGTGTGTGTGTGTGTGTGTGTGTGTGTGTGTGTATATATATATATACCACATCTTCTTTATCCATTGAGATATTACCTCATACCTATTAGAATTGCTATTATAAAAAAGGCAAGAAATAACAAATGTTGGTAAGAGTGTGTAGAAGAGGGAACCCTCATACACTGTTGGTGGGAATGTAAATTGGTACAGCCTCTATGGAGAACAGAATGGAGATTCCTCAAAAAATTAAGAGTAGAACTACCATATGATCCTGCTATTCCATTTCTGGGTACTTATCCAAAGAATATGAAAACACTAATTTAATTCAAAAAGGTAGATGCACCCCTCTGTTTATTGCAGCATTATTTACAATAACTCAGATATGGAAACAACCTAAGTGCCCATCAATAGATGAATGGTTAAAGAAGATGTGGTATATATATATTCAATTTTCATTGTTTTACCAAGCATTTGTTGAGCATCTACAATGTGGAAAGCATTGTACTGGGTGTTGGAGATAGAGAAGAGATAAAGCCTAGTGATGTTCTGCCCTGTTTTTAATGAGCTCCACTAGGATGGGAGTCGGGGGGCAGAAGGGAAATGTTAACAGGTAATTACAGTGCATCATAATTAAGTTTAATGTATGGAGACGTTTGTGCATACCACTATAGTATCACATTAAAGGGAATGATTAACTCTAAAGCTTCTGAAAGGGCTTTATAGAAATAAAGCATTTGATTTGAGTCTTGAAGGATGAGTAGGTATTCACTAAAGTAGACATAAGAAAAGGTTTTGGGAAAAGATGAAACTTGAAACTTATGATCATATCTTTTTTTAAAAAAAAATCTGTATCATTCCTGATAAATGATCAATGTAGATATATTAGAAATATCATTCATTTATTGCCTGTCTACAAACCCTCTCCCAGATTACAGGCCTTACTCATGCCCCTGAAAGGGCAGCCTCATAGGGAGCAAGAGAAAACAGTGGAGGGATGAACTGAGAGGTCGTAGTGTTTCTGAGATTCATCTATATGTTTTTTATATCAGTAGTCAGTTCCTTTCTATAACTGAGTACTTTCCATTTTATGATGCTATACCACAATTTGTTTATCCATTAACCCATTGATGGATATTTTGGGTTGTTTTCAATTTGGGGCTGTTATACAAGTAAAGCTGCTATGAATATGAATATTAAAGCTCCTAATATTCTTATAGAATTCCAGTTAATAAATGTACAAGGACTGATAGAAATAGAAAATCAGTAGGTAAACAGCACACTAATAATGGGAAAGAAAGATTCACTAAATGGATGCTAAAATTAGTGGGAATTTTGAGGAGAAACAGGGTACCTGCATACTCTCAAAGCATCTTCCCCTACGTTAATTCATTACAATAGGAAATATAGTAATTTTACAGTGGAGAAACCTGGCAGACACCACCTTAACTAAGCAGTCTGGGTTAACATCAGTAATAAGACATATTGACATGATATACAGCCTGATATGATGCTTCAAGGGCCTGACATCACTGTATGGTATTCTTGCGAAAACTGCATAAGGTCATGACCATAACACTTGAAAGTACTAGTTATTTTTGTAGAATGTCCCTCAACTTGGGTTTGTCTGATATATCTCATGACAAATTAAGGTTAGGCCATTTTGTCACAGACTGAAGGAGACTTAGGCGACGTGACAACTAAATGCAAATCTTGAATTGGATCATAAAAAGGGACGTTATGCTGACACATATATATGGAATCTAAAAAGTTAAAAAAAAGAAAAAACAATGGTCAGAAGAACCTAGGGGCAAGACAGGAATAAAGATGCAGACCTACTAGAGATTGGACCTGAGGATACGGGGAGGGGGAAGGGTAAGCTGGGATAAAGTGAGAGAGTGGCATGGACATATATACACTACCAAATGTAAAATAGATAGCTAGTGGGAAGCAGCCGCATAGCACAGGGAGATCAGCTCGGTGCTTTGTGACCACCTAGAGGGGTGGGATAGGGAGGGTGGGAGGGAGGGAGACGCAAGACGGAAGAGGTATGGGGATATATGTATATGTATAGTTGATTCACTTTGTTATAAAGCAGAAACTAACACACCCTTGTAAAGCAATTATACTCCAATAAAGATGTTAAAAAAAAAGGTTAGTAGAAAAATTGGTGAATAAAGTCTGTAGTTTAGTTAATATTATTGTACTAATGTTAAATTCACTGATTTTGATAATTGTACTAGGGTTATGTAAGACATTAACATTAGGAAAGCAGAGTCAAGGGTATACGAGAATCCTCTGTACTATTTTTTGCAATTTTTCTGTGAGTCTAAAATTATTTCAAACTAAAAAGCTAAAAAAACCAACCAACAGAAAAACAACTGTAAGCAAAATAGGAAGGAAAAGGTTCTTCCTCAACCTGATTAAAGGCATGTACAAAAACTGTTAATATCAGACTTAAGGATGAATGCTTTCTCTCTAAAATATAAAACAAGGCAAGAATGTTTGCATTAACCACATTTTACAGCATTGTATTGGAGGTCGTAGCAAGTGCAATAAGGGAGGAAAGGGATAAAAGGAATACAGATTGGAAAGGAAGAAATAAAACTATTTTTGTCAGATAACAAGATTACGTAAATAGAAAATCCCAAAGGATTTACCTAGAAGCTGTTAAATTAGTAAATAAATTTAGCAAGGTCACAGGATGAAAGGTTATATATAATTATAAATTCTATTGCTATACTAGCAAAAACAATTAGAAAATTAAAATTTTTAAATTCCATTTACAACACATCCCCAAATAGGAAATATTTTAAAGTAAACTGAATATAATTTGTGCAAGACCTTTATGTTGAAAACCATAAAATGCTTAGAGAAATTAAAGGAGACCTAAATAAATGGAAAACATACCATGTTTCTGGATTGGAAGATACGCTACTGTTAAGATGGCAGTTCTCCCCAAATTGTTCTATAGATTCAATGTAATCTTATTTAAATTCCCAGCATATTTTTTTACAATCTGACTGTAAAATTTATATGGAAATGCAAAGGACCTGGAAGAGCCAAAAAATTCAGAAAATACAAACAAAGTTAGAGTACTTGCACATCTTAACTCAAGACTTACTATAAAGCTATAATCATCAAAACATCAAATCATTACAACAGTAAGCTACTGGCATAAGATGGAACCTATATAGGTTAATGGAACAGAACAGGGTTCAGAAATAAACCAACTAACATATGGTCAATTAATTCCCAACAAAAGGTGCCAACATAATTCAATGGGGGAAAGGAGAATATTTCCAACAAATGGTGCTGAAACAATAAGTAAGTCCCCTACATACGAACCTTCAAGTTGTGAACTTTCAAAGACGCGAACCTGCGTTCGCATGTCCAATCACGTAAGTTAGTTCACGTGTCTGATGTACATTGTCACGTGCGTGCATCCTCTACAAGTGGTTGTGCTTCTGTGTACTTTACTGTACGGTACTGTTTATTACCAGGTAGACTCAGTCTTATTTCATACTCTGGGTTATAATCCAGCACTATCATTATTTTGTTCTTCAAACTGTTTCACGTTTGGCCATTGGGAGCTCCTGCAGATGAGCTTCTGTCATTTGACATGCCCCATCCTTTTTTTGAGCACTTCCTGTACTATCTGGCACGATAGTGTTTGTGGCTCATCTTGTATTTTCCCTGCCTTGGCTCTAGAACCAACCACTTCTTCAAGCTGCCTTGGTTCCTCTTATTGGAGAGTGGTTCAGAAACTAAGATCTGGGTGCTAGATATGCTTATTGCTATCGAAGTGTCATTCCTTCTAGGCTCTCTCTTGCTAAAAGTTTTTATCTTGAATGGGGTTGAATTTTTTCATATCTTTTAATCTGTTGAACTGATCAGATTTTTTTCCTTTTTTGTAGTATAGTGAATTACATTGATTATTTTCAAACATTAAACCAATCTTGATTCCTAGAATAACCCCCCTTTATTATATATTTATTATCCCTTTTATATATTGCTGGATATATTTTAAGGATCTTTACATTATGCTTATGAAGAATATCTTTAGTTTTCTTTTCTTTGAGGTGTTTTTGCCTGGTTTTAGTGGAAGGGTAAGACTGGCACCATTAAAATGAGTTCTTTCTGTTTGCTGAAAGAGTTTGTGCAGGCTTGGTGTTCTTTCTTCCTTAAATATTTGATAGAATTTACTATTGAATCCATCTTAGCCTAGAGTTTTCTTTGTGGCAAGATATTTAAATTACAAATTCAGTTTCTTTTGTAGATGTAAGACTATGGCTCTGTTTCATTTATTCCTGGGCCAGAGGGTGATAGGTGATTGTGATTGGCCCAGCCTGTCACACATCCATCCTTGTGGCCAATGGACTGGAAAGTTTGTTATCAGAAGAAAGAGAATGTGGCATATACAGGGCTCCAGGGAAGTTATCAACCAACTTAGTCACTTCAGTTTGAGTTTACTACACTCTCTTCTATAATCTAAGCCATAGACGTAGAAGTAGTATAGTTAAGCAAAATCCTTGTTTCTAGTGATAGTTATTGAAGTGGACTCTTCTACTTTAATATTTCAGTCCTCCCTCCATCCCCTACCAATGAATTATGAACTTTTTATGGGTCTATAAGGCCCTACATAACGAGCATACTACCTGTTTTATCTCTTTCCATCCCTTCATCTGTATCACTCTCTCCCTCTACTTATTAGGTACCAGCCTGACTGGTTTTTATTCATTCCTTTCCCAAAGATATAAAGGCTTTTCCTTTCTTGCTTCTTTGTTCTTATATTTTGGTTTATCTGCTTAAAATACTCTTCTCTTAGCTTTTCATATACCTTATTCCTTGATATCTTTATGGTCTAAGCTCACTTGTCACCTCTTCAAAGAGGCCTCTTCTAATTATCTTGTCTGAAATAGACTCTCCCTTATTATTATTTAACAAAGTACTTTTTTTTGTTTCCTTCATAGCATTTATGAGAATCTGTAATAATTTGTTCTTTTTGTTTATTTTTTTAATTATCTGACTCTTCTTAGGCTTCCTGAGGGTAGGGCCTAGTTCATCTAGTTCTTGGCAGTGTGTTGTGTCCCCAGTTCCTGTTATATCATGAGCACTTAATATTTACTTGTTTGAATAAATGGATATAAGTAGAAGATGTATTAATTTTGGTTTCATATACATATGTGTATATACATGTGTGCCCCAATGTAGAAAATCTGTTTCATTCATATACTTACTCCTCAAATATTTATTGAATACATACTGTGTATAAGGTATTGGTTACAATGCTATGTATATATGAAATCTGATTTTGAGAACTGAAGGGGATATTATTGATGTGATTTTTTTTGCTTTGCAAAATGAATTCTCCATGAAACACCTTTTAAAAATCAAACTTTTACGTGGTATATAATAAAAGTCTGGCAAGCATCTTCCTTATTTACAGATGAGGAAACAAGATTCAGAGAGGACAAGGTCTCATAACTGTTGAATAGTATAGCTCTTACTAAACCCACATTTCCTAACTTATTTCCATATTTGTCCCACATCACACTGCCTTCTCTGTGATTTACTTCTTTAAATCTTTCTTTTTTCTTGTATTAGGGAGCCAGCATGGTGTAATGCTAATGAGAATTGAAAGACCAGTGACTTTTCACTTCTCTGAAAAGCAAGTGACCTGGCCTTTCTCTGTTTTTTCCATCTTTAAAATGGGATAGTAGCTGTTCCCTTATGTTAGATGATTTTGAGGAAGAATGACTTAAGATTTAAGGCATTTTACAAAATTAAAAGCACTCTAAAAATCTAAAGAATTTGTTTCATATAACTTTTCAAATATGGGACTGTTGTACAAAGCAAATTACACTTAAACAGGATCAGTTACATTTTAGTTGAGAATTTGTTTTGTTTTCAATCCATTAACTGTTTAGCAGATATGATTGAGTTATCTGAAATGTCACACATACTTGTATTATAATTATACACTTCAGTATAAATATGTCCACGAATGAGTAAAGAAAATTCTCAGGTGGAGACTTAGTTTTATCTGCTGACAACTTTTCTTATGTCTTAGGCTATGTTTAGACTTGAGTTTTTGAATTTTTAAATTCACCAGCCTTTTTTCACTTTTTGTTTGTTTCATGATTTTAGTTAAATTTCCCTGAGGTCACATGCCTAGTAAAAGCTGAGATTTAAACCTATGTCCTCTGATTGTGTTGTTTCTGCTATACTGCACTACCTCTCCAAGAACGGTATCTACTTCACAGAGTTGCTGAGCTAATGCATGTAAAAAGGCTTCGTAAACTGTGAGGCATTTCTGTATAAGGCAGAACATAATGGGGGTTATAAGAGTAATAAAAGAAAATACTGAAGGGGGAAACCTTTTGTATGCACTGTCAATTTACCTTTCTTAAATAAAATTTGAAATACTTTTGATGCCAGAATAGTCTTGATGAAATGCATTTCTAATGTATTAACAGACCATGACCATATTTGAAAAATATGAGATATATGATCACCGTAATTTAGTGACTTTTTTTTTTTTTTTTTTTGCTGTACGTGGGCCTCTCACTGTTGTGGCCTCTCCCATTGCGGAGCACAGGCTCCGGATGCGCAGGCTCAGCGGCCATGGCTCACGGGCCTAGCCGCTCCACGGCATGTGGGATCTTCCCGGACTGGGGCACGAACCTGCGTCCCCTGCATTGGCAGGCGGACTCTCAACCACTGCGCCACCAGGGAAGCCCATTTAGTGACCTTTTGATGGAGTGGTTTTCTCCCAAAAGTTTTTGGTATACATAGTTTATATATATTATTTAATACCATACAAGTCAATTAAATAGTGGTCAGATTATAACATCTGTGAATGGAACAATATAGTAAACGCTTGGCATTCAAGATTAACATTAGCTTTCTTTTTTTCTTTTTTTTTTTTGCGGTACTTGGGCCTCACTATTGTGGCCTCTCCCATTGCGGAGCACAGGCTCCAGATGCGCAGGCTCAGTGGCCTATGGCTCACGGGCCCAGCCACTCCACGGCATGTGGGATCTTCCCGGACCGGGGCACGAACCCCTGTCCCCTGCATTGGCAGGTGGACTCTCAACCACTGCGCCACCAGGGAAGCCCTGATTGATATTTTATTGATCCAACAAGTGTCTCATTTACTTATTCATTCATTTAATGAATGTCTTCTGTATGCTAGATACTGTACTAGACTCTAGGGAATTTAAGATAAATTAGACTCAGTCTCTACCCTGTGGGAACTCAGTCTAGTTAGAGAAATAATAAACATATAATTAGGATATCCTGTGAAATATTATATTTTTAAAAGTATCTCATATACTTTTTTGTTTGTTTGTTTTTTGCGGTACGTGGGCTTCTCACTGTTGTGGCCTCTCCCGTTGTGGATCGCAGGCTCCGGACACGCAGGCTCAGCAGCCATGGCTCATGGGCCCAGCCGCTCTGCGGCATGTGGGATCTTCCCAGACCGGAGCACAAACACGTGTCCCCTGCATCGACAGGCGGACTCTCAACCACTGCGCCACCAGGGAAGCCCTCATATACTTTTAAAAATATTATTATTTTTCTTTAAAGATTTTTTTTGATGTCGACCATTTTTAAAGTCTTTATTGAATTTGTTACAATACTGCTTCTGTTTTATGTTTTGGTTTTTTGGCCACGAGGTCTGTGGGATCTTAGCTCCCTGACCAGGGATCGAACCCAAAGCCCCTGCATTGGAAGGTGAAGTCTTAACCACTGGACCGCCAGGGAAGTCCCCAAAATATTATATTTTTTAAAATATATGAGATAACATATGTGAAAAACTTCGTAAGCTTTACACGTTTAAAATATTTTTCCTCCATTGCATAGTATGATGTCTGATATATCTTAAATGCTTGTTATAATCTCGAAGGAATTGATGAAGAGCAAGGAGCTATGAAAACACATTATAGTATAAAGAAGTATTAGTTCTGTCCGACATATAGATAGAATGGGAAAGGCTTCCCAAAGGATATGACTTCTGAACTGGACTTTGAAATGAAAGCAGTTTATGTTGAAAATCAGGAAAGGGGATGCAGAACAAGAGAGAGACTATGAGGCATGAAAGTGCCTTGATCTACACGAGCCATGTATCAGTAGGCTTATACAGTTTACACAATACTTTTGTTTACACTGTCGCTTTTGAGCCTTATGACAACTCCATGAGCTGAGTTCATATAGTCAAGTGCTTGAGCCTTGACTAATAAAACTCAGGTTCTAGGGTGTAAGAGAAAGCAACTAGCCATTGTATTCTTTATAGTTTCATGAATGTCATGATTGCTGATACTGTTGAATTTCTATGATTATATTTATGAAAGAAAGAACTGTTTTCTGAGTTATAAGTATGTGAGAGAGAAAAACATATACATACAATGAAAAGTATATTTCCATTTTTATTTACATAAGCAGATTAGTTTATATTGATATACAAGTTAAATTTTTAGAGGTCTCAGAAACAAATTAGAAAATGCTTCCTTAATATTTCATATTCTTTATAATTCAGGTAGGTTTTTAGGATTTCAATCCTTATATACCATTTATCTAAAGAACAACAGATGGAAACTGTGATTCCTCACATTTTCTCTTAGGCTTTTTGTTTCTGCTATAGTTAAACAAGTTTGTTGACATTAAAAAAATATTGTTTTTGCACAAAAATGTTTATTAAAATACTTTGAGGGAGAAAAAGAGAAACAAAAACTGTCTCCCCATTTAAACTTGACTTCCTATTGTATATTGTTTGTAATCAAAACAGTGTGGTATTGGTGAAAGAACAGACAGATAGATCAGTGGAACAGAATAGAGAGCCCAGAAATAGACACACAAATATAGTCAAATGATCTTTGACAGAAGAGCAAAGGCAAGTCTGTGGAGAAAGGATAGTCTTTTGAACAAGTGGTGTTAGAACAACTGGGCATCCACATGCAAAAAAATGAATATAGACACTGACCTTATTATACCTTTCCCCAAAATAACTCAAAACAGATCATAGACCTAAATATAAAATACAGAACTTATAGAAGTTTTATAACATAGGAGAAAATCTAGGTAACGTTGGGCTTGGCAAGGAGTTTTTAGATACAATGTCAAAAACCCCATCCATGAAAGAAAAAGTTGATAAGATCTACTTCATTAAAATGAAAAACCTCTGCTCTTCCAAAGACACTGTCAAGAGAATGAAAGACAGCTACAGACTGGAAAAAAAATATTTGCAAAGCACATATCTGATAAAGGACTGTTATCCAAAATATACAAAGAACTCTTAAAACTCAACAGTTAAAAAGTGGGCAGAAGATCTGACAGACACTTCATCTGAGAAGGTATGCATCTGGGAAAGACCATATTAAAAGTGCTCAACGTCATAAGTCATTAGGGAATTGCAAATTAAAACAACTGGATACCACCATGTACCTATTAGAATGGCTAAAATCCAAAACATTGACACCACCAAATGCTAGCAAGGATGTGGAGCAACAGGAATTCTCATTGCTGGTGGGAATATAACGTGATACAGCCACTTTGGAAGCCAGTTTGGCAGTTTTTCTTAAAAAGCTAAATAGTCTTAGCATGTGATCTAGCAGTCACATTCCTAGGTATTTACCTAAACGAATTGAAAATATGTCTAAATAAAAACCTTCACATGAATGTTTATAGCAGCTTTACTCATAATTGCCAGAAGCTGGAAGCAACCAAGATGTCCTTCAATAAGTGAATGGATAAGCAACCTGTAGGTACATCCATTCAATGGAATATTATTCAGTGATACAAGAAACAAGCTATCAAGCCCCCAAAAGATATGGAGGAACCTTAAATGTATAAAAGAAGCCAGTCTAGAAAGACTTGATACTGTATAATTCCAGCTACATGACATTCAGGAAAGGTCAAAACTATAGACAGTAGAAAGATCAGCTGTTGTCAGGGGTTCAGGGTGGGAAGAGGAGGAAGAATGAATAAGTGGAAAATAGGGGATATTTAGGGTTGTGAAACTATTCTGTATGATACTGTAATGGTGGATATATGACATTATGCATTTGTAAAACCCATAGACCTGTACAACTGCAAAGAGTAAACCCTAATATAAACTATAAACTTTGGTTAATAATGTATCAATATTGGTTCATCAGTTGTAACACATGTACCACACTAAAGATGTTAATAATGGGGGGGGAGAACAGGTATATGTGCTCCCTGCACTTCTTGCTGAATATTTCTGCAAACCTAAAACTGTTCTAAAAAGTCTACTGATTTTTTTAAAATAGAAAATGTGGCTTTCTGATTTCACTGCTAATAATTTAGCTTTTGTCTTTCTCTTTTTTCTCTCCCTGACTGAAATGGGCAGAGTCTGTCAGGTGCTTAACTTTTTTGTCTTTAGGTAACTTCATGGGATTATAAAACAAAATTTCTCTGCTAAATAAACCATGAATAAAGCAAGTAGAGATACTCCTTGGTCTACCCAGACAAGAAACAAATATGCCACAATATCAGTGTTAATGGAAGAGTGGTTACAAATGATTTCTATGTTCATCTTTGTTTTTCGGTATTTTCCAAATGTTATTTGTAAAATAACACTTTGTTAGCGCTTGAACAGCTTTTTGTATCCTACTGCAGCTTAACTGTATTGTTAACATGTCTTAGAAGATATTATATAGAAATAAATAAGACACAGGTCTCTGGTTAACTGTAAGTGAAACACTGCATCACCACAGTGTTTGATGTAAATTATCTCATTGGTTGGTGACATCATCAGATTTTTTTTGCAGTTTACAAAGGGATCAGTTTTAAAATTTTATTCGTTATGCACTTGATTGTTTTCTTACTTATTATTTACTTTCTTGTTTATTATTTACTTATTCACCTACTCTTTTAAAAGAAGATTCTAAATAGTTGTTACCTAAGTGGTTTTCCCAAGTTCTTACATTTTGTTCCTTAAAACTACTTTAAAACATGTGCTTGAAATTTGTGTCATTTGCAGTTTGTGTATTTAGGGAAATGAGTTATTTTTTAAACAGAATTATTATCTAAGTGTGGCTTTAGTGATTCCTTGGTACAGTAATTGGTGATGAAATTTAGCTCATTGTTTTCAGCTAGTTTAAATTGGTCTTGAAAGAAACAGAAACTTGTTGCTTAATATAGACTCTAGATGACTCTTTGGAATGCCTCTGGGCTATTATGAAGTACTTGTTTAAGAAGGATAATTCCACTTGATTATATATTATGTACCCCAAAGGAGAGTAATTTTAAATTCAATTTTAACTAGATTATGCTGTCTTTATGGAGCCACTTTGTTGCTGAATTGTATCCACACTATCCAGGATGCTTTTAATGAATGGAGTTTATTCAGCTAATAGGTGATACAGTCAACATTCAGAAAGCCACATAGTCTGGCTCTTAATCCCTCCACCGTCTATGTAATTTTTGAAATTCTTAATCATAGCATTTATATTAGATATTTATGACATTTTTAAAGTTCATCTTTGTTCCCTAATTCATACAGTAACTTAGATTTCCTGGTCCACTACCTTATAATAAAACCTCAGTTTATTAATTTATATAATGAACTTAGAAATCCTTTTGGAAAGAGGTAGTTGGAAAAAACATACAAGTATTTGAGTCCCTGCTGTGTTCCATGCACTGTACCAAATGGATACAGATGTCTGGGAGTTTATTTTCCTGCTTTCTGCTATAAAGCTGCCCCTTTACCCAATTTAGCTACCTGTAAATTCCTCCCTAAAATGGATTTTTGGTGGGTGTCTTTGTTTTCCAGTGTGTGATGCATAAAGGCAAATATTTTACAGATCAAAGGTGCATTGGTGTCTTTATTCACGTTCCTTTTTTTTTTTTTAAACAAGTGAAGGTCCTTTATTTATTTATTTATTTTTGGCTGCATTGGGTCATTGTTGATGTGCACGGGCATTCTCTAGTTGCGGCAAGTGGGGGCTACTCTTCATCACGGTGCGCAGGCTTCTCTTTGTGGTGGCTTCTCTTGTTGCGGAGCATGGGCTCTAGGCGCGCTGGCTTCAGTAGTTGTGGCACACGGGCTCAGTAGTTGTGGCGCATGGGCTTGGTTGCTCTGCGGCATATGAGATCTTCCCGGACCAGGGATCAAACCCATGTCCCCTGCATTAGCAGGCGGATTCTTAACCACTGCCCCACAGGGAAGTCCCTATTCAGATTCTTGAATTCTGAAGTGTGGCAAGCTGAGATTTGATTTTGTTTTTCAAAAAAGGAAGGAACTTTAAGATATGAATAATTACTACTTATAGGCATTAGAACTATATTTGCCTATCCTGTCTCAACAAGTTGGTTGTAATTCTTAAGTTTTGAATAGACAATGGTGACAACTTGGAGCTATCTAAACTAAAGAGGAAGTTCTGTTTATTTGTGCTGTCATTAAAACTGTTCTGACTTTAATAATCAAGCATCTCTGTGGAAGAAATAGATTTAAGCCAACAAATAAAAGTAAGATGAAAACTGTATATGTGGATTAATTAATTTCAGAGTCCAGAATTTTCTCCCGACGCTTTCAGAAGTCTGGGTGCTCTTTTTACATAAATGGTTGGAAAAGTAATCTGTCTGTAAAATGTAGAAAAATTAAGTGCAACTTTTAAATGTGCGTTTAATAATTCCAGAATTTGAATTTTCTTTTTATTTGCAGCTCAGATCGTCTAATAGAAGAGACAATAAGGTAGGAAAAATGTTTTGTTTTTGTTTGTTTGCATATAAATGAACAGATAAAGTTAATTCTATAACTAGAGTTAAAGTCAGTTCATCCTCCTTAAAGATGAGAATTTCATTACATGGTAATGTATTTTTACTGTGACTTTCCCTTGTAAAATACATTTGAAGCCTAAAACATTCGTTTCCAGAATTAGTAGAACTGAGCTGTTTTACCTAGGTTAATTTTTCTGATTAATTCATACTCAGTATTTTCAGCTTCTGTCTTTTTATTCTTACTTTTTAATGAAAACAGTCTTGAACATGTGATTTGTTAAATGTCTTATGTATACCAGTTATGTAGACTTGGTTTCTGTTACAGCAGCTATAGAAAATCTGTAGTAATTAGTATTATCTGTAATAACATTAAAGTAGTTTCTTGCTTAAGGTAAGGGAAATATGTTGGTTTGAACTGCTTAATTCTCTAGGTTTGGTGAATTTTTTTTTTTTTTTTTTGGTGAATTTTTAAGTACCTATTGTAAGACAGTAAAAAAGTAAGTTAACTAGGAACGGTCTCCGTTCTTTAAAATTCAGCAATGTCTACAGCACTGTTTTTCAGGAAAGGTAGAACGAAGTACATGGGAAAAACAACAAACATTTGTATTCTTACCATAGGCTTTGGTATTGTGTTCAAGTGTTTTACATGCTGTATGTTATTTAATCTCCTCAATAACTCATGAGATAGGCAATGATCACTAGATACTATCTCCAAAACAAAAAAGAAGTTAAGGTAAGTAATTTGCCCATGGTCACATGACTAACAAATAGTATTGAGGATTCAAATCCTCAAATCTGAGTCTCTAACTGTAGAATAAGAGCTCTATCTAAACCACTACTATATTTACTACCTTACAGAAAGAGGACAAGCTTTGGAGTGTTATTTGGTTTGAAACCTGGCTGTGCTACTTAATTAGATCTGTGTCTTGGATAAGTTTCTTGGAATCTTCATTTTCTTATGTGTTTAAAAACATGGGATTGATGATAATACCTACTCTAGAAGATTGTTTTGAAAATTAAAGATAATATGAGTAAAATGCCTAGTACAATGCCTGGCTGATACTAGGTAATTTGAAAATGGCAGCTCTATTATTTATACTTTTTCTTTTAACTTTTTATTTTGATTTCATTTCGGATTTCAGAAAAGTTCCAATGGTACAAAGAATTCCCTTATACCTTTTACTGAGATGCCCCAAATGTTATCATTTTGCCACATTTGCTTTTTCGCAATTTTTTTTCTGAACTACTTGAAAATAAGTTGCAGACATGTTGCCTCTTTACCTCTAAATATTTCAGTGTTCATATCCTAAATATTTATGTTGAAATGGACTCATATATTCTTATTTTATTAAATGGATCCTATCATTATTTAATAATCTTAATAAATTATCTTTTATAATAATATGCAGTTATCACATCTTGGAATTTTGTTTGAATTGCATGCACTGGGTCTTCCATCTGACCAACATTTTCACAAAATTGCCTAATTATCAACTGAAATAGCTCCCTTGTGACTCCTTCCTTTTCATCAGCACATAAAGTTGGGTCACATTTTGCAAAGGATTCTTTACTTAAGTTTTCCTTATAACCCTTTTCCTTTTTTTCATCCTTTTATTTCTTCCTTTATACCTTATCTTCTAGCACCAGGCTGCCTTAAGCTTTTCGATTCCAAGCTGGCCTTTTTAAGGGCAGGTGATATGAGTATAAAAATTTGGAGTACCTCATAGGATAGGAACATTTGAGAACTATCAAGTCACTGATATTATTGTTTTGCTAGTTAAAAAGCAAAAAACCATGTAATTAGAAGGCCTTTTATTTCACTATTTCACTTTGTTTCAAAATATGATAGGTATCACAAGTGAAATTTTATTAAATATAAAGCTAGTTATGATTACTTATGGATAATATAAAATTAAAGTGTCAAATAATTATTTTTACATATTGTACATGTAAAATTTTACCTTTTCCTTTTAGAGCTGTATTTTTAGAATATGTACACAAATGAATATAAGCTGACACCAGTTTATTGAAAAGAACGAATATTTTTAATATTTGTAAATGTATTCTTAAGCTTTAAATGTATAACTAGTATTGTCTGTTGTTGAAAAAAGTAAGTGTCTGAGTTTAGTTCACAGAACGGGTGAGAAAGTTGAAGTTCCAGTAAACATATCAATAATTTATCATTTTAAAAGCATTATATATTATTTGGAGCTTATGTTTTGCCTCTGCATATTTGACCCTTGAAATAACAACAGCCTAGATTCACTCAGCTTGACTCCAGATGATGGAATAAGATGGGAAAGTATATCTAGATATACTTGGTGTGGTACTGGAAATCATGCATATTCAACAAGATAATAACGTAATGTATGATGATAATATCCGTTCTCCAAGGAACACAAAGTGCTTTGCGGAAATTAGTTTTTAATTTTCCCTATCTAATTCTGAGTCAGAGTGCATAGGAGATGGTGATAGTCCCAGTTTAAGAAAACAGAGGCATATATGATTCAGAGATTGGCCTCAGATATCTCAGCCCAGGTTTGAATTGTAACTTTTTACAAGGCCATAATACCTATTTAAAAATACCTGGTAAAGTAAATTTATTATAAAACAACCACATTTTAAATGTATCGTATTCTATCATAGATATACACTTAACCTGAAAAATTATGAATAAGAACTACTGGTGCAAAGGATGTTGTTAGTTTGACTCTTATTCGTGTGATCTTTTTACTTTTTGGATCTAAAATTCAGTGTGCTATAAAGTTGACATTGCCTGCCTCTTTCTGCTCTAATCTTGACTGGTTTTGCTCTAGACCTGGTGCATTGACTGTACTCGTCCTGGGATGTCATTTCACCATTATCCTAAAATGACCTCCTCTATTGGATCACTTATTTCTAAAAAAAAAGTCTTCAACTTTCTTAGTTTATTCCCTCATTATGTTGGACGATGTTCTTTAGTAGCTTCCTCAGAAAGAATAGGAGGTAAAATTTTTGGACTTTACACATCGAAAAAAGTCTTTATTCTACCCGTATTCTTGATTCATTGTTTAGCTAAGATATAGAATTCCAGATTGAAAATAATTTTGAAATTTTTGAAAGCATTGTTTCCAGTGCTGCTTTTTAAGTCCAATGTCAATTAAAATTTCTGGTCCTTTATATTTGTTAAGCATTTTTTTTCCTCTGGAAGCTTTTAAAATCATCCCTTTTCCCTTATGTTTTTGTTTGTTTTTAATCTCACCATATGAGCTTGACAAGCATCTTTTTTAGTCCATTGAATTAGGCATTTGGTGGGCTCTTACAGTCTGGAAACTTATCTTCAGATCTGAGAAATTTTCTTATGTTTATCATTTTCTTCCCTCCTTCTTCTTGATCCTTTTTTTTTTTTAATATACACTTTATATTTGTCAAATATACCAAAATAAAACGGGAAAAAAAACAATTCACCTAAAATACAGCCACTAGATTGGTTAATAATTTGGTATGTATTCTTCCATATTTTTCTCTATGTCTCTCTTTGTATCTGTGTAAAAATAATAAAAATATGAACATATTCATAGATATAGGCAGACACATGTGTAATTGGGCATTTAGAAAAAGTGGAATGATATTAACCATAGCAGGTTAGTATGTGCCATCACCTAACTTGTCCATGACTTAAATCAGTAAGTTGTGAGAGGGCCATATGGGTAAGTGTTAATCCCTGTAAAGGAAAGGGTGGTTGCTTGTAGAACACTGGTTATGGACACTGGAAATGGGGTTCCTATTCTTGACCAAGGATAATCTTGGGCAGTGGAAGTCCATGATGGTCTAGGGAGCTGCCCTACTGTAACCAACTCCTGAATGGTGGAACCACAACATGCATTTTTCCTAGTTCCTTTTTATTTTTGTAAGGCCGTGCCATGTGGCATGTGGGATCTTAGCTCCCTAACAAGGGACCGAACCTGCACCTCCTGCAGTGGCAGCGCGGAGTCTTAACCACTGGACCGCCAGGGAAGTGTCCTCCCCTTTTTTCTTAACTTATTTTTTTATTGAAGTATAGTTGCTATACAATACTCTATGAGATATGCATGTACAATATAGTGATTCACAATTTTTTTTTTTTTTTTTTTTTTCTTGCGTTATGCGGGCCTCTCACTGTTGTGGCCTCTCCCATTTGCGGAGCACAGGCTCCGGACGCGCAGGCTCAGCGGCCATGGCTCACGGGCCCAGCCGCTCCGCGGCATGTGGGATCTTCCCGAAACGGGGCACGAACCCGCGTCTCCTGCATCGGCAGGCGGACTCTCAAGCACTGCGCCACCAGGGAAGCCCTGATTCACAATTTTTAAAGGTTTTGCTCCATTTATTAGTTATTATAAAATATTGGCTATATTCCCTGTGTTGGGCAATATATCCTTGTAGCTTATTTTATACCTAATAGTTTGTACCTCTTACTTCCCTACCTTTTCTTGATCCTTTCTTACCTTTTCTCTGTCTTGCATTTTTTTTTTTTTCCTACTTCCTGGGAAGTTTACTCTATTTTTCCTTCTGACGCTTCTGTTATGTTTTTATTTCCACTCTCCTTTTTGTAATTTACACGAGCTCTCTAAAGGGATAGACACACACACACACGTTTATGTTTGTATGTTTCATGGGTGTGATATTTTATCTCGGAGGGCATTAAATATAATTAGATTTTAGAGTTTCATGAGCCTCCTTTATTGCCTCTGTTTCCTCAGAGTCACTCTTCTGTTTGCTGGTTGGTTTGTTTGGATCTCTGCCTTTTATGTTAGAGGCTCTCCTCAAATGTCTGGTGAACCTTGGCTCTTTGTTCATATTTAAGGGTGAGGCTCCAAATCTAGTGATTGGATGCTCATTCTGTGTACGTGGATGGTAGGATTTGTTGAGTGGGAGGCTTCACCATGGGTGATCAGGAAGGGGCCTGGCTGCTTCATTGGGGGCTTTAAAATGTCAGTATCTGTAGGTCTCTTCTTGGTTAGATTTTCTGCTGAACTGAGGGCAGTCACCTGCCTGCATGGTTTGGAGCAGGTAATTTAGGGGTCTGACAACTCCTTTTACAAATTTCCACAAATGTTCATTCTGTCTTCCGATATACCTGATCCCTTCAATTCTTTTGATTTTCTAGAATCTGGGAAAACCTTTATAAATCATTACTTGACTCATAGTGGTACTGAGGTGAATAACAGTAGGGGATTTGGTGCTAGTAATGTTATTAACATTTCTTAATCACTCAGGTGGAATTCCTCTAATTTTCTTTTTGATTTTCTTTATTAGATGTTTATGTATTATAAAAGTATAATGTTCTTACTATAACAAATTAAATAATTCTAAAATGTATAAAGAAAAAGTTTGTCTCCTGGTGGTGCCCCGCAATTCCTACCCCCGAAGTAACTTGTATTAACTGACAGTTATGTATCTTTCTGATAGCTTTCTCACTGTCATACAAACATACACAAAGATGTTTTGAGTGTTTCTTAAAATAAAAAAGGACTAATACTATACACATTCTGTGGCTCACTTAAATCATTCAGTATATCATAAACATCCCTCCAGGTTAATGGAAATAATTCTGACTCATTCTTTTAATAAGCAAATATTATTTGCTTATTATGGTATACCATAATCTACTAAACCATTCCAATGTTGTTACCAGGCTTTGCAGGGAGGGGGTGATCGTGGGGAGTATTTTTTCATTTGTCTTTCACTATTCCAAACAATGCTTATCCTTTTATATATCTCCCTACACACTTTGGTTTCTTCTTTGCCTTCTCAGATCTTGAAATTTCAGGTGATTCATTTGTCATTTGCTCCAAGTACTCCCTCTAGCATTTTCCTCCAGTAGCATACCTGGTCTTGGCCTGTCCAAAAATGTGTTCAGTTAGCCCTCTGGTAGGTCAGGCTGTTAGAGACCCTAAAGCAGGTACATACAGGTGGCAGTAGATGGCCCAGCAGTTTTCCCTGTTAGGGGCTCATTGTCACACCAGCTTGTAGATGTCAGCTGTCTGCTTATAGGTCTCTCTGGCTGTGTGTAGCAGGCCTTTCCCAGCTGTAGGGACTGAGAGCAGTTCAGTTCATCACTGCAGCCCCTGTGCATGCAGACCCTTACCTTCCACTGTCTGGGCTTCTCAAGATGCAGTGAAACCTACATCTTTGCCCCAGGCTTGAAGAAAAATATAGTCTTCCCTGCCATCAGTTCTTTGGTTCTTCCCTTGCTTGAGAGAGTGTAGCCCTCCCTGGCTTTCTTCCCTCGAGATCTCAAGAGAACTTGGGACCTCAGATGGACCCTCCCCAGCATGTCTGCCTTTGTCTTGTGTTCTTCCATAGAGGAAATTGGGCCAGAGATAAGGTCAAGAATTTGTGCTCTACCATCTTCCCAGAATATCTTCATTTCTGTTGCTTTTCGGTTTTTTTAATGTTTCACATATTTTCAGAATTACTGAAGAACTTCCTATTTCCTACTGCTTTTTATAATGTCAGTATCTAAAATGCTCCCCTGTGTGTTATGTATCAAAATGTATACTGACCCTGCCCTCTAGGATACTAATATCCAAGAAGATAAGACTATTGAAAGTTAATAATCCTGGCAGCGATAGCAAAAAGATATTAACTGAGATTTCTTTGAAAAGCACGTCAAAGTAGTTACATGAAAGAAACTGTACAAAGAGTGAAAAAGTGACTTCCCTTCTTTCTCATTTGCTTAATGAATCTGTGACCTTTGTCACCTGGCTTGGAAACTAGCTTAATGTTGCCTGTGTGTCCTAAAATCTACTTGGTTGGGTCTCAAATAGAGTTTTGGAACATAATTTCTTTTTTTTAATAAATTTATTTATTTTATTTATTTATTTTTTTTGGCTGAGTTGGGTCTTTGCTGCTGTGCGTGGGCTTTCTCTAGTTGCAGTGAGCGGGGGCTGCTCTTCGTTGTGCTGTGTGGGCTTCTCATTGCAGTGGCTTCTCTTGTTGCAAATCACAGGCTCTAGGCACGTGGGCTTCAGTAGTTGCAGCACACAGACTCAGTAGTTGTGGCTCACGGGCTCTAGAATGCAGGCTCAGTAGTTGTAGCTCACGGGCTTAGTTGCTCCGCAGCATGTGGGATCTTCCCAGACCAGGGATCAAACCCGTGTCCTCTGCATTGGCAGGCAGATTCTCAACCACTGCACCACCAGGGAAGCCCCTGGAACGTAATCTTTCCATAAGTTAAGGGCTGGTTGTATATAAATATTTTGTGATAATGTTGCACCTTTGGTTCTGTTTTTATAATTGTAATTCCCTACTTCCCTCTCAAGGGTTTTTCCTGATTAAGGATATTTTAGTACCTGGCCCCTTTTAAAACCATTTTAAGAAGCTTTTGTAATGTGTGATTTGTCAGTTGTCTTATTTCATTTGTTACTTTGGAAAAAAAAAAGCAACCCACAGGAAACAGTCCACTGCCTTGTCCAAAAGAATATCAGAGAATAGCATTGGGGATGAAGTGGTCATTCAGAAAGAGGACAATGGGAAGATGACTTGGGAGGTGATTTTTTTTTCCATGTTTCTGCCCAGTGCTTTTCAAAGGTGATGTGCTCACCTTAGTTTTCTGTTCACTTTTAAGAGTATGATGGATGCATGCAGGATCATCTTGAAACATCAGTTTATTGAGCTTCTCTTTTCCTCCCTTGCAGCATTGCTATGGCAACAAAAGAAAATATGACTTCACAGAGAGGAATGTTGAAGTCAATTCAGAGCAAAATGAACACTTTGGCCAGTATCCTTTTTGAAAGCTTGAAATCTGGGGTTTTTTTGGGGAAAAAAATCTGTGTATGTGCTTCACCACTCTCCCCCTCTTCTGGACAGGTTGCCATCATCAGTAACAGTAGAGGCCATCAGTAATTCTGTATTATGATATGCCCTGCACTCCTGAAAGATCATACTGTTTAATGCCATATGTAAAAGATTGCACACCAGAGGGTTAATACTAGTAGATGTAGAAAATAATTATGTGAATTTTCAAATTCACATTTTACATTTTAAAAGCTCTTGAATCCATGTTAGAACTCCACAGTGTACACAGTTTTTACCTAAACATCATAAATTATGTGCTTTTTCTTCTTTCTTTATTCAGTTTGGAGAATAAGTCAGTGGCACATGCTTAGAAAGAGAGGGAAGTAGACAGCCATACATGTAAATGAGTTGTCACTGCTGGTGGCGTAGTTTCATTTTGCACAAGCTAAACTCCAGGATAGATTTGCTGCTTGTTTATTGTGACCTCTACCTTTTTAATTCTTCAGTTTCCCAATTTAAAGTAGTATTACTATTACTTCTGAGAAACCCAGCAGGGAAACTGATAAGCCTGCTAAGCTAAAACATTTTGTTTACTCTGAGAAGTCAAGCCTTTTTAGAGAAAAAAGTTTCCTCCCCCAATTACTAAGGGGGAAAGGACCTTTAATTTTCAAAAGTTAAGTATCTTCTGGTCCTAGGTAATTTAAGGTCACTTTTAGTTTGATACCTTATTTGCCTAAGGAAAGGAATATCCTGAAGCCTGTTGGTATTTTCCAGTTTTTGGTGAATTTTGTTCTTGCTTTGTCACCCTAAGTATAAAACCATACCTCCAAAATCATTTATATTTTATATAGGGCTCTACAGTTAACAGAGTACTGTTATATACATTATCTCATTTTATCAGTACCATAAATTAGAATCATTCCCAAAATTATGTTTAAAAAAATCAAATAAAATGGGTTTGAGTTAGTCAGGACTCCATAGAGAGATAGTAATAGAAACGTAATTCATACTGACTTAAGGAGGAAAAGGAGGGAATTAATTTGTTCATATATCTGTAAAATTCAGGGGTAGAATTTGGCTTAAGGTGTAGCTGGATGCAGGGGCTCAGATTTTATTATCAAGAATCTGCCTTTCCTCTCTGTTCCCCCACTCCATCTCTTATTTCTGTTTTCTTGTGTGTTGGCCTCATTCTCAGGCAGATTCCTCCTCGTGCTGATACGAGATGGCTACAAGAGTCACCTCCTACCCATTCAAAAATTCTCATGGAAAAAGGGGGTCTTTTCTGAAAGCTCTGGCACATGTCCCAAGAGGACTGTGGTTGCCCTAGCTTGAGTTACCTCAAGCTATTCCCAACCCATCCGTTGGCCAAGGGGAGGGAGTATTCTCTCTGGCCAATCCTGAGTGTGTATGTACACCTGATGTCAGAGGACAAGATCAGCCCCACCCTGTTACATGAACTGAACTGGATTATTATAGAAGGAGGGGGGTGGTTCCCCTAAAGGTAATAAACTAGATAGAAATACTTTCTCTCACAGGATTGTTGACCCTTCTTTTACCAAGCAAGAAAAGATTAAGCATTTGCTTTACATGAGATTTGTACCTTACACTGTATAAGTTTTTGCACATTACTTCATGCTTTCTGTTTTGCATTTTAAAAGTTGTTTCTGCAAATTGTCCCCTTTTTTTTGTTGATTAATTTGAAAAACACATTAATGCCTACAGTGTGTAAAGTTCTCTTCATTAGGCACAGGAAAATTCAAGATTAGAAAAAAACATAACCTCTACATACAATAGGTAGAGTATATAAATACACAATACAGTCCCTGCTGAGAGTCATTTATTTACAGGAAAATGCAGTGAGGATTCATGGGAGTAGGGATTATTCCAGCTCTCTAGTAACCTAGGTGATTTTGTTGTTGCTTTTCTTGACCTTGATGCAATACCTCTATTAACAAAGAGGATGCACCTGCAGGTGTGTAGTCAGAAACCAGTGCTAGAAATGCAAAACAATGTAGGATGCAGAAGCGTGTGCTTTGATTGCAACATACCAACAAGTAAGATATGAAGATATTTTACAATACTAAGTAAAATGGAGTTGTGACTGCTATAAAACTCCTAAAATTGAAAATTTTCTTTCCTTTCTTTATGTTCCCCAAACAGGACAGCCAGAGCAGTTTAACCCACTTTCTTACGGTATCCTGCCTACTGCTGTAAAGTAAATTTAAAATTTTAAATAATTAACCAGTGCTTGATTATAGAGACACTTAAGAGTTTGTTCCCACCAATTACCTGAATCCAAGGAGGCTTATCACCTTGGGGAGAAGATCACACATTCCTCAAAACCTTTCTGGCAAAACTTCCCAGTCTCCTGAGAAAAGGTTTTAAGAAAGAGAGAGAGAAAGAGAAGGAAAAAAAGGAAAGACAGGAACCTCAGGATAGTGGTGGTGGTAGCTGGCTGCACCTGTACCTCCGTGCCCTGCAGGGTTCCTCTCTCCCGACCACATGGGCTCCCACCCTGATAGCAATCCCTCAGTACATGGTAGCAGTCATCATTGTTTCTTCTCTCGCTTTTAATTTTTTTCTTTTCATAGTTCTTGTGTACTGCAGTTTACTAGGAGACTTGAATTTGCCCTTGAGCAGTAGGGCATCTGTGTTTGCTGTAGCTCCCTCAGTGTGACTTTCTTCCCCTCTATTTCTTCTCATCATTTATCGTTTCTGGACTCCACTGATCTCTGTTTTTGTGATTCCTGTGAGTTTTCACTAAAGAGGCTTCTTCCAAATATGACCTTAATAAAGATTTCCCAAAGATCGTTTTCCTGCTGTGAACAGCCTTATCCAGAGGATCAACCTTAGGAAGCGGCGAGACTCACTCATCCTGGGTGGTGTTATTGGTGTCTGTACCATCCTATTGCTGCTGTATGCTTTCCATTGATGAGACATCTCCAGGGACTCTTGACAGCCACCACTTTCACACCCTGATCCGGAATAAGAAAAAGTAGGAAGGAGAAGTTGACTGACCTGATAATTAGCCTGACCGGCAGGATTAATTCAAGACTGATAGTGACGGACTCTGTGACGTGGTCAGGTTGAGCTGAAGTCACAGGTTTTCTGTGCTCTTTTCTAACACACGTTTCCTTCTGTTTTTAGTTTTAAAAAAATAATAAATGTTTTCAGTTGCTTTTGTCTCCCGAAGAGGTAAGTAAACCCATCAGAAACAGAGTTTCTGTGCCTCGGTGAAAGTGTTGAAGGCTGATGACAAGCCCGGTCTTACAGCTGGATTCTTCAGAAAACCAGGTTTCTCTATATTCCAAAGACTGCTTTCCTTTCAGCCACCAGATGGGGTTGTGAATAAAAATAGTTTTTGTCCTTTTATTTTACACTCATGATGAGAAATCACAAGTCATTTCTTGATAATCTGTGCTACAAATTTCTACTTTGTCCCCAACTCTTTTGGTATTCAAGAAAAATTACATTTTTCAAAGAATCTTTGAGATGCTCACAGACCAACTTCAACACAGTTGAGGTTGTCTGAAATAGAAGACAAATACTGCAAAAAAGCTTTTTTCTTTATTTTATTTTTTAATCGTGCACACTCGGGGGTTAACTGTATTCCTGGAAAAACATCAAGAATGACGTGCTTTTTTTTTGGTCAGTCACTTTTTTGTTAATCTCTTCCATTGGGTTAATATTTACTACTGTAAGAAAATGAAATCTCAGTTCTACCATGACAAAAAGCCAATGTCTGTCATTGCAACTATTCTTCATCATGTCAGGATTAACACCGGCAACTGAGTGAGGGGAATGCTTGGTTTTCATTGAGATCTCTTTAACAGGCCACATGTAAAAAGACACTGAGTGAGTGGTCACCAGCAGATAATTCCATTTGTAAGTGTTCCA
Source organism: Lipotes vexillifer (assembly GCF_000442215.2). NCBI lineage: Eukaryota > Metazoa > Chordata > Mammalia > Artiodactyla > Lipotidae > Lipotes > Lipotes vexillifer. Next base: position 3,101,716 of record NW_006780838.1, on the reverse strand, counting down.
CATTTATGAGCAAAAGTTTAAGAACCACTGTCTGATGTACCAGGAATTCTGTGTTCTGTGAAAACCTATTCATTCCAAATCTCTTAAGCTTTTTCAAACATCCAGAGAATGGCTTTATTATTGAAGGTGCATATAACAGAATCTATCTCTATCTGCACCTGTCTTCTGTTACCACCCTGGACAGTGACAAAATTTGAAACCACCCACCAGAATTCTTTTCAAGTTTAACCATTTCTCAGTTTCCGTAAATCTATTACTTCTCTAACTGAACTACCACAGATAGGCCGAAGACTTCCAACAGCTGTATTCCTCACCAAGAAAGAAGGCTACTCTTCACCTTTGGAATTTACTCTGGTATTTATAGTACTGGCTTAAGAACGTGCCATGGGGAATAAAAGGATATTAGTATGTAGTTCTTAACTACATCACAGAGTGTTGATGGTGATATTCAGGTGAATTTGATTACAGGCTGATGGGTAGACTAACCTCTGGTCTGGTGCAGAAACCGAGAGGTTTTTCATGCTGGTGTCAAAGTTTTATTATGTTCTGGGTAGGAAGAGGGTTTGATACATTTTTTTTAACTATGGGGTTTATTTTTCTAAGTATGGGTTGATTGATCAGTCAGTTGATTGGAGATGCCCTTAAAAGAAAGTTTAAGTTTTCCCAGTGTGAACCTTAAAAGATCAGAGAAATAAGTTCATTTATTTAATTCTCTGTTGGGAGAACAAAACTTCTCTCCCCTGACACTTTATTATCTTTGATTTTTCAAAGGGTCTTGATCGGTGGTTGTGCCGCAGCTAGAATTTATGGGACTTTGGTTGCTATATAGTCGGCATTTAGAAAATCTGAAGTATCATAAATAAAGTTATTTATTTAATTACACTACCAGTCTTTTTCACTGGCCTGTTTGGTGTGTTCATTAATGGGTGGTGGTGTGAGACTAAAACTAGGACCCAAGCTAATCTAGCTTTTGCTGCAGCTGAGCAAACAAACACTTTCGATGGCTGGGAAGCCTTTCCATTAGGGTTGTGCTTAAATGAAGTAATAGAATTGTGTTGATTATTTTCTTTATGAAAATAAAGAAACTAGTTCTTCTGAGGAAGTTGAAAAAGCGTGGGGTGTAGATGTTGGTGTCAGGTAGGTCTGACTAACCTCCCAGTGCTGTAGCCCATAGTGAGGTAACCCAGGGCCAAACGTAGAGCGCTAGGGCTGTGCTCCTCTATCCTTTATGGTTCCTTCTTTTGCAGAAGGAGGCCCTAGAGCAAGGATAGAAATGTGCCATTTACAAGTAGAGGCTTATTTTGGATCCCATGATAGCTGATTTGAACTCTTTCAGTTTCATGCCATTTAGCTTTTTTTTTTTTTTTTTTAAGCAGTTTGGTTTTCTTAACTTTTTTGCTGTCCTTACAAACCAGTTACTAGGCTCAGGGGCCAACAGTAAATTGCTTATTAGAGCCAGTCAGAGCTGGGTCCAAGGAATTTTCTATTCCTTGTCCCAAAGGTTACCTCTTAGAGGAAGTTATTCTCTCTCAGCTATTGTCTTATATGATGGATCTTTCCTTTTGGGATCTTTCTAATAACCACTCAAAACTTTCCGTTTCACTTAAAAGTATGAAAAAACATGGCAACAAAAAGGGTAGAAAATTCCAAAAGGTATACTTCTGAGAGTTTGTTTTACTGTGCTCTGATAACTTTAGTTTAAAATGCTTAATGAATCTATTACTCAAGTTCAAGCCCAGATATTCAAGTGCTTCAGTTGATCTCTTCTGGCTATTTCTATATTCTTCTTACTGTTATTAATAACGATGCTGAAGGAGTCCCTGTAATTTGCAGCATTGCTTACCCATATTTTTCTAATGTTAGAAAAATATGGGCTTTTCTTCTCCATTATTCCTTTCTCCTGCTTACCAAAATTCACTTTTATAGAGAATGCCTTTTTCCATACTGCCCAGTACTCAGATCAGACATGGGAGTACAATCCTGAGAGTGGAGATGAGTAGTGAGAGGAGTCATCATGAGGGCACTTTTTGTATCTGGAACCAATTAATATTGATTTTAGTTCTTTCCTGTTGGACGCTGAATACAAAAATGTACTTATGGAGCTTTTTGATGCAATGACTTTTGGCCTCTATGGAATTGAGGCACCTCGGACTTGCATTCCCACCATTAATTTTCTATTTCATTGTTAATGATCTCAACCTGAGGAAAAGGACTTTAAAGAACTGGACTAGCCTTTTTGGTTTTCTAATACCTCATGTTTGATCACTAGCCAGATATGATTTCTTGGAAATTGACTGCATTTTCTAACTTGCAATATTAAGCTATTGAGGATAAATGGCCATGTCTAGTGTTACACTGAATTTTGTGGCAAATGTAAAGAGTAAATGGATTCTACTGGGAATTAAAATGATTGTGTTCTATTCTCCTTTTGGGGTAGGGGTTGTTTAGCCTGGTCTCCAAAAAGATATAGAGCTTTTCATCATGATCTTTATAAACTAATGTTGTTATTCCTTTATAAATCTGCACACCCGTAAGTTTTATGGGGCAGAAGAAAATGAGGAACAAGTGACTCTTGAGGATGTTTATTGGATAAGAAGCTGAGACAGCTGAGCCATGTCCTAAGGGATCTTTCTCATTTTCTTTGTGCCTAGTACAAAGTATCAGAAGTATCACTTTAGTATCAAAGTATTTGCATCTATTCCTATCCTATTAGCTCTTAAGGAGGGAAATCAATTCCAATCACACTTTACCATGATGGAAGATGTTTCCTCATGAAAAATGCCAATACAGATTTTAAAAAATCTATTCCAAATGCACTTTCTAATTTTTTGCTTTTAAAATGGCTTCTTGGAACCAGGTTTATTGTATTTGTACTTAATTTTTTGTTCTCATCTAAATGTGCATTTTCTGACTATAGAAGAAGCTTTGTTATGTAATTTAATAATAAATTAGAAATATGAATGGTGTGTCTGTTGTTTGTATTGGAATAGTGCCATCAAGGCAGTTTGGGGTAGTATTTTGAAATCTTTGGTATTAATAAGTAGTTTTCATGGTGTCCTAAAACCCAGGGTGAAACAGTACAGGCACTGAAAAGCTGTCACCTATCATTCAAAAACATCATAGGAATATTCCACTAATAATTTAGCCCAAGAAGTGAAGGAGAATCTCTTAGCAAAATGAAACTTTAGGAAGTATGATGGAAATGTTAAATAGTAGAATTTAGCAATAAAAACAAGTTCTTGCCCTCCCTAAATAATGACATTTAATTGTATAGATCTGAGGACCCCCAACCCCCCAAAAGAGTTTGAAAATCCCTCACTTCCCATTACCTCTCCAAATGTTCTCATTCATGTATTCTGCATCCTTTTAAAAAAATAACAGCATAGGGACTTGACCTGGTTGTCAAGTGGGTAAGACTCCGCCCTCCCAATGCAGGGGGCCCGGGTTCGATCCCTGGTCGGGGAACTAGATCCCACATGCATGCCACAACTAAGAGTCTGCATGCCGCAATTAAACATGCCGCGACGAAGATTCCACGTTCCGCAACTAAGACCCGGTGCAACCGAAATAAATAATTAATAATAAGTATTTTTTAAAATAACAGTATAATTGAGATATAATTCAATTCACAAAATTCACCCTTTCAAAGTGTACCGATGGATTTTAGTATGTTAGTTGTGCAACCAGCACCACTGTCTAACTTTAGAACATTTTCGTCATCCCAAAAGGAAACCCTGTCCCCACTGGTAATGATTCCCCACCCCCCGTTCATCCTTTTTATCTGACCACGCTGTTCTTCCTTTGTGGGCCACCCCCAGCTTTTCCCTCCCATCCACTCACATGGCTTCTAAAGCCACCTCTTCCTTGGGATCTTGACCTTTTTACAGATTAACAAACTAGTGCAGAGGACTAATTTGCTCAAAATCAGAGTGAACAGTTTAAGGATTTGAATCTTAAGGGCTCTTTGGTGCCAAACCTTGTCCTAGTTCCACAAAGTGTATTATAACTCATGCTGCATGATTAGGAAAGAAGCTGTAGAAGAACCACCAATTTTGCCTGATTTTAGAGGCAATACATTTAGAATATTTGAAGCCCTGTGGCTTGATTATTTTCAGGGAATGCTAGCTACTAGCCAAGGGCTTAATAAAGAGTTCTCATTTGTAAATCACTATTTCTTTACGAGAAATAATGCATTGAAGTTGTAGGAAATTTTTTTTTTAATGGGTTTAATTTGGACCAAACTTCCTGCCCATTTCTTCTAGTTTAGAACCTTGCAGGTCTTCCTAGAGATGGCTGAGGCCAAGCCTGAAAAAGCACCTCAGCACAGATCCTCAGTCAGTGCCACCCAGACCGTGTCGTGGTACATTTCCCTTTAGGTGGCATGGCTTTGAAGGGCTGCCAGCTCCTTACCTAACCTGGCCTTTCCTTAGGATCCGAGGCTCTGCCCCAACATGCCTTGTCTGCTACCAGAGGCGCCTAGAAGTAAAAACAAAACAAAACAAACAAAAAAAAAAACAAAGGCGGCCAGGGAATCTCACTGAAGGTGTTTGCTATCAGGACATTTTCTCTTGTTTCTATAAAGCAAGAGCCATGAGAAAAACAAGTGTATTCCTCCTTCCTAAGATAAAGATTTGCAGGCCGAGTTGGACCAAAGAGAAATGCACTTCAGTCTGATGCCTTCGGCTCCACTCAACTAAGACTTCTCACCTTGGCAGAGCTGATCAGCTTGCAAAGCTCTTTATTACTAACTCTCGGAAGACACTTAAAAGCTAAGAAGATAGGAAGCTGAAAGTCTGTTGAAACTTTTTGCTTAGAGGAATCCCAGAGATCATTGACAATGTTCTCCTCACCCTTGTAAAACTGCCTTCTAATTTGTTATCCCGATCTGTGGTATTCATTTTCTCTCCTTTGAGGTATAAAGCTCTTAGGAAACAGTCACTTTGTCTTAATTGGTACATTTCTTTTAGATACTCTCAAACATTCAATTAGTCTTTTACTGATGAAATTGCTTACAGCTTGAGAGAGTAGGCAAATATGGTTGGTAACTACTTTTAACTCAGCGCCAAAAAAGTATGGTTTAACCATAATTATTTCCCCCAAAGTGACAAGTTATCCCTAAACGAATGTGGCACTTGCTTTTTTTTGTTTTTTACAGTTCTCCCTCTCATTAAGGATAATGCCGAGAATATGGCATTTGGGGGGTTTTCGCCCTGGAATCAGTTCTCAATCAGTTCTCCCTGTGGCAAACAGCCCTCTGGGCTGACTGCACTGTCTCCCATCTAACCCCTCTACCCGCTCTGCGCTTAGCTGCCTAGTTTATCTTCCTAAACAACTTCTAATCTCTCATCACTCTGTTCAAGAATATTTGGCATGGCCTTCCCTGGTGGTCCAGTGGTAAAGAATCCACCTTCCAGTGCAGGGGACGGAGGTTCGATCCCTGGTTGGGAACTAAGATCACACATGCAGCGGGGCAACTAAGCCCACATGCCGCAACTAGTGAGCCCGCGCACTCTGGAGCCCGTGCGCCCTGGAGCCCGTGCGCCACAACCAGAGAGGAGCCCGCGCACCGCAATGAACAGCCGTACGCTGCAACAAAAAGAACCCGCATGCCGCCACAAAGATCCCTCGTGCTGCAACTACAATGCAACACAGCCTAATTAATTAATTAATTAAAAGAAAAAAGAATATTTGGCAGCTTCCTTCTGTCTCTGCCAGTGTGTTATAGCGCAGTGTGTTATAGCAGCACTTTGCTTTGTACGTACATACCTGCGTGCCTGCATACATCACACATAAAAAATCCTTTTCACTTAGTGAGGCAGTATTCTCCTTTTACAGATAAAGAAACAAGCCCAAGAGATCAGAGTACTCCTGATAGCCATCTGCTGCCCTTTGCCTAACCAGAGTTTCCTCATCTCTCGTGAATGAGCAGAGCCGCCTGGTGCAATGGAAAGAACGAGGCTTGGAGTTTCTGACTATATCCTGGCCCTGGGTCTGATCCTTTTAGGCCGAGGGCAAGTCACTAAACCACTCTTAAGTTCAGTTTTCTCATCTGCAGAATGGAGTCCAGTAACTTTATGCAGTTGTAGAGATCAAGGATAACAATGGGACCAAATTCCTCAGAACGTTCTCAAGAACTAATGTGGAGGCAGAGAGTTTTCCATGAGGCTGCAAATCCCTGGAGAGCCAGGGCAGTGGTCTGTTCATCTTAGTATCATGTTTATGAACCTTATGCAGAAACTGTCACAGAATTAAGTTCAATTAAATCTGACTCAGAGCCCCCATCCTACTGGGCTTAGCAAAAAAAATAATAATAATCCTGCTCATAATTGAATCTCCTTCCCTTTGCCTCTTGGGCTATGCAAAGCTCCCAAGAGTCTTTCACAGTCCGGAACACTTGGGGCAGGTACTCTAATCCGCACCGGACCCCACTGATAACACTTGCCATCTGAGTCCGTGTAGTCCTCCTTGGAAGCCACCAGCTGCTCTGCTTCTGTGTCACCCTTGGACACAGGGATCTTTGCCAAGGAGCTCCTGGGCCAGGGGGTTCAGCCTCCCTGGCACATAGGAGGCATTAAGTGGTTGTTGAATAAATGGAGGAAGGAATTTTTTAAATGCCACAAAGTTTTAACGCTGATTTGCTTGTGTTTGACCAGTTCCCAGAGATGGTCCTGCTCTGTGTTGTGTCCTGCTCTCCATACAGCTGGAAGGGGTGCCTCTCACAGCACCATGTGGTTTGCCCACTCCTTAGAATGGTGAAGTTTGGGGTCAGAGTTCTTCCAATGGTCTCAACTTGGAAAGATTTACACATAAAGAAAAAACATTTTTTCCTTATATATAAATACGTATATATATTTGGGAGATGTATATATAAAGATGTTCATGGCAGCATTGACTGTAAAAGAAAGATGGTAAGTAACCTAAATGTCCATCAGAAGGAGGATGGCTAAATAAATTGTGTAAATCTATACCCTGGAATACTAATCAGCTGTTAAAAAGAAAGGTAACTTGCTATGTACTGATACGGAATGATATCCAGGATATGTTAAGTGGGGAAGTGATAATACCCATCCCCCAGGGGGCATTTAGCAATGTCTGGAGACGTCTTTGGTTGTCTTAACTGGGCTGGGGTGGAGTAGGGCAGATGCTACCGGTAGTGGATAGAGGCCAGAGGTGCTGCTAAAAAAATTTACAGTACAAAGGACAGCAAAGAATTATCAGGCCCCAAAACGTCAGTGGTGCCAAAGTTGAGAAACCCTGGCTCAAACTGAATTCGTATTAAAGTTGACAGTATCCCCCCAGGCATGAAGGTTACTCAAATGGGTTCCGGAACCACCGATTCCTCCTGTGAGCTGCTTCCGGGACAAAGGTGGCACATGTGATCTTCCCTGACCCTCTAGCCTTTCCTTCCTGCCTCATCTCATCACTTCTTCACCCCCCCCAACACACACATTTGCGCCATCCCAAGTGACTTGATGTCCCAAGGCCTTTGTAAAGTTCCTCTTTTGGAATGGCCTCCTTTCCAAGCCTGCCTGTGCAATGCTTCCTCCTTGTTTCTAAACCCTGTTTATGGGGAGTAACTGCTTAATGGGTATGGCGTTTCCTTTTGGGGTGACAAAATGGAAACTACATAGAGGTAATGTCTGCACAATGATGTGAATGTACTAAATGCCACTGAACTGTACACTTTAAAATGATTAATTTTATGTTGTGTGAATTTCACCTCGATTTTCCACTTAAATGGTCTTTCCTCTGGGAAGACTTTCTGACCTTCCCCTCCTCTGTGCCTCCTGTTTTCCTTTGTGATCCCACAGTCCCTATCGATCAACATAGTAGGTGTTCAGTAATTATTGAGAAAGAGAAAGAGAGAAAGAAATGGAAGGATCTGGTTGCCCTGCATTAAAGTGCAGTGGCTGTAACACTGGAAATGAATGTCATCAGATGCTATGGCTTCCCCACTAACTGCCGCCTCACTGCTTTACAGCAGCCCAGCCCTTCAGGTTCCTTTCCCTGGGTTCAATCAGATAAATTAGGCCCCTTGGCACGGGGTACCTGATTTCCCACAACTGTTCCAAGACAATCCTGTTGCCAAAGAAAGCTTGGAATCAAAGAGTGACTGCAAATCAGGACTGCACTATCAGCTCATAGGAGCGTAATTGCCAAGGAAATCCCACTTTGTGGATCTCAGAAAGCTGCGTGGCAGTTTCTTTAATCGGTGTGAGGACCATCCCTTCCATTTCCGAACAAGGCAGGACTTGAGCCTGTGAGAGAAATGGGGCCATTTCATACTGTCTTTCAAAATCGTACATTAAACCTTTTACTAATAAGTCCACTTCTAAGAATTTATCCTACAGGTACAAAAAGATGTATATATAAAGATGTTCATGGCAGCATTGACCATAAAAGAAACATAGTAAGTAACCTAAATGTCCATCAGAAGGAGGATGGCTAAATAAATTCTGTAAATCTATACCATGGAATACTCTTCAGCTGTTAAAAAGAAAAGGTAACTTGCTATGTACTGACGTGGAATGATCTCCAGGATATGTTAAGTGGGGAAATGATATGCATGTGTCACAGACACATACATATGGGTTTTTTTAAAACAGATTTATTGGGTATAACTGGCATATAATAAACTCCATATGTTTAAACAATTTGATCACCCTAATCAAGACAATGAATATATCCATCATCCCCAGTAGTTTCCTGTGCCCCTTTGTAAATCCCTTCCTCCAACCCCTTCCCTGGGTGGTTCCCCAAGCAACCACTGCTCTGCTTTCTGTCACTATCAATTAGTTTGCACTTTCTAAAGTTTTCTGTAAGTGGCATCATACAATACATACTCTTTTGGTATGGGTCTGGCATCTTTCACTTAGCATAATTATTTTGAGATTTATCCATGTTGGTGAGTGTACAAATAGATCATTCTTTTTTTAAGTAACTGTCAAATGGTTTTCCAAAGTATACCATTTTACAATTCAGTCTGAGAGTTCCAGTTCATCCACATCTTCACCAACACTTGGTACAACGCCTTTATGTTTTAGCCGTTCTCACAGGTGTGTGGTGATGTCTCATTGTGGTTTTAACTTGCATTTCCCTAATAACTAATGATGTTGAGCATCTTTCAGGTCTTTATCTGTCACCTGTGTATCTTTTTGGGTGAAATGTCTGTTCAAATTTTTCCCTGTTTTTATGGGTTGTTTATTTTATGTGCAGAATTTGAGGGAAGATATTCAAGGAGATGGTATGAGCAGTTGCCTCTGGGAAGCAGAATGAGCAGACTGGAAGGCACAGATGAGAAGGACTCAATGTCTCACCCTCCATATACCACATTTTTTGTTTACATTATATTTTATTTATTTGTTTGTTTGTTTGGCTGTGTTGCATCTTCGTTGCTGTGCACAGGCTTTCTCTAGTTGTGGCGAGCAGGGGCTACTACTCTTCATTGCGGTGCATGGGCTTCTCATTGCAGTGGCTTCTCCTGTTGTAGAGCACGGGCTCTAGGCATGTGGGCTTCAGTAGTTGTGGCTCAGGCTCAGTAGTTGTGGCTCGTGGGCTCTAGAGCGTAGGCTCAGTAGTTGTGGCGCACGGGCTTAGTTGCTCCGTGGCCTGTGGGATCTTCCTGGACCAGGGATCGAATCTGTGTCCCCTGCATTGGCACGTGGATTCTTGACCACTGCGCCACCAGGGAAGTCCCTAAATTATATTTTAAAAAGAGAAGTAGGTTGCTCTGAAAAAGGGCAGTATTGAAAGCATGTTTTTTAATGGATGGATGGAGACTGTTCTGTTTAGCCAAGAGCAATTCAGAAACTCCACACTGGTAGGAAACTGGAACTCTGAACTATTAATGAGACACTGAGCATTTTACAGTGTTTTGTATTTAATCATTTACGGTGGTGATGTCTGGGCTATGGCTCCTCTAAGACCCCATCAAGCCGACTTGGTATTTATATTTAAGTGAATACTGTTCCAGTTTTTTAATTTCCTCCCTCTTCCCTGCAGAAGGTGACCTATGGAAAGAGAAGCCAAGAGTGGCTTTCACAGCCTGTCTGTGGTAAATGATTTGGTAAAATTTTCCTTTTCACAGCCTGCTTTCTGCTTCCAGCCCTGCTTCCCACCTTGGGACGTGACTTAGGCTTGTAGGTGTTGTTTTGCAGACCCTGGGTAAGTGCCTCATCCAAGTTCATGTCCTTTTAAGAAAGCAGTAGTGAATTGACAAGAAATGCTTTGTTTTCTAAGACCTCTTTGTGACTATTCTGGTCCTGCTCTTTTTTTTTTTTTTTTTTTTGCTGTACGCGGGCCTCACTGCTGTGGCCTCTCCCACCACGGAGCACAGGCTCCAGACACACAGGCCCAGCGGCCATGGCCCACGGGCCTAGCCGCTCCGCAGCTTGCGGGATCCTCCCAGACCGGGGCATGGACCCGCGTCCCCTGCATCGGCATGCAGACTCTCAACCACTGCGCCACCAGGGAAGTCCTCTGGTCCTGCTCTTTGATCCAGCCCACTAATTAGTTCATAAAAATTTCACATAAATTAAATTCTATCTCCTAGTCGGGGCTGCATTCTATCAGATTAACATTTGACTCCAAGGAAATGTGGACATTTGCCTTAAAGAAGTTCTTTATTCCAGGGAAGGATCTATATTGTTGTCATTATTTGAATGTCATTGATTATGCTGTGAAACTCTGTTTCAGCCTAAAACTCTGTGCATCCCTCTGTTGAAAACAGCAGAATTTTAGGGATCAATTCACTGGCTCAGCATCTAAGCTTTTTTATTACTTTTTTTCTGACAAAATTGATGTGTGTTTATTATAGAAATAAGGATCAAATAGAAAAATAGAAATAAAAACTACCTATTTCCCCAACATTCTGTGATAATGGCTGTTAACCCTTGGAATGTTTTTCATTTTTCAAATATCTAAACACTTAAACATGCATATATTTTTAAATTGGGATCCTCTGGTACGTATTATCTTGCAAACAGGTTTTTTTCATGTAATACAGCCTACACAGCCTCCCGTGTCATTAAATTTTCATATGCAGCAGTCTTTGCAATGGCTGCACTGAATTTCATTATGCAGATGCCCAACTTCTGATTGTTTAATTGTACAGCTATAACACTATATTTTTAACTATAAAGTGGTTTTCCATTTTTATCCCATTATAAATAACTGAGCAACACTTGGTTTTTCTTTTTAAAAATCTACAAGCAGGATACATTCTGCCAACTCCCAGACTACTGTTATGTCTGCAGCCTCATCGTTTCTTTCTGGGTGTGTGTATGTATGTATTTGTTTGCTGTTTTTTTTTTTTTTTTTTTTTTTTTTGGCGGTGCGTGGGCCTCGCATTGCTGTGGCCTCTCCCGTTGCGGAGCACAGGCTCCGGACGTGCAGGCTCAGTGGCCATGGCTCACGGGCCCAGCCGCTCCACGGCATGTGGGATCCTCCCGGACTGGGGCACGAACCCGTGTCCCCTGCATCGACAGGCAGACTCTCAACCACTGCGCCACCAGGGAAGCCCGCTTTTTTTTTTTTTTTTTTTTTTTTTTTATTGGACCCAGTTGAGCTCTCCAGTTTGCCGTGAAGAAAGCTCTAGGCTATTGTCGATATAAGAAGAAGGGAGTCCAAGGAGGACAGTGCCAGAGTAGAGAGAGTAGCACTCACCCACTTAGAGTGGACCAGGAATGCTTTTATGGAAGCAGGGTTGGTGAGGGAGGGGTACTAAATGACCTCCCCTGAAAGGGTCCTTTTTTTTTTTTTTAAGATTTTTTTTTTTTTGATGTGGACTGTTTTTAAAGTCTTTATTGAATTTGTTACAATATTGCTTCTGTTTTATGTTTTGTTCTTTTGGCCAAGAGGCATGTGGGATCTTATCTCCCCAACCAGGGGTCGAACCTGCACCCTCTGCATTGGAAGGTGAAGTCTTAATCACTGGACAGCCAGGGAAATCCCTGAAAGGTTCCTTTTAAAACCCTGTCTCATGGTCCATGCTTTGGAACACTCCACCTCCTATTTGTTGATTCATTACTATGATCATTCTCAATCCTTGCTGCATATTAGAATCACCTGGGAAAGAGCGTTTTAAATATATATATACTCCAGTTCTACCCCCAAGAAGTTTCAATCCAATTGCACTGGGTGGAGCCTAGACATCGGAATTTTTTATAAGCTCTCTAGGTGATTTTGCAGCCAGGGCCGAGAACCTCTGCTTTATGGCTTCTGTCTTCCAGTGGGGCTGGAATCACTGGCCTGGGTGCTGAATCTCTTCAGGTCACAGGCTGCTCTTGAGGAGTTCCTACTTCCCTTTGGGCTCTGCCAAAGTCATAAGCAGCTGTTTGAAAAATGCTGGTGCATGGAGGAAATGGTCTCCCAGCTCACTCCAAGCGATTAGGCTGGAAGATCAGCATTTCGCTGCAGCTGCATCCACCTCCCCAGACAGCCAATTAGCCACAGACTCAGCAGACACTGCCTAAACGAGCTCTTTCGGGGATGAACTTTTAATGCCCAGAAGCACATTATGTAGCTAAACAATACTATATTCATATCAGGCAAAAACATCTTGCTTTGAGTCACAGTACTTGTTTCCTGGAGAAAGAGGGCCTCGCCTTAGACCTGGAACGTGATGGTACCCAGATGGATGGAGAAGAGGGAGAAGCGTGCCTGGGATTCTGGGGATGCAGCCAGCTATGGAGGAGGGAGCATTAATCCAGAGTCAGAGGATACGGGTTTGAATCTCATCTCTACTTTTGCCTAGCAGCATGACCTTGCAGTTAATCCAGCTAATGATCAATTCCTTCTCTATAAAATGGAGATAAAGATGGCTGCCATAATTATGTCAAAATTATGCTGTAAGTATGTTGTCAGGATTATGTGAGGAAATGCTCACAAGTATATCAACAAAGGCAGGGGTTCAGAGCTGACCTGACAGAAGAGAGATTTTTGTGTGTGCACCAGTGGTCAGAAACCAGGCCTCTTATGCCTCCTGAGTCCCCTCTTTTGCTGATACAGGGAAGGAGAGAACATTCAAGGTGGAGCTGGGAGCCATCTTCAACTCTGATAAGGACAACTAAGGGGAAGAAGAAATGTGAGCTGTGTTCTCTGTGGTGCCAGAGGACAGGCGGGTGGAGCCCAGCAACCAGTAGTTTAACAAGCCCTCCAGGTGATTCTGATGCACACAAATGTCTACCACTGCTCTAGAGTATTCCATTGTATGAATATCTACATTCTATTTAGCTGTTCTGTTGTAGGTGGATAATTTTTATTTTAAGTTTGGAACTATCACAAATTGTGCTGCTCTGAACATTCTTGAATGTGGGTTTGGGGCCACATATGTGCACTTTTCTGTTGCTTCTATATCCCTAGGAGTAGTATTGTTGGATTCTAGGTTGTGCATACACTGAGTTTTATGATACACCGTCAAACAGTGTTCCAAGGTGAATGTGCCAGTTTCCATTCCCACCAGCAACGTATGAATATTCCAGTTCCTCCACATCCTCACCTTGGTGTTGCCAGTCTGAACTTGCATTCCCTGATGCCTGATGAGGTTGAACATTTTTATATGCTCAGTCACTATTGAGGAGATATCCTTTGTATAGTGTCTGTCAAGTTTTTGCACATGTATTCATTGAATTATCTTTTTCCAATTAAATTTGCCATTATTGGATAAATATATTGCAAACATACCCTCCCATTCTGTGGCTTGTCTTTTCACTTTTTTTTTTCTTTATAAATTTATCTTATTTATTTATTTTTGGCTGTGTTGGGTCTTCGTTGCTGTGCGCAGGCTTTTCTCTAGTTGCGGCGAGTGGGGGCTACTCTTCGTTGTGGTGCACGGGCTTCTCATTGCAGTGGCTTCTCTTGTGTGGAGCATGGGCTCTAGGCACGTGGGCTTCAGTAGTTGTGGCACATGGGCTCAGTAGTTGTGGCACGTGGACTCAGTAGTTGTGGCTCGTGGGATCTAGAGTGCAGGCTCAGTAGTTGTGGCGCACGGGCTTAGTTGCTCTGCAGCATGTAGGATCTTCCCGGACCAGGGCTCAAACCCATGTACCCTGTCTTGGCAGGCAGATTCTTAACCACTGCACCACCAGGGAAACCCTCTTTTCACTTTCTTAATGATGGTTTTGATGAATAGAAGTTCTTCATTTTAATATAACTCAATTTATCCTTTTTTTTCATTTATGGCTGGTATTTTTTATATCCTGTTGAGAAATCTTTACCTACTCCTAAGGCCAGGAATACATTCTCCAGTGCTTTCTTCTTGAAGCTGTGTTGTTTTACTTTTTGTATTTAATGTAATAATTATTCTGCAGTTGATTTCTGTGTGCAATATGAGGTAGAGGTCAAGATTCACTTTTCCTTACAGATATGCGGTTGATCCAGCATCATTAATTGGAAAAGGCCATCCTTTCCTCACTGCACTGGTTTGTCAGCTTTGTCATAAATCAAGAAACCGTGTATGTGTGGATCCTTCATTCTTCTCCACTGGCCTATTTTTCTATCCTGAGTCAATACCAACCACTCAATGTTATGTCTGATAGTAAAAATCCTGCAGATTTGTTCTTTTCCTCAAGATCATCTTGGCTATTCTTGGTCCTTTTTAATTTAAATAAATTTCAGAATCACGTTGTCAGCTTCCACAAAATGTCTGCTGGACTTTGAGATTACACTTAATACATAGATCAGTTGGAAGAGAACATCTTTATAATATTGAAACTTCCTATCCAAGCACATGGTGTTTTCCTCCATTTATTTAGGCCTTTTTAATATTTCAGTGCCTTTTGTGCGTGTGTGTGTGATACACGGGCCTCTCACTGTTGTGGCCTCTCCCGTTGCGGAGCACAGGCTCTGTACGCGCCAGCTCAGCGGCCATGGCTCATGGGCGGCATGTGGGATCCTCCCGGACCGGGGCACGAACCCGTGTCCCCTGCATCGGCAGGCGGACTGTCAACCACTGCACCACCAGGGAAGCCCTATTTCAGTGCCTTTTACTGGCAGATTCTGATGTCTCTCTGATCACTGTCCCTATGAACAGAGCCCTTTTCATTTTACATCTTCCCTGTTATTAGGGACAATGTGCAGGATATAAAACTGTGGGCTTACCTCTCACACCCATTAGGATGGTTACTACCAAAAAAAAAGAAAAGAAAAAGAAAAGTATCTGAGGATTTGGAGAAACTGGATCCCTTGTGCACTGTTAGTAGGAATGTAAAATGGTGGAGCTGCTATGCAAAACAGAATGGCAGTTCCTCAAAAAATTAAAAATAGAATTATCATATGATCCAGCAAGTCCATTTCTGGGTATATACCCAAAAGAATTGAAATCAGAGTGTCTAAGATATATTTGTACACCCAGGTTTATTGCAGCAGCATTCACAATAGCCGAAAGGTGGAAGCAACCCAAGTATCTATTGATGGATGAATGGATCAACAAAATGTGGTATGTATGTACAATGGAACATTATTGGGCCCAAAAGTAAGGAAATTCTGACATACGCTACTACATGGATGAACCTTGAGGACATTATGTTAAGTGAAAGAAGCCAGTCACAAAAAGACAAATACTGTATAATTCAACTTACGTAAGATACCTAGAACACTCAGACTCTTAGAGACAAAGCAGAATGGTGGTTGCCAGGGACACGGGGAAAGAGGAAATAGGAAGTTAGTGTCTAACGGGTATAGAGTTTCAGGTTTGCAAGACGAAGAGTTCTGCAGATGGATGGTGGTGATGGTTACATAACAATATGAATGCACTTGACATTACTGAATCATACGCTTAAAAATGAGTAAGATGGGGCTTCCCTGGTTGCGCAGTGGTTGAGAGTCCGCCTGCCAATGCAGGGGACACGGGTTCATGCCCCGGTCCAGGAAGATCCCACATGCCGCGGAGCAGCTGGGTCCGTGAGCCGTGGCCGCTGCGCCTGCGCATCCAGAGCCTGTGCTCCGCAATGGGAGAGGCCACAACAGTGAGAGGCCCGCTACCACAAAAAAAAAAAAATAGGAAGACTAATCCCTGTTTAAAATAGGTTGTCATGAGGATCTAATGAGATTGTGTATGTGAAAGTAAGTGGCACATAGTAGATGTTCAATAAATGTTAGTTGGATGTGAATTTGTTAGTCTAAAATAGAGCTTCTGAGAGTGGAATGGAGTATCTCATGATTTTTCACCAGGTAATTAGCATTAAGAATGAGACTGAAGTTTTTGGTGAAAATGAAAATCTGCAATTTACTATGGATTTAATTCACCTGCGCTCCATCTAGCTGCCCACTATTAGCCATCTCTAAAAGGGGTGACTTTTTCATGTCTCTTTGCTCTCCAGTCACATGCCCTTGTCCCCAGAGGGAAGATTTTCTTAATTTCTGCATCAGTGAATCCCTCCTTAAGCAGGGAGAAGTCTCAAGGGAGATGGTTTTCCTTCTCTGCAGGACCAAGTGTCCTCCTGAGAATGAGCCTCCAGGGCTCAGCCCCCCACCACCAAATCCCCCACCTCCCCGCATCCCTGATCTGCCCTGGGGAGATGCCTCTGAGCTAGGGAGGTGTCCTGGGGCACAGGGCTCTCTGGGGACTCCAGCCTTCTGGGCCGTGGGTATCTCAAGGAGGCTCCTTGGGCAGGCAGGACTTTGCCCTTGGTGTGGTTGGACCCTGCAGGGCTACTGTTGGGGCCGGGACTGAGTTGCAGGAAAATTTCAGGAACAGACTTCCCAGAAACATGAGTGGTTATCCAGAGATGAGAACCCGAAGACCTCTTGTTAAAATGATTTGGTCTATGAAGTTCAATCCATACCAGATATAGTTCTGGCTGGGTAAGTGTTGATGGCTGGAGGTGACCAGAAAGAAGACTGACAGCATCAGAGGAGGCAGCTGGGAAAGGGACTGGATTTGGGAGACAGATAGACCTGTGCTTAATTTTAAACTAGAAACTGTCAGAAGCTCTTTTGTTGGATCACACTTGTAAACTGTTGCTGGTAGGAGACAGCAAATTGCAACAGTCTTCTCAAAAGCCTCTATGAGATACTTTTTGATTTTGAAAGAACAAAGACCCAGAAAAGTGGGGTGATTTTTTTAATTTTTTTTTGGTTGTGTTGGGTCTTCGTTGTGTGCGGGCTTTCTCTAGTTGCGGCTAGCAGGGGCTACTCTTCGTTGGGGTGTGCAGGCCTCTCATTGCAGTGGCTTCTCGTTGCAGAGCACGAGCTCTAGGTGCACGGGCTTCAGTACTTGCAGCACACGATCTCAGTAGTTGTAGCAGGCAGGCCCTAGAGTGCATGGGCTTCAGTAATTGTGGCTCATGGGCTTAGTTGCTCCGTGGCATGTGGGATCTTCCTGGAGCAGGGATCGAACCCATGTCCCCTGCATTGGCAGGCAGATTCTTAACCACTGTGCCACCAGGGTAGTCCCCCCGATTTATTTTTAATTAGCAAGTGCAATTGATGTATTTCATTTGAAGTGATGAATATATACAGTTGGTATATATTCAACTGTAAATATATATGAATATATAACAGTTGAACTATTACCATCTCCTGCCTGAACCACAATTTTTTCACAGTTATCTAAAATATATTTTACAGACATAGAGCTTTACATTTCAGATGGATAAAGGCAAACTCATACATTAAACCAATCTGACAGCAAGAGAATCTTTATCTTCCTGTGTTGAACAAGACCAGGGTCGCCCAATTTAAATTCCTGTGAGAACTTTGCCTCGGTTAATTAATCAGCTAATCAAACCTCTTTGTCAAATTCAATCTTGTGATTGAATTTTCTTATCAGCAGAGACTAAGGTTTTTGATATAACAGTGTCCAGATGAAAAGGACATCTGGGTCCCTGAGATGGGCTTCAGAGCTTCTTTTTAATTAAAAGCCTCTTTTATATGTAACCCATATTTCTGATTTGATTTTTTTTTTCTAAAAGATGAAGCTTTTATTATTGTATCTGGAGTTCTAAGTCTAACTCCACTTCTGACCAGCTCTGAAGCCTTGAGCAAGTTCAGTTAAGTTCTCAGATTTCTGTACAAACAACCCCAAAGAGTTATGAGATATAGTCCCCACACGGGGCAGACGTGGGACTCTGACATCAATGTCATTAGACCACCTTCTCTGTGCCTTTCCCTGTCCTGCCTGTGCCTAAGCCTGGGCCCAGAGCCACCAGCCCTCCCTCCCCAATGCCACCCCAACAGGCATGAAGAACATGAAGAGATCAGTATACAAAATAGCATGAACTGGGTCATCACAACTGAGTGAAAACATACACATCACTCTGAATTCACTCATTCATCAAACATGCAATAAAGCACCTACTATGTGCCTGGCCCTTTCCTGGGCATTAGCTGTGTACAAGGCAGACTTAAGACAGACTCTTTCTTGGGCTTCTGTATAACTCAACTTGTATACACTGTGTACACACAACCAACCAAGAGAAAACCCAACAGCAGACACTTAAAAAAAAAAGTGGGGGCGCTTCCCTGGTGGCACAGTGGTTAAGAATCCGCCTACCAATGCAGGGGACACGGGTTCGAGCCCTGGTCAGGGAAGATCCCACATGCCGCGGAAAAACTAAGCCCATGTGCCACAACTACTGAGCCTGAGCTCTAGAGCCCACGAGCCACAACTACTGAGTCCGCATGTTGCAATTACTGAAGCCCATGCACCTAGAGCCCATGCTCCGCAACAAGAGAAGCCACCGCGATGAGAACCCCGTGCCCCGCGACAAAGAGCAGCCCCTACTTGCCACAACTAGAGAAAGCCCGCTCACAGCAATGAAGACCCAACACAGCCAAAAATAAAACTAAATAAAATAATTTTATTAAAAAAAAAAAAAAAGGCATTGGGGATTCCCTGGTGGTCCAGTAGTTAGGACTTGGCACTTTCACTGCCGAGGGCCTGGGTTCAATCACTGGTCGGGGAGCTAAGATCCCGCAAGCTGCATGGCGTGGCCAAAAAAAACAGATAAAATTAAGGTTGTGGTGGGAGAGAAACAGTAAACAAGCAAACAAAGAAGTCAATAAGATGAATTCGGGTGATGGTGGCAAGTGAGATGCTAAAAATAAGGCTGCTTAGTGTGAGAGGAGCTGACAGACACAATCTGGAGACATTTTTGTTTTGTTTGTTACGCTTTTTGCATTTTCCAAGTTTGCCACAGTGAAGTTGTATTAATTTTGTAATCAGAATGAAATTAAGGAAGGAAAAAAACCACTCCATACTCTGGTGGAAGTCACCCAGGAGGGAGAGTGTACACACCGGACAGTGGAAGAGTGGGGGGAGGTGGCTGGTGAGAGATTTTCCCTCTGTGTCCCCCACTTTCTACCCTGTCGTCATGTTGCGTTTGCAACGCGACCCGCTGCACAGGGAGCAGGCGCCGGTCTCCTCGGTGCCTGTTTTCCTCCTGCCTGTTCAACCAGCGCCAGAGCAGCTCCCACGGGCCGCGATCAAAACATGAGTTCACCGCGCTTGGTTCCCCTGGGAGGGCAGCCTGGCCCTGCCTGGAACTGTGGATCCCCCTCTCTGGGGAATGTCCTGAGGCTCCAGAGTGTCTCTCCCGGCCAACCAGCCAGAGGACGCCAGACCTGGGACCTCCCTCAGCTTCCCAACAGATGGATGGGTATGGGGAGGCCTCTGAGGTCTGGTTTGAGGGATAAAAGGGAAAAATCACACAGGCCCATTTTTCCATCCGGGTTTAATCCCACTACAGTAGACTTCCCAGCATCCGAGTTGTCCCTTAAATGGACGGAGTGCTACAACTACAGCCCCTCAGAAAGGTGAGCAAAGAGAAAGGAGCTCCAACTTCAGGAGGGGAAGGAGGTACCAGGGGCATCTGCCTCCACCTGGGGTCATGGGAGGGCAGGGTTCCAGCCAGGAGGCCTGGGGCTGGGGCTGAGAGGAAACTCCAGACAAGAGCCAGACAGAAGCATCCAGTTCTAGGGCAAGGACCAAGGGCAAGCACTGACTCCAAAGCAAAGGTCAGAAGTGAGCCCTGGGGAGGTCCTGGAGGCCATGCTGACGGATGATGGACAGAGCTTTTCTGGAGACGCATCTGGCCAGTCGGTCAGTCCAAGGAGGGGAAGAGCTTCTGGGGGCTTCCAGCCCCTCTGACAGCACCCACTCCATCCTGCCCCCGTGGCGCCCATGTTGTAGTGCTGAGACTGGCACGTGTAAGGAGGTGGGCTTGAGGGAATGGAAGGGGTCTGTTAATTAAAAGTGCTGCAAAGTCCAGCTACAACGCTAAGAGCACTTAGATGAGCCCTTTTATTATAAAGCAACTCGCTGTATATTAAAAACAAATTCCTTTCTAAAAGCCTAGAAGAAATATACTCAGATATTCACATTGATTGCTTCAGCTAATGGATTATGGGGAAGATTTTTTTAATTAAATTATAAATTGTCCAAGTAATACAGATATAAACGCTTGCTGTAAGATTCCATGGTTACAAGGTATATGGAATAAAAACTTGATCACTGGCCCAGTGCCACTCCCCCACCCCATGTGTGACTGCTGATATCAGTGTGGTGTCTATTACTTGTTTAGTTTTCATGTTTAAAAGTTTAAAGAATGCACATTGCATGGGCCGGGGAGCACAGAAAGTTCTCATGGAGGAGGGTTGTTGACCACATCTGAGGGGCCTGAGAGTCAGGCGAGCATTGCAGCAGGAGACAGAGGCCTTTGGGACACTGGTGCTTGCACCACTGCCCTCCTGCCCACTGCATTACTGGGACAGTCCCAAGGAGACCAAGTCTCCTCTCACCCAGAAACCTCTTCCCCTGACAGGCGACTGTGCACAAGGGGATCCTTGTTAAAACTTCCTTGAAGATCCTAGAATTCAAACCCGGTTGAGAAATGTGTACAGGAAAATTCTCCATCCAGTGAGAAGGCAGGAATGTGGGCTAATCTACTCGCAGCCACCCACTTTCCCAGCTCTTTGCCCCAGCAGGCAAATTCATGTGGAGAAGGAGGCTTCTGGCTGGTAGCCTGGCACTGCCAGTAGCCATGAAGAAAGTAAAAGCAGTTTAGAGGCCCATCCATCATTCCCAGGGGGGGTCCCCCAACAGTCAGATCTGGTCAGCCTCAGGGCTCCAGGGTCCCAGCCACCAGACCCCGGGTGCTTCCTTGTATAGTCCCACCTGCCAGCATCTTCCCTCTTCCTGACCCTCTGGTTGCTGTGGCAACGAGTCAGCCCCAGGCACTGCTCTTCTCCCTGGTTCCTGAGAGCAACAGAACCCAGTGAGGCCCCAGTAGCAAGAGATGCTCCTGGAGCACTTTCAGAATTTCCTCCCCTAGTGCTTAAGCCCTGTTTTTTTTTTCTTTTTCTTTTTTTTCTTTTTTTTTTTTTTTTTGCGGTACACGGGCCTCTCACTGTTGTGGCCTCTCCCATTCGGAGCACAGGCTCCGGATGCGCAGGCTCAGTGGCCATGGCTCATGGGCCCAGCCGCTCCGCGGCACATGGGGTCTTCCCGGACCGGGGCACGAACCTTTTTTTTTTTTTTTTTTTTTTTTTTTTTTTTTTTTTTTTTTTTTGCGGTACACGGGCCTCTCACTGTTGTGGCCTCTCCCATTCGGAGCACAGGCTCCGGATGCGCAGGCTCAGTGGCCATGGCTCATGGGCCCAGCCGCTCCGCGGCACATGGGATCTTCCCGGACCGGGGCACGAACCCGTGTCCCCGGCATCAGCAGGCGGACTCTCAACCACTGCACCACCAGGGAAGCCCTAAGCCCTGTTTTAAAATTATAGGCAGGAAAAAAAAATGGAGAGAGAAAAACTGAATACCTACATGCCCCACAATGGGAGAAATAGGTAAATACATGAGTGATGGTTTATACCTATTATACAGCCACTAAAAAAGATGTTTACAAAGAGTCTTTAATAACATAGGGAAATGCTTGGCTTAGCAAATCTACAGTAGGTTTGCAAGAAGATGCACCTCAAAGAAAGGGCTTTGGTGGCGCATTAAATTTAGGAAATACCATGTCCCTACCCTCTCTCACAGATTCATGTTGCACGTCGACGTGTTCAAGGCTCTGAGGAGTGTCACAGTCAAGCGACTGTATTTAGCTTTATTTAACTCAGTGTTTTCCGGATCTATTTGACGACAGAGCCCTTTTCTGTGGAAACCCCTTCTCGACCACAGGGCCGAGGCATGTTGCCCTCTGCCTCCCTGTCTCCCTGTTGGGTGGTCACTGTGTCTCCAGCACCTGGCGGGCTTCCCACACCTCCTCGGAGGCCCCCAGATCTCCTGGACATGGGGACTGCATTTCCTATCTCCTCTTCCTGCCCATGGCCTGGTACTTGGGAGTTTGCAGTAAGAGCTTTTGGATTGGACTGAATTACAGTCATGTTTGCTTCCAGTTTAGATACTGATGATCTGACTTTTCGTTTGTTCTTCTTTAAATGGTGTTTATCGTGGGAAATGAACAATCAGTCAGCCCCAGCACTGTCATTAATCTACCTACAATAAGGGATTAATCACCAATGGGCCAGAAGGCAGGTGCACTAACTGGCCTTCCTAATATTGCCATGTGATAAGCCCAGCACTTTCCCACCTGGACCTTGGCCTGTGCCAGCCGTTGGCCTGGCTCTGCCTCAATACCCTCCCCACTTCCACACCTGGGAAACTCCTTCGGGACTCGGTGTAAATGTCATTTCATTAGGGAGTGCTTCCCCGATTCCATCATCTGTGTTAGTTCCCTCCATCACATACTTTCATAGACACTTTCTACTACCCATCACAGATTGTGATTATGTATTCATTTGTTTAATCTCTCCAGACACTAAGCCATAAAATCCTTGAGCGTAGGCACCCAGTTGGTTTTGTTCAGCATAGTATACCCAACACTCAGCACAGTGTCTGGCACATAGTAGGCCAACAAATATTTGTTCAGCGAATGAACAATCAACTATAACTTGATATTACTTTACTTAAATTACTTAGCCAATACCTTGATATTCCACGTCTTAAATTAGCTCACCTTATTTTCCCATCTGTAAAATGGGTAGAAAAAAGGAAGGAAATTGAATTAGGTACAGATAAACCCTGAAATCTTAGGTGGCATAACACGTATAAGTCCAATGAGTAGCTTGGGATTGGGGAGGGGGGCTTTGTTCCACGTAGTCATCCAGGGACCCAGGGTGACAGCATCTCTGCTGTCTTCAATGAGTGGCTTCCAAGGCTTCCCTGGGAGTTCATAGCAGCTGGCAGATGGGAGAGATGGGGGATTCTGGGGGAGGTTTTTAAGGGCCAGGCCTGGAAATGAAACACATCACATCCATTCACATTCACTTGGCCAAAACCTAGTCCCATGGCCACATCTAACAGCAAGGGAAGCTGGGAAATGTAGCTAGGTGCCCAAGATTCAAAGGAAAATGGGTTTAGTGAAAAGCTAGCCTGTTCTTGCCACAGAAACTAATATATTGAGTGGGTTTAGAGCAGGGTTAGCAAACTACAACCGATGGGCCAGTTCCCGTGCACCCCATGTTTTTATAAACAAAGGTTTATCGGAGCACAGCCATACTCCTTTGTGTATTGTCTATGGCTCCTTTGTGCTACAACAGCAGAGTTGAGGAGTTGCAACAGAGACCACGTGGCCTGCAAAGAGCTGACATGACCAACATGGAAACCAGCATTATTATTATCATGCTTACTGTTTGCATTTCGTTTTAGTAGCAATTGCTGAAGAGTACGAAATTGCTTTTTTCTTGCTTTGAAAGAGTATTTGCCATCTACTGTCAGACTTGACACTTTTCCTTATAGCCCAGGGTGGAGAAATCATAAATAGAACATTTGGAAAAATCCTTCTGAATCAGAGATAGGCAAACTTTTTCTGTAAGAGGCCAGATAGTAAATATTTTCAGCACATTGAAGGTTGACTCAGCAGCCATCTGCAGGGACTGAGGGTGACAGAATGGGGATGCCTCTAGATGACACCGAGGACCAGATTGTTGCCACCTGTGTCCTGGACACCCCAGCCTGCTGTCATCCCCAGGGAAAGGGGAAGGAACTCTGAAATGACTGGGCCTATGTTTTCTGCAACTAGGCAGAATGGAGAAAAAAGATTAAACTGAATTATAAAGAAAAAAAGCAAACATTTCTTGCACACCTGAGTTTGGCCTGAGACTGTACACTGACATCACCCTTACTAAATACGTGTTAAGTGGAACCATCAAACAACTCAGCGCAAAAGCCCCAGCATCAGGGAACGGGCAGACTCCAACACGTGCAGTCCTCCCTGCCTCTCCCTGGGGGATTTGAAGCCCCCGACACTGTGGTTTGGAAAAGTTCAGTCAGAGGGAAAATCACTGGAGGGATTCTGAGTCATTCTTTCAATACTGCCCACTACCACCACCCCCTGCCCCACCAGCCCCGCTCCCGGGCACCCACATCCGGGGGTCCCACACCCCTGTGCGCTGAGCGCCCCGCACCCCAAGCGTGCTCATCCATCATCCAGTGCTCACCTCCTTCCCAGCTGGGGCCCTCAGCCTTTCACCAAGACCTCTGCAGCAAAGAATCCACGATTTATGACAAATGGCCTCAACAGCAATAATAACTCGTGTTTACTAAGCAGGTGCTGCGGCTCGGATGGTGTTAGGCCTTCTCACACAGGACTCATCCTCCTAATCAGAGGGGCTAAAGGGCTCAGGCCGTGTGCCTCGAGTCCCCGGTGACCAGAGCATGGTGGGGATGGACGCTCTGCTCCCAGAGCTGTGGGCAGCTGGGTTCGCTGCAACCCCAAACCTTCGAGGTCTTTCTAAGCCTGCCCTGTTGGCAGGAGGAGAAACTGGAGAATCAGCAGGGGCCTTCCTAGAGGCGCATTAGGCAGAGCAGAGTAAACCCAGAGCTCGAGGTGGGGAGGGGCCCAGATGCCTAGAGTTTGCGATCCTCAGGCTTCCTGCTCTGATGAATTATTCACGTCCACAGCCAGGCAGCAGATCAATAATGCAGGAGGCAGAAACCCTGGCAGGGCCCAGCTTCTAGCTGACAAGCTCTGTCCCCCGGCTCCGGGGAGGGACCCTCGGCAGCCCTGTAGCAGTGGGGCAGTGTGGGCAGGCCAGTGGGGGAAGTCAGCTGTGCCCGGGCCTCTGCAATCCAGCTGTCCTCAGGGCTCCAGGCTGGGAGTGGGCTACAAACACAGCCAGGAAGGGGAGGCCTTTTACAATTTCCATACTTCCTCTGCCTGCAGTGGGCCTGTTGGGCCATCAGTACAGGGGAACCATGTGTACCTGGGCCAACCCTCGGAATAGGAATTTCTGCCAGAGGACAGGGGTGCAAGAGGCATCACAGTTTCTCAAGGTCCCTTCCTCATGCTTCCTCCAGGGCCTAGGGGCTGGGGGATGGAGACCCAAGAGAAGCAGGGTGTTAATTTTGACTGCGAGTAGAACTTTCCATCCAAGCAGCTTTAAAACACCTGCTTGCCTCCGCCAGCCCCATGCAGGTTCTAGCCGGTGCATGGGGTGGGGGTGAGGGGTGACAGGCTGGGAGAGGGGGGAAGGTCCTGGCTTCCTAGGGATTTGTGCTTTGGGGGCACACTCACCACCCACACATACCCACACCCACACAGGCCACCTTCTGCGCGCTGCAGCCTCACAGGCAAATGTAATGCAGCAAAGGGCTAGTGTGCCCACAGCACAGAAAGCCAGACTCTGACAGCAGGAGTTTGCCACAAAGTAAAGGTTTATTACAGAGCACCCAGCAAGGGAGTGGGAGACAGGCCTCAGATCCACTCCAACTTGGTCTTTGAGTTAGCAGTTTGTTTCTTTCTTTTAAAGGGAATAGCAAACTGGCTGGGATTAATCATTGTCTTGTGACATTTCTTAATCATAGTTTCATGAGTCAGGATGTCTCTGGTTTACGATTCCCAGGCCAGGTGGTCTGTGGCTCGGGGGTCTGTTAGCTCATCTTGCCCTAGAGAAATGACCTGAATTTGCAGGTTAATGACGAGATCTATAACAGCAATTCTAGTACATTGGTGTTGATATCCACAACAGCAGTCTGAGTCATCTGATTCTGGTTGATTAATGTTCAGTTCGCTCAGGGTTGGGGTCAGAGGGAACAAGAAAGGGAATAAAGTTTTGGAGAGAGAGATCAATCATAAACTCATTAAGGGAACTCCGTTAAAGGGGAACTCAGTTTCACAAACACTGTGGGAAACAGGGTGAAGAACTTTTCTGCTATGAGACCCCCCCCAACTTATTTGGGGTTTCTCTTAATGTCCTTCTCTTTGCTTCTCAGTATTGCCTAGATTTTCTCCATTTGTTTCAGTACACCCTTGTAAGAAAGAAAGGAGAATGGGACTTCCCTGGCGGTCCAGTGGTTAGGACTCTGCGCTCTCACTGCCGAGGGCCCGGGTCCAGTCCCTGTTTGGGGAACTAAGATCCCACAAGCCGCGCGGAGTGGCCTAAAAAGAAAGGAAAACAATTTTTATTTTTAGAGGGGAGATAAAAGACCCGCCCCCGCAGAAGTTACGGCCTAAGGGGAGACTGCAGCAAGTTGGCCCACGTGACTCGGCTTCAGGCGTCTAGCCCAGAGCGTCCCCAACTTCAGTGCACAGGAACCACTGGTGATCTTGTGAAAGGGCAGAGATTCTGGATCGGGGTGTGGCCTGAGCTTCTGCATTTCTGACTGCTCCTGGCGACGCCCATTAATGCTGAGTAGTAAGTCTCAAGGGCCCAGCCCCATAGCTCCCAACTTCAAATGACCATTGGGATCACCTGGAAATCTTTAAAGGATCTGGAAGCTTAGGCCACACCCCAGACCACTTAAACCTGATTCACTAGGAGTGGCAGCCAGGCACCAGCGTGGCCCAAGCTCCCAGGTGATTCCAGCATGCCGCAGGGATTGAGAAGCCTGCTCTAGACCCGCACAGCTCACTCCTTTACCTGGAGACTGAGGCCCAGAGAGAGGCCAGGGCTGCTCAAGTTGACACAGCCAAGGAGTGAAGGTTTGAGGCCTGGGCCAGAGACCTCTCCTGGGCATGCAGGGTGGTCTCCTGTCATGGGTCAGGGAGAGGCAGGTAGGGCTGGGGATGGAGGGGAGCAGAGTCTCAAGGGCCAGCCTGGGATGCCCAGCACCTCCCAGGTTCTGGGGTGCTCTCCTGGCTGTGCCTTGGGAAATTGTTATTGGCCTTCCCCACGTGTATCCAGCCCTCACGGTTCACCAGGACATGCCACTGGGTCTCCGCCAGCCCTGTGGGTGTGCAGGGAGGGTCACCGCACCGTTCACAGGTGGGGAGTCCAGGTGGAGAGAGGGCGCAGCCATCTGTGATTTCAGGCTTTCTGTATTGTGGAAGCTGCAGCTTTTCCCTTGCTGAATCTCAGACGCATGTCCCCCTACGCCCTTTGCCCCCTACAGCCTTTGCTCTCCAGGCAGCAAAGCACGGCGGCAAGAAGCCAACTTTAGGGTCAGACCTAGGGATACGGTCAGTTCACCAACATTTCTTCAGTACCTTCTGCATGCCAGGCACGGTGTGACCCGGGCCCAGTGTCTGAACCACTCTGAGCCTCGGTTTACTAATCGGAACCCCGGGATAACACTAGCGACCCCCTCGGATGGCCGTGTGGCTTTACCAAGGTCTGTAAGACGCTCAGCACAGCCTCCTGCCCTCTTCAATGCCTGAGGCCTTTGTTCAGAGGCAGAAGGAATGACCAAGGGAAGACCAGCATCGCTCACCGGAGAAACTGAGGCTGGGTGAGAACAAATGGCTTGCCCAGGGGAATGCTTCATGGTGGCCATGGAGCCCCTGGATGGCCAGGCTCCCCAGTGCCGCCCAAGTTGTTTGGAACCCTTTGAACCCAGCGGCACAAACAGACCCTCGGTGGGCGTGGACGGTCAGCTTTATTTCTTTCCAT
The DNA here is from genome assembly GCF_000442215.2 of Lipotes vexillifer. Taxonomy (NCBI): domain Eukaryota; kingdom Metazoa; phylum Chordata; class Mammalia; order Artiodactyla; family Lipotidae; genus Lipotes; species Lipotes vexillifer. The sequence continues at coordinate 3,073,885 of NW_006780838.1, read as the reverse complement.
GCCGAGAAATACAGAGGAGAGAACTGGTGAGTGGGGGCCGGTGGTGGTCAGGGGTGGTGCTTGCTGTTCCCTAGGGGACCTGGAGAGGGGCTGGGTCAGTGCCCCAAGCCAGGGGACCACTGTGTTCATGCAGCCAGTACTGGACCCACGAAGGCGCTGGGATGGCAGGGCCACTGTCCCTTCATGTTCAACGAGGCCTGGGGGTGTCAGGAGACCTGTGGGTGGGAGGCAGCAGGGTCCCTCCGTCCCAGCCTTACCTCTGAAGTGTTTCCCACCCTCTGGCCCTGGGCTCCTGTCTGCTGGAAGGGCCGGTCTCCTGAGGCCTCTGCGCCTCCCACACACCTTGGAGGCCTCTGAGCTACATCCTTAGTACGACTAGAAAACTCTCAAGTCGTTCCCGCCTGAGCGGAAGGATGCTCCTGCCGCGCCTGCGTCTGCCGCGCCTTCTGTCCTCCACTAGCCTGGGTTTGGAGTAGCGACCAGTGTGTGTGTCTGCGCGAGTGAGTGCGTGGCGGGGCCTGTTTTTGTGGGTGAGACCGTAGATGGAGGGGCAGGTCTGGGTGTGCGTGGCGGTCCCAGGGCACACAGAGGCCGCGGGCCCACCTCTGCCATCATTTTCCCACGAGACCACGCCTAAACAGTCTGGCTCACTGCTCTCTTCTCCCTGGGGTGCTGAAGCTGGGGACCCCTGGGGCCTGCCGGAAGACAGCTGACTCCTGACCCCTCCTTCCAGGGTGGGGGCCGGTGAATGTCCGATTAGTAGACCTCATCATGACTCCCCTGGCCTGACCTGACCTTGAAAGTGACACAGATACTCTGGGCTTATCCCCTTCCTCCCCCGACAAACACAGGCATTTCTATTTTGGCCTCAAAGGTCCCATAAAGCAAATCCAGCTGGTCCCTCCTTTAGGGTCGGGAGAGGTTAGAGTTTATTCCCTGGGTGGGTGACTGACACAGGAA
>NW_006780838.1:3061449-3072654 GCF_000442215.2 Lipotes vexillifer | reverse complement strand
GAATGCCAGCCCTAGAGGGATCTGCCCATGCCCCTGGGCCCTGAACCCCCGCCTCGTTCATACAGGCCCTCCTAGAAGGCTTGGGGCTGCACCCAGGACCCAGAGCCCCTCCCAGCAGACAGAGCCTCTGTGCTGACATGCTCCCTCCTCAGGAGCCTCTGAGGAGGGTGGGAGAGACGGGCAGGGACCCTGAAAGGAGGCATGAGGGTCCTGAACAGGCACAGAGGAAACATTCTTGGCCAACTTGGGGCCCTGAGAACCCGCCCTCCCAACCTCCTGGAACCCTAGCTGCTAGGCAGGGCCTCACAGGGTGGGAAGGCCTGTAGCACCCTTCTCCAAGGGTTTGGGGGCTGAAGCCAACAGGGGAAGTGGGAGCAAGAAAGACCAGGGAGAAATCTGAGGGGCCCTGCTTAACTCCTTCCAGGTGTCCCATTAGGTCCTGAGACAAAGGCCATGGTATCCGGGCCCCTGATTCTGGGCATGTGGATGTGTTCCTAAGCCCGGGTCCCCAAAGATGGGACCCTTCAGCCAAGCTCTTCCCTCTATCTTGAAACTCTCTAGACCCCATGAACAACAAACCTTCATAAAAACTCTGGCCCACGCCCCTGCAGAAGAGGCACAAACACCCCTAATGACCTGGGAGCCCATGGGAATTTCCCCCAGGGGTGGTCCCAAAGCCTGCTCCGGGGAAAGCCTTTGCTGTTTGTGGTTGCCCAGGGGCACAGGGTGAGACACAGAGCATCAGATGCAGCTGGGCTGGGAGCTGGGAGCCCAGGCCCCACCTGAGCCCCTCTGCATGGGGACCCTGAGCCCCTCTGCATGAAACTCCGAGTTTGTGCCCCAGACAGACAGGGAGGGCCTGCCAGGATGAGAGCGCAGACCTGGGTTCCTTTTCACTGGCTGTCCTGGAGGCAAGGTCAGGCCCCGGGAGTTCTTGGTTGGTGCCCCAGGCTACAGCCCAGGTAGGGACTAGAGGCAGACTGCGTCAGCCTGGCAGATGCTCTGACACCAGACTTCTCAGCCGAGATGTTCCTGGGGCTGAAATGTCTGGGAAGAGGTCTATGGGTCATGCTGTCCCCGTTTCTGTCTCCACCAGCATTCCTCTCGGTGCCTCCACCCTGCGATGGATGTAGGATTGAAGTATGGCTGTTGCCTCTTTCCAGAGCAGCTGCACATCCTGTGTGTCCGAGGGGTTCCAGGGCATGTGCTGAGCAGAAGCTTGGCCTCTGAGCTCAGGGTACTGGCTGGGATCGCAGCAGGTATGTGGCACAAGGCATGCAAACAGTCTTTTTTATCCCGCCTCAAGAAAAATACAAAAGATGATAAAGGCCCGCGTCTTTTCTCCTGGTCATCAGACACGCAGGGACTGGGCTACCTCTCTCCCCGCTGTAGTCTTGCTTGTGGGGCTGGTTTCTTCTCACTCTGGAGATATGTGCTGCTTGGCAGGTCCCAGGAAATCGTGGGGATGAGAAACCAGCCAGAACCCTGGGGTTAAAATGCCCGGTCGTGCCCCTGAGATTAAACCACAGTATTCACTGGTTTCACAGTCAATTTCATTTCCTCCCTTCCTTTCTTCCTCTTGCTTTCCCATTCGATGTGGGCTGGCAATGGGGTGACTTGGGGGTTTCCCTCCAAGTTTGTACTTTTGGAGCTGGGGGACAGGTAGGCACTTGGCAATCACCATCCTGTCCTCCGAGGTACATGGGGCATGTGGGTGCGGAGCTTTCCAGCGGGCGGGGGCCTGCTTCTGCTAGCACAGCCCCCTAGTTAGTTTTATTTCTTCTGAACTGTAAAGAAAAGAACAGATATGGCAGAACAGAGCTCAGAACATAGGGTCTTCCGGTCCCTTTTTTGAGGATTTGAGTCTTTGTTTCCTAGCGGGAAATGGTACCCAGGTGAGTTGGCTAGGGGCTCCCGGTGGAAGTGAGCTCCTGCCAAGGACAGGACCAGGGCCTCGGTGGTTGGTTCGGAGGTAGGCACATGGACCCCGGAGGCTAGAACCATCGCTGCTTGAATATTTTAGTGAAAACTATACAGTCCCCTTTGCCAATTTGAGTTCAGTGGTTGTCACTTGCCATTGAAAGAGTCATGGCTAAGGTGACAAGCAGCAGCAGAACAGAGACTGAGACATCAGAAGGTGATACTGAGGCTCATACCCTGGGCTAGTGGATTCCTGCTTCTCAGGCACCTGCACACCTGTCAAACTCAGAGATTATGGAACATGCTTCCGCTCAGACAGATGAAATGGAGGACCTGCATTTTGAACCCAGGCAGACTGATTACAGACCTGAACTCTTCCGTCTCCTACGAGGCCAAGGTTCCCCATGACCCCACGGCTGAATCCCAGGCTTTCTGCCCCAAGTTGAAAACTCTGTATTCCAGATCAGTGCCTCCCAAACTATAACGATTGGGCTGGGAATCTTATTAAAATGCAGATTCTGATTCAGTGGGTCTGGGTGGGGCCTGAGATTCTGTATTTCCAACCCTTTCCTGGTGTCAGCAGCCACGGCTGCTGGCCCATGGAGCACACATTGAGGGGCAAGGTCTTTAGGGGAACAGCTTATGTTGATCACCAAAGGGGCAGAGATGCTTGGAGGCTCCCAATGTGAGTGTGTGACGAGAGGGAAATGGACAACACTGACCTGCATAGCCCAGAAATTCTCAAAGCTGCCTGGGCTCTGTGAGCAGCTGAGTGTCACCTTTGAAAATGGTCGTCCTGCTTGGATAACTTCCCTGGGGCACTCACAAAAGTGTTGCTTCCTGACTTCCAGCACGTGCATGGTTTACTTCCAGTAGGTCCTGGCTGTCTCATCAGGGATGCTGTCTGGCAGGCCCCCAGTTTACAAAGCAGAGTCACATGCATTGTCTCAGGTGATGCTCACAAAAGCCTCTGTGCTGGAGGCTTCTTCCTGCCACCTTCGACGTGAAAACCCCGAGACTCAACCCAGGCAGACCCTGGTGCAGGACCCAGGACCATCAGAGCTGAGACTAGAGCTCGTGGCCTCTGACTCCTGGGCACGTGCTCTTCCCACGCCCTTTCCTAGTGATCTATTCTCCAGGCATTAGAAAGGCAGAAAGCCAACCCCACTCAGCCAGTCCCTGCAGGGGACTGGGTTGCTTTCCTTGAGTGAGAGGAAAAGGCTGTGGCCCACACATGCTCTTACCCTTCTCCCCACCAGCACCCCTGCCCCAGGGCGCTGGGACACAGCCTTCCTCAGTCCTCACACTGAGTAAGCTGGAGTGCGGCTGGGCCTCACCTGCAAAGTTGACGGTCACGGCCACGATGATGATGACGACCCCCATGATGATGAAGGTGATGCTGAGCATCCCGGCTAGGCGGCCCAGCCTCCGGGCCCCGTCCAGGTCTCCCTGTTGCATGCTACTTCTAGACTGCAGAGAGAAGGTGGCAGAGACCTCAGGAAGGCGGTCCTTGGCAGCCTTGCAGGGGGCCCCTTACTGAGCCCCTGGAACACAGCTGGTCCCCACTGCGGCCCACACTCCAGCAGCCCCCATAGGGGAGAGGCAGGGGGCTCCTTCAGGAGAAGTGGCCTGGACTCCAGTGGCCAGACCTCTTGAGGAGACCCGTAACTAAGCCTGCCCCTCGCTGGCTGGGGACAGCTGGAAGCATGACCAAGCAACGCAGGGCGTCATCTCAGGACAGTGACGGGCAGGGTGGTATAATGGAGACCAAGGGCCTGGGAGGGTGGGCCAGGTCCGGGCCATGCTGAGCTGGCAGGAGAGATAAGCCAGGCCCCTGCGGACCCCAGCCCAAGGCTCATTCCTATAGCTGCACTAATGCAGCCCCTGTGGCTTTTTCTATGGCCTGACATACCTGCCTCTTTTGCTCTGTGAGCCCCCTCTTGCCATAAAAGGAAAGAACTCACTGGCCCTCCCTCTCCCTATATCCCACCCAGGAACCACATCCTTGTTCAACCAAGTCCACTTCCCAGATCACACCAGAAAGGCGAGGCATTTGGGGTTTGAACCAGGAAGGCTGGGGCTGGGGCGGAGCCATGTATGGCTTCACAGGGGGCCTATCTGATATTTCACTCCTCAGTGAGCTCGGCTTCTCTTGGCCCTATTAAATGGGGGTGAAATCAGGTGGGTAAGGATGGGGATGGACAGAGGACATAGGGACAGATAGGATCATGAGGGTCCGGAGGCAGCAGTAGGAGGTGTGTCCCAAGCTTCTCCATGGAGGCCCCCTCACCACTGCCCAGGACTGGCCTGGGACCTCCAGATTCCTCCAGCTCTAGAACTTGGACTTCTATTGATAGAACAGGCACAGGCGGGAGTCTACTAAAGGTGTGACTACTTACAAGACCTCAGGCCATTTATTTGGTTATTTTATGTTCTGATTATTGGAGGCTCCTGAGTTCAGCATGGAACCATCAAGTACCTTGATGATGATGGTGACGATGATGACAAAGATGTATTGAGCCCTTACTTTGTGCCAGGCAGCTTACTGACGACTATGCCTAAATGATCTCATTTAGCCTCAGAATCATTCTATGGGGTTGGCAGTGTTGCCCATTTTTAAAGACGCTGAAGTTCACAGAAGGGACACTTCCCCCCTCTGTTCTCTTCACTGGGGTACCCCCCGTCCCCTGGGTCCTGTCTTCATCTCTCAGAATTCTGATTCCCCACCTCCACCCCGTGGTTCCCTGTGCCAAGCTCCTTCCAGGCCAGTGCCAGCTGCCTGCCCCAGTGTGAGCTCACTCACTTCGCCCCAAACCACAGCTTCCTACCTCCCAGATCTGCTCCTTGCCTTGCACTCCGCCTTCCACGCGCTCAAGCCCCAGTTATTGGCAACAGCCTGGAGTGTCCTCCCACTGGGTCATAACTCCCCCGCCAGCCCTTCTACTAATTAGTTTCCTCTCCTAGTCAATTCCAGGGCAACTCTCTTCTCTAGCTTCGCTGCACTTGCCCTAGTTCCAGGGGCCACTTCCCACTCCAGCCCTGACAGCCTCCTGAAGGTCCCCCTGGCTCCAAGCTCTTTTCCTCTGCATTCTACTCCCCACACCACCATTTCACCCTACAGAGATTCATGCCAGGCATGGTGCTAAGACCCTGGGATGCAGCAGTGTACAAGAGAGCCCCGGTTCTTATGCTCATGGAGCTTACAGCCTTGCGGGGAGGCTGGCCTCCATTTGAGCGCACAAATAAAAGCAAAACTGCAAGTGTGGGTAGCGTTCCAAAGGAGAGGCACCTGGTACTATGAGAGTTTATAAAAGGGGAGAGTCAGGGAACACATCCTGAAGGGAGGACGTCTGGACTGAGATATGAGAGATGAGTAAGAATTAAATAGGTTTTTTTTTCAAATGGAAGCAGGGTGTTCTGCGCAGTGAGAACAGCATGTGCAAAGGCCCAGAGGGAGTCCCTACGTGGCAAATATGTAGATGTTCAATAAATCGTTATTGACTGAAGGAAGCAGGCGGGAACTTGACAAAGGCCAGTGCAGCCGGGGCTGAGACAGTGAGGAAGAGGAGGCTGCCGAGGTGGGCAGGGCCAGGCCAGGTAGGGCTCTGCCCATACAGCAAGGAGGTCGGTCCTTATCCCAGAACAGTGAGAGCCAGTGAAGATGGAAGGATGGGGGCAGAGGATGGTATGATTGGATGCAGGTTTCCCAAAGCCCCTCCCCCCCCCCGCCGACTGTAGTGGGGGATCACAGGAGAGCCAGGAGCTGAGGCAAAAGCTCAGAGAGATGATGATGGCTGAGGCAATCTCTCTTGTCCAGCATCCTCCACGGCCCCCCACTGTCTGCAGAACAGAGTCCAAACTCAGGTTTGCTTTGCATTTCCTGGTTTTACCCTCTGCCATTCTCTTCCACAATCTCTGGGTCTAGCCGATCTGAGCTGCTCGGGGCATGAGCACCGACCTCCATTTGCCTTTGCTCGTGCTATTTCTCCCGCCCACATTTCTGCTCCCCCATAACACCTCAAGTCCAAATCCTCTCTATCCTTCAACAGCTGGCTCGAATGCCACCTCCTCTGGGAAGCCCACTGAGATTCCTCCACCCCCACTGGAATGGTCATAATCCCTAGCATGATTTGAACATTTACCTTGTGCCAGGAACTATGCAAGCTCCAGTCTAGACCTCAGCCTCTCTCTGCTGCCCAGGGACATTGGGGCACCAATCACTCCTTGGTCTTTGCACCCTCTCCTTCTTGACTGGATCTTTTTCTCTCCTGTCTTGAAGAAATCCTCTATTTGTCTCACCCAGTTGTAGGCTCCCCAGTGCCTACAGGACAAAATCCAGATTCCGTTTTGTGACAGTTGGGGCCCTTCTTGATCTGGCCTTTCTCCATTTCTCCAGTTGCTTCTCTCACCACGCCTGCCTGGTTGGTGTTCTATATTCCAGCTGCATCTCCTCATCTGTAAAATGGCCTAATAACAATCCCTGCCTCATAGGAGTGGTAAAGGACAAAACGCTCTAATGGACGGCAAGCTCAGGTCACCAAACTCAGGACATCAACACCGAGGCAACATTGGGAGGAGGAGGGAGCAGCATACAGAAAGACTTCTGGGATTTCCAGGAATTTCAGCTTCAGAAATCCTGGGGTTACCTTGAATCATTATCCAGGACTCATTCTCAGCTGTAAATATAGCATCAGGGGGAGGGGCAGAGGGTTTAAGATGAGTCCTGCCCCCCATTTTCCAGAAAAAGTCTGTGCAGTAATGATTCAGGGCCATGGAGAGAGGCACACAGGTAGTTTCTTGGGCATGAGAGGTGAGGAAGAAAGGCAAGAGGGAGAGAGAATTTTTTTCAGTTATACTGAGCCCAGTCTCACTTATTTATCCGCAGAGCCATCAATCCATGCATCCTTGGACTGATGGAAGGTCATGCGTGTTCCTTCAAGCCTGAGGGACACCACTGAAGGAGACACAGTGGGAATGGCTGCATGGAACAGGGCAGACCTGATTGTGGCTTCTTTGTTGTGTCAGACACTTTATACACTCTATGCAATGTAAACCTCACAACTATTCTGTAAATTTTAGTTTTCCAATCTGTAGAAAGGAGGGATAGTAACTGCCTCTAAGAATAGAGCCCTAATTTTACATGAGAAGTTGTCCACAGCTAGCTGGCACTCATTTCTGAAGTCCCCCCCCCCCCCCCGCAATTAGTTACCAAATGAAAGATCCATCCCTTATTTCCAGGGATGGAGAAAAACCCTTCATTTCTTTTTATGAGTAAATTACCAGCTGCTCTGCATCCCCGTTAGTGACATCAGCTTCCTCTTACACCAAATGGCTCAAGTTGAAGGCACACTAATAATAATCGCAGTAATGGTTGTAATGACTGAATTAATAGATCATTTGTGATTGCAATGACTGTGGGGATGGTGAGTGAGAAAATGAATTCAGGTTAATAGATCAGTGAGGAAAGACACTGAAAAAAGTTTGAGTGTGGGGAAAGGACAAGGCGGGGTTGGGGAGAGGATAGGGTGAGAAGGATGCTGATGAGAACTGCTAGAGGCTGAGACCAGCCAGAGGAGGGTGGCAACAGAGCTTCTCAGGAACGAGCTTTCTCCACCCGTGAGGCTCAGGCCAAGGCCTAGCAGATCTCAGCAGAACTGACAAGATGTGCCAGGGCTGATCAGTTATTGGCCCTTCCACAGAGATCAAGCATCTCCCAGTAGGTCAAGGCAAAAGGATGTGCTTCACAGGCTCTCTCTGCATAGATACAATTGTTTCTGAAATGCCCTGACTACAGTTTAAGCCCCCTGTTGCTGGAGAGAGGGGAGGGATGGTGGAGGATCCTGGGGAAGGAGTCAGGGCAGCCGCAGTGGTGGATGGGAGGGATTGGGTAGACTTAGGGGCTTGAGACCGCAGCTGTTTACCAACTTATTCAGAAGTATGTCAAGAGGCTTCCCTGGTGGTCTGGTGGTTAGGACTCCGTGCTCTCACTGCAAGGGCCCAGGTTCGATTCCCTGATTTGGGAACTAAGATCCCACAAGCCACAAGGTATGGCCAAAAACAAGAGAAAAAAAGATGTCAATATCTTAAGCCATATGCCTACACGCCAGCTGACCGTCAGCCCTGGTCAGGGCTTAGCACTCTTGTTGAGTGAATGGATATATCATAAATGAATGAGAATGAGCCTGCAACACATCAGTTAAATAATTAAGTTGTTGAAAATGCCTAAGTAAGGAAGCGTTGGAGCCACTCTAGATCTCTGCATCGCTCCCACATGCTGTAGGAACAACCTACAGAGAAGGGACTGCTCAGAGGCTGCAACCAAAACCGCAGACAGGGCTGCCTATCTTTCCCAAGGCTGTAATGAAAGGTGAAACTCCATTATATCCAAATTGCTAAAAGCCAGAAATGCCTGTTCACTGGGGGTTTGCCCTGTCCTCTGACATTACAGTTTCATTTAGTATTAATAATAATAGCAAGCACTTCCATTTATTAAGCATTTACTATGTTCCAGGCTTTGGCACACACATTAGTTCATTTAATCCTCCCAGCAGCCCTGTGAGGTAGGTGGTTTTATTATACATTTTATAGATGAGGAGACTGGAGCTAAGGAAGGAGGTTGAATGATTTGGACATGGTCATGTGACTTAAAAGGGATAGAGATGGGATACACACCCAAGTCTATCTGATGCTTCTTTTATCAACAACTGAAGGCCCACTGCCTGGGGCCCAGCATCCCTCATTGACAGGAGATCTTGCTGGATTGGGGAGCATGGCCATTTCTCATCCTGACCCAGAGGTAAAATGGATGAAGCCAACCTTGCCCTGGCCACCCCAGGAAGCTCACGGGAAGCTGCGGTACTGAGCAGGCCTGGGCCTGGACACCTGTGATCACAGCTCCTGAGGTAGAGCCCCTGATCCCAGCCCTGGTCCCAGCAGGCCCCTGTCAGAGCTACAGTGGGAAGGACACTGCTGGTCCATTAGTCTTCCACTGATGGAGTGAGTGGGTGGTGGAGAGGAGGCTACTGGGAGGTGGGGGAGAAAAAGAGGGAAGGAAGTAGAATTATTCCCTCCCTGCTTAAGTGCCTAAAAGGTTTGCCTTTCCTGGGAGGGACACACTATCCTTGTCCCAGAGGTAGATACAGGGACAGAGAAGAGAACACTGAATTCAGTATCCAGGTGATGTGCCTCTTGCCAATTGTGTGACCATGGGCAAGGCACTGTTTTATATGCCTCAGTTGCCTCATCTGGTAAATGGGAACAATTAGCTAGACTCTGTCAGCCTCATACTAGGACACGCTCTGCAGACAGTGAGCTCTAGCCAGGCTGTCAGGGCTGTGGGTCTCCTTCTCCCCTGGGGTCAAGGGCTTGATCCTTCACTTGGTAACCAGCGGGAAGACTTCAGATGAGGAGCTCTGAAGTCTGTTGCCAGGACCTGGAGACACCAGCATGGAGACTTAACTCTCTTTCCACACTCTCTGTCTCTCCTTCACCCCTGCTGCTGCTTGAGTGGCACCAAGTATTTCAGCTCTAGATAAATAACTGACCCCTCCCTCCCCAGGGCATGGGAGTGTCCTATGAACTAGAAAAGAGAATATCACAAAAAAGTGACTCACACAAACCTTTTGCATTCCCAGTGTATATAAAAGTTACGTTTATACGTTTCTGTAGTCTAGTAAGTGTGCAATAACACTGTATCTAAAAAAGCAATGTACATACCTTAATTTTAAAATACTTTATTGCTAAAAAATGCTAATCATCATTGCTCAGCAAGTTGTGATCTTTTTGCATTAGTAACATCAAAGGTCACTGATCACAGGTCCCCATGACAAACATAATAATAATGAAAACGTTTGACATATTTCGAGAATTAACAAAATGTGACCCAGAGACACAAAGTGAGCAAATGCTGTTGGAAAAAAAAAAAGGCGCTGATAGACTTGCTCGATGCTGGGTTGCCACAAGCCTTCAATTTGCAAAAAATGCAATAGCAGCAAAGCACAATAAAACGAGGTATGTCTGCTTATAAAATGTTCAGAAGAGGCAAAACCATGGAGACAGAAAGAAGATGAGTGATTGCTCAGGTTTGGGAAGGATGGGGACGAAAAAAGGCCCTGGGTTTCTTTTGGAGGTGAGGAAAATGTTCTAAAGTTGACTGTGGTTATAGTTGTGCTTGTCTGTGAATATACTAAAAATCATTGAATTGTACACTTTAGATGGGTGAATTGTATGATATGTGAATTATATTTCAAAGCTCTAAGAAAAATAACAAACAGGACTTCCCTGGTGGTCCAGTGGTTAAGATTCCGTGCTTCCAATGCAGGGGGCACAAGTTCGATCCCTGGTCAGGGAACTAAGATCCCGTATGTTGTGTGGCGCGGCCAAAAAAAAAAAATCCAGCAGTCTGGTGATGGCTTCCCATCCCCGCCAGGGAGACACTCACCTAATTACTGCCATCACGTAATAGCACTTACTATGTGCTGGGTGCTTTAGCACTTTGTATGGCTCATCTCATTTCACCCTCACACAACTCTATAATTTAGGTGTTATGCTGACACCCATTTTGCAGATGGGAATACTGAGGAGAAAAGATGTTTGAGTGACTTGCCCGAGGCCACAGAATACCCTGTGGTTTTCTCTAGCGTGGGTGCTTCTTGCAATGTGGTGTAAGGATCTGTTTACAAGTTTCTCCCCACTGGACAGGAGGCTCGTGGGGATTGGTGATGGCATCTGGTTTAGCACTGTATTCCCTGCCCCAGGCCCGGTGACCATCAGACCTGACTCAAGAACCTGAGAAGGATGTAGAAATGCACTGGGGGTGGGTTCGGTGGTCTCACAGCCTTGGGCCCAGGTTTCCCTTGACAAAGGCAGCTCCTACCCAGCTCACACCCTGCCACCCCCAGCAGGAGATGGATTCTAGCGAACATTTTCTCCTGGGTCCTTGTGTGGATTCCCTCCGCAAAGGCTGTCTCTCCTCCTGGGGCTTCTCCCTGTAACCAAGAGGTTGGCCCTGCCCACAGCCACTGGCTGCACCCCTGTGGCCCGGCTCTGCCCCCAGCTGCCTCCAAGAGCAGCAGGCAGCACAGGAAGTTCCTCAAAGGCCTGGCCCAGCCCTGGCTCTTCTGCCCACACCAAGTCCCTGCCAGTGTCCCCTAAAGCCCTGGCAGGTGGTGCTGGATTTGATGGGGGTTGGGGAAGGCCCCCCTGGCTGGAGACTGGGCCTCGGTGAAGTGGATAGAGACGTATGAGGAAATAAGGGGTTTCTCAGAGGAGAGCAGGGCAGCAGGA
>NW_006780838.1:3036492-3061344 GCF_000442215.2 Lipotes vexillifer | reverse complement strand
CAGCAGGAATGACCACAGCTCCTGGGGACTCGATGATGGATGACTCAGCAGGGGGGTCACTCCAGAGGGGAAGCAGACAGTGTCTCCCCTCTCAGTGTACTGTCCCCTGCTCCTAACCTCATTCTGAAAGTCATTCCCTGCCAGCCTCTCTCTGTGTGTCTCTCTCACAATCTCCTGGACCACAGAAGTCACTTGCCAACATCTACCAACATTTTCTGTGGCTCCTCTGTAAGTAGCTCTATCCAGATGACTTGCATTGGAGATGATCTAAGGTAATTTACTCAAAACTCTAGAGCATGAGTGTGTGGGAAGGAAGGACTAGCCCCCATGCCCCTCCCTGGACAGGCCAGCCATGCCCTCTGACACACATGTGTTCCCACCCTTGGCCCAGGCCCCCCCCACCCTGAAGACAGATGCTGAAATCTGTGCAAAGGAGAGGCCCAGAGGGCCCCAGCGAGAAGTACCCCCCCAGAGGAGCAGCCCTGGGGCAGCCGGGCTCCGGAGCGCTCAGTCCATGGCAGGGAAGCCACTGCCTGCTCTTGGAAACCAGAGCTGCCAGAGGCTGACAGAACAGGGAGGGTGCCTGGCTCCCCTCCTGAGAACAAGGAGCCCTGGGACCCCATGCCAGCTGCAACTTCACAGCCCCACTCAGGAATGACTCCTTGGGACAACGCCCCTGACCCCTGCAAAGGCAAGACCCCCAACTTGGCTGTATTTCTGTGCAGAATTTAGCTCCAGGTGGCTCTCTGGAATCCCCTTCCCAGCAGGGATGTGTGCAAAGTCAAGCTGTGATGTCCAGGAGCAGAGATGAAGGAGGACAGCAAACAGAATCTCTCCAGGCCCCTGGACCCCTCTCCAAGGGGGAGTAATAGACCAGCTGAGAGCCCCCAAGCTCCCGGCACCCAGCTCTTTTCTCTACCTCCCAGGCAGGGAGAGCGGTGCCTACAGGGAAGCAGCCCCTGCCCTGGAACAAAGAGTAGCACTTACCATAATGGAAAAGATGAGGGGGATGAGGTTGAGGGGCCAGATGGGGCAGAAGCAGGAGGTGATGGCAAGGACGAGGTAATCTTTGGGAACTTCTCTATCCTGGGTATAGGAGGTGGTGGCAATGGAGGATGCCCGCCTCGAGCTGGCCTGGGAGGATGCCTGGGGGAGCGAGGCCTCCCGGTGCCCCTCAGATACCACCTTGAAGGGCAGACTGTGGCAGCCCTGCTCCAGGTCCAGAGCCCCCGAGGGGGACTTGGACAGCTTCAGGGGCTTGTCATCCTGGCCCCCGGCCTTGGTGAGGAGTTTCTCCATCTCCGGCAGGTCCAGGGGTGAGACGGTGCCTGGCTCCTGTGCCAGGGAAAACTGAGGCTGCCCGGGGTGGGCCATGCTGGCCTGGGCCTTGGGCTGCTCCAGCTCCAGGCCGGGACGAGGGGCTCCAGAGGGACCTCAGCGCACCATTCCTCAGCCCAGACTCAGGGCCTACAGGTCAGGGGCAGACGTGTCACCCAGGAGAGCAAGGGCCAGCTCGGGGCTGGAAGGGTCAGCCTCTCCGGGCCAGCTGAGTTCAGAGGCTCAGGCCGGCCTACTGCCCCATGGAGCTCCGGGAAGCTGGAGCCTTCAGTTCCATTCAAGTTTGAGGCCAACTTTGCGGATGCTGCTGACAGCACAGATGGGCGGGGAAGCAACAGAAAGCAGCTGGAAGAGCAGAGAGAAGACTGCACTTCTCCAGAGTGAGGCTTAGGCTAAGTCAGGGAGGGTGTGTGTATGTGTGTGTGTGTGTGTGTGTACACATCACCCAGCCTCCCTCCCTCCCTGCCCTCGTCAGAGATGCTTTTCAATTCCCCTCTCCCCAGAGAACCGCCCAGCAGCATTCTGCCTCTGCCCCAGCCCAGCCCAGCTCAGCCCTGCCCAGCCCAGCCCAGGGGGGGACTTGGGCCAGCCTCTGGCTTCCACTCCTGACCCAGGACCTGCTCTTCTGGGTGGGGGCTCTGGATGGGGAAGAAAGACAGAGTGGGGCAAAATGGGTGTGTCTTCAACTGTCACGGGAGACTGAGCCCTCTGCTGCTCCTCTGCTGGAGCAGGTTCCGGCTTCTCCTATCTGTGGGGAAACGCTGGCCCCTGGACCTACTGCATCCCACCTCGACCCTGACCTCCAACGCCCAGAGGCGTCCAGGCCAGAGCCTGGCTCCTAGCTCCGGGCTGGGGGTGGGGGTCTACTACTAGTGTGGCCCCTGGATTCTGCCTGGACCCTCTGAATGGGTGTATGAGCAGCTCACCAAGGGGTGGGGCGGAGGGGCTATTAGGGAGGAGTGTTGGCCCCATCTCATGGCCATTAGAGCTTTTCTAAGGTGCTTTTAAAAAGCCAGCAAAGATCCTGTTTCAGGAGCTCCTTAGCGCAGATGCCGACTCTGAAGGGCCCCGGTTCTGGCTGCCTGTCCTCTGTCTCTTTGTTCTCTCATGGCTCCTCCCTCCGTTTCCGCCACCTTCTCTATTCTCTGCATCTCTTTCTATGACCCCGATCTCTCTCCTTGCATTGTTTTATAGAACCACCAGGGTGTGTGTGTGTGTGTCTGTGTGGGGTTTAGAGGAGGGCATAGGTCATGGGGGTTGGGGGTGGGAAGTTAGAGGTGAGAGGGGGTCTCAGAGGTTGTGGCGTTCAAATCCTTTGATGTCACAGATTAGAAAAGCAAGGCCCAGAGTTATCTCAAGCTGTATCCCAATCAGATATCAATCCCTGGTCCAAGTCCAGGGGCTGGTTTGGAGCAAGGTGAGCCATTTTAGTGGAAAGAATTATCTTTGGGTTGTGTATCAAGCTGGCTTCAGAAATGCTGCTTCCAACAAGGGCCGTGACAAGGCAAAGGAAGCAGAGAGTGTGACAGGCAGGGAGTGGAGAGCTGGCCACAAAGGGATGGGGGGAGGGCTCCCCCAGGCCAGGGATGGGGCAGAGGGAGTGAGCTGGGCTCTTGTGCCCAGGAACTTCCAGAAACATGCTAATGCCATTTTATTTATTTTTAACATCTTTATTGGAGTATAATTGCTTTACAATGGTGTGTTAGTTTCTGCTGTATAACAAAGTGAATCAGCTATACATATACATACATCCCCATATCTCCTCACTCTTGCGTCTCCCTCCCACCCTCCCTATCCCACCTCTCTAGGTGGTCACAAAGCAGGGAGCTGATCTCCCTGTGCTATGCGGCTGCTTCCCACTAGCTATCTATTTTACATTTAGTAGTGTATATGTGTCCATGCCACTCTCTCACTTTGAGAGAGTGGCTAATGCCATTTTAAATAAGAGACCTCCTGCAGAGGGTGGCAGGTTGGGTGCCTGAGACCCCTAGACTCTAAGTCCGTGTCCAGCTTGGACAGAACTCCATGTTACAACCTGGGAGCTGATTCTTGGGGGGAAGGACTCAGGCCCTGTGGACCTACCACTGCCCAGCCCAATTCCATAGCCTCCAACCAAATGTGACTACTAATGGCCTGAAATGTGGCTCATCCACACTGAGATGTGCTGTAAGTATAAAGCATATACTAGATTTCAAACACTTAGTACGAGAAAAAAAGAATGTAAAATATCTCACTAATACACTGTATATAGATCGCATATTGAAATGATAATATTTTGGATATATTGGGCTACATAAATCATTATTAAAATTAATGTCACCTGTGTCTTTTCTTTCTTTAATATGGCTGCTAGAGAATTTAAAACGTGGCTTGCATTTTATTTCTATTGGGCAGCACTGGCCTGGAGGACAGAAGGAACCTGACATAAAGGGATTTTTTTTGACTTAATAAAAACTCGAAGAGAAAAGAAAAAGCCAAGAAGTCCTCAGGGTGGCCCACGGCAGCGAGGTTACCAGGTATGCTGGGGTTCAGGGACTTGGGAGCCAGGTTTGCTCTGTCTGCTGTGAGATCCTCGGCTTGTGGTGCCATCTAGTGGCCGAGTGGTGGTGAGGGAAAGGACCAGAAGTGGGAGTGGAAACCAGGGGGAGGGGCAGAGGCGAGGACCAGTAGCCCCGGGATTGGGCTCCGGGGCTGGTGAGCCCAACCCAGCCAGCTGCGCCTCCTCTGGTCCGGTCCTGCCCCCGCCTGCAGGTGCGGCCTCCACACTCCCCCACAACTGAGGTCTTCGACGGAGGCCCACGGGCCACGTTCATCATGCAAAGTGGGTTTGGCCTGCACAGTGTTGGCTCAACAGTGTTTTTAAAAAATCCATTTCACAGACTTTTTACATGAAGATCTGGGAACCCCGGGCCCATTTTCTGCAGAGCAGCAAGCAGCTGGGCCCGCTGCAGCCTTTAGAAGGTAGGGCGCTGAGCTCCGACTCCGACTCCACCCTCACACCTCCCGGAGGCCTCAGGTGGCGGCCTGCGCCGTGAGCGCCTGCAGCTACACAGGTGTATCGGCCTTTCTGTTCTGCTGCGGGCTGGCCTCGCTGCTCTCTAGTGTGGATGCAGGGAACTGAAGAAAGTCATTCCCCTCTCTGTGCCCCCTCCCTGATGGGCTGTGACGTCTTGGAGCGGGCAGGTGTGACCCCAGCTCCCTCGCCCAGGGCCTGACTTAGAGTGATGGCTGGCTGGACAAACCAGAGGAAGATGAAGACACCAATAAAGTGCCCAGGGTGTGTCCACACCGACGCTAAGTCCACCTCTGCCTGTCCCACCCTTGGTACACCCCGGGTGTGAAGGATGCTGAGGTGTAAGCAGTGGAGTGGAAAGTGGACAGGGTGGACAGGGAAGCAAACCTCAGAAGGGTAGGTAAGTTCGAGCTTAATCCAAGGAGAAGAGGTAAAAAGCCCCCCTGTATCTGTACCCATGGCCTTTTTTTTTCAGCCGTGCGGAGCTTAATTCCCCGACCAGGGATCGAACCCGTGCCCCCTGCAGTGGAAGAGTGGAGTCCTAACCACTGGACTGCCAAGGAATTCCCCCCAAGGCCCTTTTATCCCCAGCATCATCTTGGGTGTCAGGAAACCATATGGGGCTGACAAGGCAGGAGTAATTAAGAAAACTCCACTTCTCAATGAGGCCTGCCTGGGCCCAGCTCCACTGCTCCAGGCAGCCTTCTGATGTCTGCACACACATACACACGTACGTGCAAAGTGTGAGCAAAACTTGATGTGGGCATGCACCCATCAGCAAGCACCCCAGTTTCACATCCAGTGAGGTGGGGTCCCTCCAAAGGAATCCTTGCTGTCTGTGCTCAAAACATTTCCCTACTCCTCTTTGGAAGGTGCCCTACGGAAACAAAACTTTCACCTTTTAAAAACAATTATCAAGAACCTAATGGAGGGACTTCCCAGGCAGTCCGGTGGTTAAGACTTTGCCTTCCCAGAAATAGAGACACAGATGTAGAGAACAAACGTATGGACCCCAAGAGGGGAAAGTTTGTGTGGTGGTGGTGGGATGAATTGGGAGATTGGGATTGACATATATACACTAATATGTATTAAATGGATAACTAATAAGAACCTAATGTATAAAAAAAATTAAATTACAAACAAAATAAAGATTAAAAAAAAAAGACCTTGCCTTCCAATGCAGGTGAGGGTTCGATCCCTGGACTGGGAGCTAAGATCCCACATGGCTGGTGGCCAAAAAAACCAAAACATAAAACAAGCAATATTGTAACAAATTCAATAAAGGCTTTAAAAATGGTTCACATCAAAAAAAAACTTTACAAAAAAAAAAAAGAAAAACCCTAATGGATACTAACCCTGTTACATCCTCCCAAATTCTCTCAAGGTCTGTTCCTGCACCTACCTGCTTGTCCACACTTATAATCAGCCGGCACAGACCAGTTTGTGATCCACTCCCCGAACTCACCCTAACTGGCATCCTGTTACAACACTAGAGAATGCTTTGCCCGTGCCTCTATGGTTGGGCATCTGTGTTGTTTCAAAATCTTTCATCGATAGGTACGGTGCCGATGGGACTGCCTTTTTGCAAATTTGTTTTTGCTTTTGGATTACTCCCTTGGGGTATTTTTACTGTGATTTTGCCAAATTGTTCTCTACCAAAAAGGGAACAGACACACAGTACAAGTAGAAATCTGTAAATGTGCCCTTTTCTCCATATCCCTGACAACACTGGGTCTTACAATTATTTACTTTGCTGGCATGTCTCATTCATTATGCTGTAAAGCTGCTAAAAGTGCTGTAAATTGTTATTATTTTCTGCCCTTTCAAAGTGAATCCTCTCTCTCCTTTGAACACTATTTGAGGGATCTGTTGGGATTAACCTTATAGCTACATAATTTCTGTCTTTAGGTATCAGTCGTTCATATCTTTTGGCCATAACTTTTAGCAGCTCTCTCTTATATGTGTTTTCTCTTTCCAGAAATTTCCTTTTTATTTTCATTCAGTGCCTCTCCTTGTATTATTTTTCTCTGTATTTGAATAAACCTATGTGGCCTTGCTTGATAACTTCCATTTCTTTAACAATCACAGATTTATCTTCTTTCCACAGCAAATCAGTTATCTTGGAGAACGGATATGGTCTTAGGAAGCAGATTAAAAAACTCAAGCAAGAGTTCCAGAAAACCTGGAAGGCACATAATTAAAGGTATTCTGGGGCTTCCCTGGTGGCGCAGTGGTTGGGAGTCCGCCTGCTGATGAAGGGGACGTGGGTTCGCGCCCCGGTCCGGGAAGATCCCACATGCCACGGAGCGGCTGGGCCTGTGAACCATGGCTGCTGAGCCTGCGCATCCGGAGCCTGTGCTCCACAACGGGAGAAGCCACAACAGTGAGAGGCCCATGTACCGCAAAAAAAAAAAAAAAAAAAAAGGTATTCTGGCCTAGCATCCCCTAAAGAATCAGGGAGAGGAGAGGGTACCTGTTAGGTCAATACATACACATATGCACACACATTCACAGATCTACACATCTCTGTAAACATGCACAAAATGTGTACATGTTAAAAAACCTCAGAATGCCAGGCAAATACTTATCATCTTGGAAATATGTAGATGTGTGCACTCAAACAAATAGGCCCGATGAAACAATGTTAATAACTAACGTGTTGGGGGCTCTAGTTTATAAAACACCTTCCCATGCATTCTCTCCTCATAACAACCCTGTGAATAGAATTTGTCTTAATAGCTACCATGCAGTGAGTGCTTTGTGCGCCAGGCACTGTGCTAAGTGCCTTAAATGCATTCTCTCCTTTAGTCTGCACAACAGCCTATGATGTAAGTACTTATTTCAGCCCATTGCACGGATGGAAGTACCTAGGCTCAAGGCCCTGGGGGCGCCCTCGCCCTTCCAGGGCTGAGAGTGCAACCGGGGAAGAACCTCATTTCTTTCCATCCTGGAACTTTGGAAAGCAGGACTTGATGGTCATTTTATTATGTTTCCAGAGAATAGAAACCTGAGGCTGAAGCAAGGTGGAAGCATTGTCCAGGCTGGTCTGTCATAAAATTATAATATGCAAACAGTACTAAGTTGTGAAACACCTTCTAATTGCCAGAAACTGTACCTTAGAGCGAATGTTAATGCTCACAGCCACCCTGAGGTGGAATCATCTGTGTCAGAGGTGGAGCACTAGAGGCTTAGAGAGGTTAAGTGGTCACACATGTAGTAAGTGGCAGAACAGAGATAGGATCCCAGGCCGGTCTGGCTCTTTCCTTTCCGCTCTTAGACTGTGACACTGCCTCTCCCTTATAGGGCAGGCTCAGTGGGCAGGCCTGCGGCCAGAGTCCCACATTTTGCTCCTAGCTAGGCCCCAAGACCCCTCTGCCCCACAGTCAAAGCCTTCCCGTGATCTGTGACACGTGTACCTGCCCTGTGAAATTTG
Organism: Lipotes vexillifer; assembly: GCF_000442215.2. Classification (NCBI taxonomy): domain Eukaryota; kingdom Metazoa; phylum Chordata; class Mammalia; order Artiodactyla; family Lipotidae; genus Lipotes; species Lipotes vexillifer. The sequence goes on along the minus strand of NW_006780838.1, from coordinate 3,053,560 downwards.
GAGCCCTGAGGCCTGTGGACCAGATGCCAAGTGTGCCAGCCAGTGTCTCACTTGCAGAAAGCAAAGACACCTGTAATCAGGACGGTGAGCCTCATCTCAGCTGTTCTGGGGACCCTTCACTCCTCCCTGGGTGACTATAGGCATCTCTCCAGCTTCTGTGGGGTCCCCCATTCTCAGCTGTATAACTCCCCCCACCCCAAGCTGGCAAGAGCCCAGCTCTCCAAGGAGACCAGAAAGCCCTCAGGCCTCCCCTGGTACACCTGGGTCCTCACCCCAGCAAGCAGCACCCGCACCCTCAGCCGGGTCAGCCCAAGTGAGACCGGACACGAGCCCAGAGTGCTCACCTTAGATGCAGAGCAGCTCTCCAGACTTCTCTGTGGGGCTGGCTGTCCCTCCCACTTCCTCAGCAGCCTTGGCCCGAGGCCCACCTTCCTGGATTCCAAGTCTGCCCCTCATCACAGAGGCCCTGGCTGCACTGGCCCACTCTCCCCTGGGAGCTCCATCCACCCATAGCTTGGGGTACAGGCAGGACTTACACCCCAATCCTTGGCTCTAGCCTCAGCTTCCTTCCCTGATACTGGCCCAGACTCCGCCCTCATTGCCACCATCTCTGTGGCTCACTGCAGACAGCAGCTCTGCCAGGGGCCAGAGAGGAGGCTGACCACATCCTTAGCCTCCCAGTCCCGCCTCCTGTCTCCAGATAATGTCTTCTCCCACAGTGCCCCTCACAGTGCTCCGTCACACCTGGGGTCTCACCAGGAACCAATGTCTTCAAGTACCTACCTGTGGACCTGTGGACTTAGGCCAGGGCCCAACATCCCATCAAGCCCCTCAGGCCTTCTTGCCACCCTGGGCTACTGGGCCCAATAGAGTCCTGGTAGCAGACAGAGACCATAGCTTCTCCTTTTAATTTAGCTGCTCCTGATGGCCTCTCCCAGATCACAGACTTGGGGCATCAGCACAGGCAGGGGGAGGGGACTGTGCCGTCAGACCACACCAGCTGCCACCCACACTCCCACATACCATCACCCCCCTGTCCAAAAGTCCCCATTCTCCTAACAAACAGCAGGACTTAGAGGCACAGGGATGCAAAAGTCACTTTCCAAGAAGAGTTCATCGAGTCCAAAGGTAAGAACCCAGCAGGATCCTGCTCCTTTTGGAGCTGCCAACCCTGGCTGGGATTGGAGGGGTTAAGGGGTGCAGCCCCAGGCTCCAGAGTTCCTTCCCACTGGTAAAGCGCCTCCTTTCCCCCTCTGGCCTCAGCCCATTCAGCTATGCCCAGGATGATTTTATAATCTTCCCTTCTGTAGTCATCAGGTCATTGGCTCCTCCCAGGCCGGCCTTCCTCCAGGCCCGCGCGTGCTCTTGGTGCCGGGTCAGGAGTGCTGGTAGCCCAGCCCGGGGCCCGCTCGAAGGTGGCCCCGTGGCCAGGCAGAGGGAGCCCCGAGACTTCGGCGCCAGCTTCCCGCGGAGGCCTGGGCCACGCCCAGCGCCTCGGCCACCGCCCTGGCCTGTCCCAGGGGCGTGTGCAGAAAGCACGAGGCGCAGCGCGGCGCGAAGGGCCCGGCGGGCGGCGGCGCAGGCTGCGGCGGGCTGGAGCCCGCGTCCGCCGCGTCCCCAGCGCGCGCGGCCTGGCCGTAGCACTCCAGGTGCCCGCAGGGCCAGCGGGGCGCGGGGCTGGCGCGCAGCACGAGGGAGAGCGCCGTGATGCGGTGGATGGCCCTCCGCAGCGTGGCGATCTTGGAGAGCCTCTTGCCGCCCAGGTCGTGCCGCAGCGCGCGGCGCAGCGCGTTGAAGGCCTCGTTGTAGTCCAGGATGCGCTTGCGCTCTCGCACGTTGGCCGCCATGCGCCGCGCTTTCGACCGCACCGGCCGGCTGCGCTTTCCGCTGCCCACCCCCTCCTCTGCCTCGCCCAGGTCGCGGGGACTGCTGTTCTCTCTCAGCACCCCAAAATCCCTCCCGGCCTCCAGGCAAGAGCTCCCCAAGTCCTGGGCAGAGCCTTCGTCCCCCTTCAGGCCCCTGAGGCCTGGTCCCGGCGCGCCTCGGTGCATGGCCTTCTCTCGGGCCTTGGCGCCCCGGCTCCGGCTCCGGCTCACAAGCCTGACAGTCCACCTTCCGAGCGTTGACTCCTGCAGTCTGGACACTCCCGGGACAGGCCCTCTCTGGCTGGGCTTTATGGCACCACGTGGCTCTCCGCCCTCCCCATCCATCCATCTCCCTCTTCCAGCTTTATTACCTGCCTCCAGGTAGGTTGGTGAGGGAGGAACCCAGAGGAAGGAAGCAAGGAAGGGAGGACACATGCAGATTCTTGTAGGAAGGGATCAGATGGGCAGCCGGGCCACACCTGGGGCAGTGCTCCAGCCGTGGGGAGAGCTTTTGCCCTGCTTCACTCCAGTGCCTCTCTGGGGTGGCTGGGTTCCACCTTCTTCCGGCCCCCAAAAGAGTGCCACACTTGGCCTCCGGGCGGGCAGGAGAGCTGATAGGTGCACAGAAGGGCCCTGGTTGTAGCTGAGTGTGTTTAAAGAACCTTGAAAGTTTTGTCAAGTCCTGTGGGCAACCACAGGGCTGTCACAGAGGAAAGCATGACTGTTCCAGCGGGACCGATAAGGGAGGGGCAGATCGGCTACAGCAGGGCCCTGCAGATAAGATGGACCTGGAACTTATGGCTTTCTCAGCTCCCAGAGTGAGGCTGGCTGTGATTCTGAGTTTGGATTTTGCTTGGGCCTTAACTCACCTCCTATCTCTCTTTGGCTCCCTCTTCCGCAGGCAGAGCTGGGCTGAGTGCTGACTCAGAGGGTGATGGCGATTGTCTGGTGGCCCCCTGGCTCCCCTTGTGGTACCCATCAGGGCATCTTTTGGAGTCCAGAGTCCTTGAGCAGCCCAAGACACAGCACTGTGGGGAGGTGGAAGGGTAAGCTGGGACGAAGTGCGAGAGTGGCATGGACATATATACACTACCAAACGTAAAATAGATAGCTAGTGGGAAGCAGCCGCATAGCACAGGGAGATCAGCTTGGTGCTTTGCGACCACCTAGAGGGGTGGGATAGGGAGGGTGGGAGGGAGGGAGATGCAAGAGGGAAGAGATATGGGAACATATGTATATGTATAACTGATTCACTTTGTTATAAAGCAGAAACTAACACACCATTGTAAAGCAGTTATACTCCAATAAAGGTGTTAAAAACAAACCAAAAAAAAGACACAGCACTGCCATGTTATGAACTCAGTGAACCCACTCACCACCCCCCACCCCAGGGATTTTAAATTTTACACAGGGTATCAGAAAAAGAATAATGCTTAGTCCTAGAGAAAGACTCCCCCCGCAATGGAATTTCAGGCATCCACAAGTAAGTTGTATGGAGCACCAAGGTCAATATCATTCCCAGCCACAATCCAAATGCCTCCAAAATGCCAAGACTGTGTGATCAGCTGGGATGGATATGGAGTTCACATCCATCTCGCCAAAGAGCAGACTAACAACCCCATTATTTCAAACTATGAATTGCTCTATGGAGAAAAAGAATAGGGCTGTTCTTTTGTTTTATTTTCTGCCTTGCCTACTAGACTGTAAGCACCCTAAGGACACTGTATTTCTAGGGCTCTATTCCCCAAATCTGCAATGTCTGTGAAATTTAAAAGTGAATGAAAGCAGCTACAGCTGGATGTTTTCACCTCTCAAGCTGTTTCCCACTGTCCCTAGAAACCACAGACCCACAATCATACAGAAATGCAGGCCTCAAGCAGGATTCTACCCTGAGCCTGAGCCTCACAGCAATCCTATAGGGAAGGCTCTATTTTTATAATACCCATTTTACAGACTGGAAACTTGAGACTGAGAGAGTTAGTTAAGTAATCTGCCCCAAGTCAGAGGGCTGAGCTGTTGCTGAGCCAGGATTTCAAATCAGGTAGCGTGGCTCCTATTTGAAGACCTAACCCCTAACACAGCACAGAGCTCCTGTGCTGGGCCTGCGTTCTGGGCTCAGTGAGCACTTCTCCACCCCCAATGCGGACAGCCTCCACCGACCACCTGTAGGTAATAGAGGCCTTGCATCTGCCCTTTGAAACAACAGTCATTGAGATAGTCAAATAGTTTCAACTGCTTGTGAAAATAAAAAGAGCTTGGCTGCTGTAGAGAAGACTGGGAAGGGGGTGGGGGTGGGGGAAGGAGGGTCCTCCAAATGAAGACAGACAAGCAGGAAAAATATAGAGAATCTGCGCTGGAAGCTAGGAGCAGTCCGAAGCAGCCCAACTGCCTGCCTCCTGGGACTGAGATTTGCTACCTGGGATTTCCTTGGCTAATTCTAACTCTGTCCCCAGCTGAACTGACGGCTGCTGGACCCCAGGGGGAGCATCAGAGAGCAGAAGTGACAGGCCAGTGCCCACTTGCCAACGTGACCCTCCACTGCAGGTAAGCCAGGGCCCTGTAAACCAGGAGTAGCCTGAGGGGACTCGGGATCAGCCTGCAGCAACCTGCATGCACGTGTTGGAAAGGCCTTAGGCCTCTGCCTGCTGGAGTTCTGGATTGAGTTCAGTGGCCTGCAGTGGGTCACCAGCCTCAGCTGCTTGCCAACATTTCCTCTGTGAAGCCAGCCCTGAACCCTCCCCTTTGTGCTTTACCCCACCTTAGCATGTAGCAGATCATATTGTACTTTTCTTTTCCCACGTATGTATATGTTTTTTTTAAAAATTGAAGTGTAATTGATTTACAGTGTTGTGTTAGGTGTACAGCACAGTGATTCAGATATATATCTATGTATGTACATGTATGAATATATATATAAGAACATATATATATTCTTTTCAGATTCTTTTATAGGTTATTACAAAATATTGAGTGTAGTTCCCTGTGCTATAGAGTAGGTCCTTGTTGGTTATCTACATATCGTATTCAATACTTTTATGTTCATGCTGGATCCACATCCAGGTCGCTCCTGTATTCCCAGTACCTAGCACAGTGCCTGGTACATAGTAGATGCAAGGAAATATTTGCTGAATATTGAATAAATGGTGCCATCCCTGATATTAAGATATTCACGAGGACTTCCCTGGTGGCACAGTGGTTAAGAATACGCCTGCCAATGCAGGGGACATGGGTTCGAGCCCTGGTCCGGGAAGATCCCACATGCCACGGAGCAACTAAGCCCATGCGCCACAACTACTGAGCCTGCACTCTAAAGCCCACGAGCCACAGCTACTGAGCCCGTGCACCACAGCTACTGAAGCCCACCCTCCTAGAGTCTGTGCTCTGCAACAAGAGAAGCCACCACAATGAGAAGCCCGCGCACCGCAATGAAGAGTAGCCCCTGTTCGCCACTACTAGAGAAAGCCCGCGTGCAGCAACGAAGACCCAACGCAGTCAAAAGAAAAAAGAAAAAAATATATTCACGAAACTCTGGAAACTTCACACTGGTCTGATCAAACAAGCTCTATATTCAAATCTGGTAAACAGTTATTGAACATGTACTAAATACCAGGCCCAGTGCTATAGGCTGTCACGTGTGTTGACAGCCATGAACAGGTATATTAAGTATATAGAAGCTCCATGGGACTTCCCTGGTGGTCCAGTGGTTAGGACTCCGCGCTTCCACTGCAGGGGGCATGGGTTCAATCCCTGGTCGGGGAACTAAGATCCCACATGCCATGCGGCGTGGCAAAAAAAAAAAAAAAAAGTATATAGCTCCATATTAAAATAGAAGGAAGTAAACCTTGCAGCCAAAAAGAAATGCCATAGAATTCCCCACTCCCCCCAGTCACCTGGGGGGAATTTGATAATTGCCAAAGCTGTATTCACCAATGTGGTTGTAGTGGCAGCAGCAGTAACATTATAACTTCTCAGACCCCACCCCAGATCTGTTGAATTCAAACTTCTGAGTTAACAGCAAAGTGGTTCAGATGTTCAGAAATATATATATATATATATATATATATTTGTTCTTCCAGAATCTAGCCCAATCTAAATATACCTTGCTTAAGAATGACTGTTCAGGATTGTACACATAATGACTTATTTAAGGTTAATTTAAGTCTTATTCAAAGATAATTTTGAGTACACACAATTTTCTAATTGCACGTTAACTTGAGAACGTCCCCACCTATACTTGGATGGAGGAAAAAAAAACTCAATGGCAATAGACAACTCTGGCTCAAACGTAACAATATAGTCGTAGAATATCAGCAAGGGAAAAAAATGAGATTGAACCACAGATTTCTCTGCTGGCCCCCTACCATGAACCCTCAAATCGATATGAAAAGGAGGTCAGTGAAAGTAAAGAAAATGTCCCAAGGGCACAAGTTCCCCGATGCTGGGAGCAGGCCTGCCGTCCCATCCCTTCCCTAAAACAATTCTGGCTTTTCCTTCCCGTGTGTCCTACATCTCCAGGCCGGCTCCTCCGCCCTTCCCCGCACGTCAGGAAATGACCCTCGGCTCCAAGTTAATAATTCTGAGGCCACACTCTCCTGACAAATGGCCGGGGCTCCCCGAGAGAAGCGACCCCGCCCCACTCGGCTCCCTTCCCACGAATCCCTGGAATCCGAGGGGACCCGCGTGATCCCAGGCTGCGACCCCCGGGGCGTGCAGCTCGCGGGGGCCTCGAGCGGGGTTGGGCCGACTTCAAAGGCCGGCGGCGGGGCAGGCATTTCCGCGGCATCTGCAGCGGCGGCCCGTCCCTCCCGCCGCGCGGCTGGAATCCGCCCCCTCGGGGAGCGCCACTTATCCTGGCCGGGCCGCCAGGAGGCGGGCGCAGGCGGGAGGGGCCGCGCTCGTGATTTAGGGCCGGGAGATTCCGCTGACGGCCGCGAAGGTGCCTATTACCTCTCGGCGGGGCTTGGATTTCAGAAATTCCTGTTCTTCCCCGGGAAGTTCCGGCGTCGCTCCCCCGAGGGAAGACAGAACTCCCACCTTGGAGGGAAAGCCGGGATCCAGGGACGGGCCTTCCGGAGAAACCGAGTCCAGGGCGTCCTGAGAACCCCGTCATCTCCGGAGAGCTGGCCTCCAAGAAAGGCCCACAGCCTCCCTTCTCTCCCAGACCGGGATCTTCAGCGTTCAACCTAGAGAGAAACTTGGCGTGGGGGAAATTTGGAATCTGGCAGTTCTGGGCTCAGTTTCAGGCTCTGTGCCTTCATTCAACAAAAATGTGATGACTGCTTCCTGTTCTAGTTACTGGTGCAGAGTAGTGAATTAAACAGGCAAAAAGCTGGCCTCACGGAAGTCACATTCAAGTGCAGAGAGCAAATCATAAGGAAAATAAGTAATTTATGTAGTAAATAAGTACTATTAGAATATATTAGAAAGTGATAAATGGTACAGAAAATATAAAATCAGAAAGGATAGAAAGTGGAGAATGTGGGGGTGGGAGGGGTCAGGGAAAGCCCACCTGAGAAGGTGACATCTGAGTAAGGACTTGAATGAGAAAGGTATTTTTGTGGCTATCTTGAGGAAGAGCTTCCAGGCAGCAGGAGCAGCATGTGCAAAGGCCCTGAGGCAGGAGCGTGTCTAAAAGTTCCAGGGGCAACAAGGTGGCCAGTGGGGCTGGGGCAGAGCAAGAGGTGAGCTCCAGCTGGTGACATGGTTGCACAGTCTACTGCGATATCTTGCACTTTTACTTGGCAAGAGATGGGAAACCATTAAATAATTTATTCCACCCCCTCACTTCATGAGTCTTAAATACAAAAGAAAACGCATTAGCTTTCTCTTTCTCTGACTGCTGGATGAGTATTCCATAAGCCATCATAGTATGATGAGGAAAATACAGTAAATTGGCCAAACCATGATATGAGAAAGCAGGGGGTGATGGGAGATGTAGCTGGAGGTTTACTAGGCATCATGCCCAAAAGCTTGGATTTCATCCTGTAGATAACTGGGTACCACAAAAGGATATTAAGTTAAGGAATGACACAGTCATGTTTGGATGGTAGCTAGAGCTCCTTCGAACAGTGTGGAGAAGGGATCTAAGGCAGACTCCAGTTAAGATACTGTAAAGATCCAGGTGAGAGAGGAGTGCCCTGAGTTATGCAGGTGGTTGTGAGAGAGGTGGGCTGGAGTCCACACCTGTTTGGAAAGTAGAATTGGCACGTGGGGGTGGCCAGCTGGAGGTAGCAGATGATGAAAAGGAAAGTGTCACCATCTCCATATCCTCCTTCAAGAATCTGAGGCCTGAGATTTCTGGGCAGCCCCCAGTGATGGGCTCTCTGAAATGCAGAATCCAACTATGGATGTGGGAGGAGGCTCAGGAAGGACATAGAGTTGATGGCATTCTGGTCACTTCTTCCCAGGGGCTGGGAGACCTGGGGCACGTGGGGCTTGCAGTGAATGTTTTTTTGTTGTCATTGTTGTTTGCTCTGCAGCATTTTAATAGTCTGTCTATCTAGGGGAGGGATGCCTCCATGGTGGGGCTCTGGGTGGGAAAGACTCCTGGCAGCTAGGACAGACAGGAGTCTAGGTACTTGACTCCTTGACTTGAATATGGAGCAGGTGTCCCAGAGAAACAGGCGCTTGGGGAGAAATTGCCTGTACTGGGCCAGTAGCCTCCAGTGTCCTGTGGGGGCATCCTCAGGAGGTTACTGGCTGGGCTGTGGTTCCAGCCACCCAGTTTCCTATAATTCTAATGAGTTTCCCAAACTTAATCCCATTAAATTTTCTACTGATCCTGTGAGCTATCTCAGAGCTACCCAGCAACTTCCTCTTCCTCTTAAGTGAACCAAGTTTGGTCTTGTTGTTTATGACCAAAATCCTGACAATCTAGAGCAGAGAGTAAGTAACTGCCCTGTTGCTCCTCTCTTACTCCCAAATCAATCCCTGTACCTACCCTACCATTTACCAGCTTTGAGACCTGGGGCAGGTAACTTAACCTCTCTGAGCCTCAGTTTCCTCAGCTATAAAATGGACTGGTAACTGCCTCATAACTGGAAGGCCCTTGGTGCAATGCCTGGCACATAGTTGGCACTTCATAATATTTAGTTATTGTGTTATTTTTATCCTGTTTCTGGCAGACTTACTCAGCATCTTCCAAGCTTATGTAATATCCCTTTCCCCTGCCCCTACTCCCAGCCCACAAAGTAACATCGCTCAGTCAGGCATCTCCTGACTGCTTGTTCCTTCTTGGTCTAAAGGTAGAATATTTCTTGGACCTTCACCTACACTCACCTCTGCTGTGCCTATAACAGTGAACAACAGAGTGGATGTTTGGGCTCTGGAATAAGACCATCATTCATTAACTGTATAACCTTGGGTAAAATGCTTAATTAACCTCTCTGAGCCTCAGTTTCCTTATCTGTAAAATGGGGATATGCAATAGTACTGCTTCATCAGATTAGTTGCAAGGATTAAATCAAACAGCATGCTATGCTCTCATAAGAGGTCCTGGCTCCTCTGAGGTGCTCTAACTTGCTCATCCTCCTGCGGCGCTGCTCCCCGGGCAGCCTGGCACCGCAGCTGCAAATCATCCAGAAGCCAAGCGCACTCTCCTCCCTCCCACCCCAGTACCAAACTCCTCATCACCTGCACCCACTAATGACCTGGTGATTGGCTTCTCATTAAAGCAATGACAAAGAGGCCTCTGTGCTTTTAGCTGGGGTCTAATCAGCCATAGATCTGCCCCAGGGTCAGTCAGGGGTGAAGGAGGAATTCTGCTTCCTGGGGCCTGGCTTGGCGTTGATGGAGGGCTCTGTCTTCCTGTCTCCTGGGCGAGGCAACCACTGCCCTGAACTGGAATTCTCTGGGACAGGGTCCTGCTATTGTGGGGAGGAGAAACAGGGCTCCTACTCAGTGCCCAGGAGACTGAGAGCCATGTGTGGTCTGCCTTCCTGAGATGCAATTTTCTCATCTGTCAAGTGGGAATAATAAATGATAATACCTACCTCGTGGGGTTGGTGTGAAAACAGACATAAATAAATCAAATGTAAATTTCTAAAACTTTGTAGTTGTCAACAAATGGTAGCCATTATCATTGTTGTTGTGATTGCTTTCATTATTATTGGATTTTTATTTTTATTTTTATTGGAACCCAAGTGCCAATTTTTCCACCTCCATTTGGTGAATAGTTTATTCTGTCTCCAATGATTCGTAATGCAACATCTCTATAATGCCACCTCCAGCCATCTCTGTTTAACGCCTGTCTGATCTGGCAATCCCTTGGCCTCATTGCTCATTTTCATAATTTTCTTGACTATTCTTGGCTCTTTACACTTCCATGGGAATTTTAGAACCCCTTTGTTTAATCATCCATATGATTATTCTTCTGTGATTCTTTTCATATCTCTTCTATGTATATTTCTTTCTCAAGGTGGCTTCCCTCATGGTGGCAAAATGGCTGCAGGAGTTCTAGGAATCACATACATACTCCATCATGCACAAAAGGGGAAGAGACTTACCCAGGTAGGCCGCTTCTCAAATCCTGACCCATAGAAACTGTGAAGTAATAAATGCTCATTGTTGTTTTAAGCCAATATGTTTTGAGGTAATTTGTTACATAGCAATAGATAATACAGCAGTTATACCATTTCCCAGCCTTTCCTGCAGTTGACTGAGTTCTCCTCTTAATATGAGTGGAAGTGATGTGTGTCACTCCCAGGCCTGTCCATCATAACTTCCCATATGCAGCCTCCACACTCCTTCCCCTTCCTCCTGGATCAAAGACCTAGGGCAGCCATGGGGGCCACAAGCTAAAGATGATAGAGCCAAAAGGTAGAAGGAGCCAGGCCCTTCATCGCCTGGAGCAGAGCTGCTCAGGAAAACTGCCCCGACCGGGAACACCCACAGTGAATGATTACACAAGTGAGAAATAAACTTTTATGTTAAAGCCTTTGAGATTTGGGGATTTATCTCCTACAGCATTTAATATCATCTTTTTTTTTTAAGGTTTTTTTTTTTTGATGTGGACCATTTTTAAAGTCTTTACTGAATTTGTTACAATATTGCTTCTGTTTTATGTTTTGGTTTTTTGGCTATGAGGCATGTGGGATCTTAGCTCCCTGACCAGGTATCGAACCTGCACCCCCTGCATTGGAAGGCGAAGTCTTAACCACTGGACCACCAGGGAAGTCCCCAATATCTTCTTTTTTTAAAAAATTTTTTGTTTTTGGCCGCGTAGGGTCTTTGTTGCTGTGTGGGGGCTTTCTCTAGTTGCGGTGAGCGGAGGCTACTCTTCGTTGCGGTGTGCGGGCTTCTCATTGCGGTGGCTTCTCTTGTTGTGGAGCGCCGGCTCTAGGCATGCGGGCTTCAGTAGTTATGGCTCGCGGGCTCTAGAGCACAGGCTCAGTAGTTGTGGTGCATGGGCTTAGGTGCTCTATGGCATGTGGGATCTTCCCGGACTAGGGATCGAACCCATGTCCCCTGCGTTGGCAGGTGGATTCTTAACCACTGCACCACCAGGGAAGTCCCCCTAATATCATCTTAATTAATACACTTTTCATATAGCATTTTACAGATCTTTTTTTAATACAATCAACGTTCATTTAAATGTGCTCATATATTTACTGATTTCTTTGCTCTTCATTACTTCCTGCATCTCAGCCATTCCATGTGGAATCTTTTTTTTTTTCCCTGACTGAATTATGTCCTTCAGAATTTCCTGCAGTGAAAGCCCACTGGTGATGACTTGCCTTTATTTCTCCTATACAAGTCTTGTCGGTTCTGCTTTTTAAAGTCACTTTGAAACTATGATGTTGTCTTCTTAACTTTCATTCCTATGGATGAGATGTCAGCTTCAGAGTAACTCTTGCTCCTTTGACGGTAGTTTTTTTTTCCAGATTGGTTCTGAAATCTTTTCGTTGTTTTTGGTTCCTGATATTTCGCTATGACGCATTTAAGTGTGCGGGTTTAAAAAATATATATCTTGGGCTTCCCTGGTGGCGCAGTGGTTGAGAGTCCGCCTGCCAATGCAGGGGATACGGGTTCGTGCCCCGGTCCGGGAAGATCCCACATGCCGCGGAGCGGCTGGGCCCGTGAGCCATGGCCGCTGAGCCTGCGCGTCCGGAGCCTGTGCTCTGCAACGGGAGAGGCCACAACAGTGAGAGGCCCACGTACAGCAAAAAAAACAACAACAAAAAAAAAACCTTTGGAAGTTTATTCTTTCAAAAGTGAAACATCTTATTGTATTATGAATGCTATTGTAGATTTAAGTTTCTTCATTGAAGGGGAAATTATTTCTGAGTTCAGTGAATATATTAAATAAAATTTTTGATGGAATATAACGTCATGGTAAAACAAAGTTCTTATTAAGAAACTGATGGAGCAGAACTATACTTTTAATTGATACAATGCATACGTAATTCATAAATGCAGCAAAACAAACTAGGATGTGGGATCTTCCCGGACCAGGGCACGAACCCGTGTCCCCTGCATTGGCAGGTGGACTCTCAACCACTGCGCCACCAGGGAAGCCCCGTGTTGGGCTTCTTGAATTTGTGGTTTGATACTTCTCAGATTGGTAAATTTCCTCATACTTTGTCTTTTCAAATATTACTTCTGTTGCACGTTCTTTTTCTTTTCTTATGGTTCTTCAGTCACATAGGATAGACTTTCTCACCGTCTCCTTCACATCTGTTCTCACTTTTGCTTTAGTCTACAGATACTTTTTAAAGCCATTTCCATAAGCTTCAGTTTTATTTGAACCTCCTAACTCCTTGTGACGTAGGTAGGGCAGAGTGCCTCTTTTGCCAAAAGGATTATTTTGTCAGCAAGGCAAAGGTGTTTGCCCAAGGCCACACAGCTGGTGGCAGGGCAGGAAGACAGTGAGGCAAGTGGTAGCAAAGAGGCAGGATAATCTAGTCAAAAAAGTTTAAGCTCCGGGGACAGATAGCCAGGGATATGAGTCCTGGACCCACTACTCAGTAGCCTAGGAGCCTTGGACAAGTCACTTAATCGCTTCTTGCTTGGATTTCTCCATCTGCAAAATGGGAACCATAATGACTAACTGGCAGGGCTGTTTGGGGAAGTTCATTAGATAATATATGCAAGATTCCTGGCACCGAATAGGCACTCAATAAATATTTGATCAATGAATTAATAAAGTGTTTAGCCAGCTTGGTGCGCAGTCTCTCAATCAATGTTAGCTATTGCTATTATGCTTAAATTTTATTTATATGTAAATGTATTAGTTTAGTACCGTTGTCATTTCAGCAAGGCCCTCAGAATTTGGGATCCTCTATGGTCTCCTGTCCTCCCACCCCTCCCACCCCTGTCACCCCCCCACACACACACAAGGCTCCCCTAGACTTGCCCAGCCACAGGATGCAGCCCGCCCCGCCATAAATCAGGCCCTGCAGACCCTGGGTCTGTAATTAACAAGCCGAAGTGGGCGAGTCTGGGTGACCCTGCCCACCCCGTCCCAGGGGCTTCCTGCTCCCATAGTCCTCCCCAGAAGGGGGAGGGAGGGCGCAGGAAGGTGGGGGGGGGTCTCTCACACCCCTCTAATTTATCGCCCTCTGTGTGAAGGAGATTTACGAGCTACGAGACCGGGAGCAGGTACTGTGAGGAAGGGGTGGAGGGGGTGGCGACGGGGGGACCCAGGGGCTAGGCGAGGAGGCAGGTGGTCACCCGCCTAAATCCTGCTGGGTGGCCGTGCACGTCCTGCCACAGTTCATGGTCCCCAGGTCCTGGCGCCTCCCTCACCAGGGTCTCCCAGGGCCTGGCTCTGAGCTGGGGGTTCCACGTGCTTACTGATTCTTGACAACATCCTGCAGGTTCTGGTATCTGTCGCCCTGTTTTTCAGATGAGAAAACGAAATCTCAGAGACTTCCTTTGCCCTGACTCCAAAGCTTCAGTTCTGTCTATTGTTCCATCCTCAGTTACTTCTTGGGGGTCGATATGAAAATTTTCCTCCAATTTAGCTGTATCATTCCCCCATAAAGGAAAGAGCCACCTGCTTGGGGTGGGTCAGGGAAGAGGGGAGAGGGAGCAGACATTCTCCAGGCACTGCAGAGGCCTAGCTTAGCTTCAGGACAGCTCTTTGCCGTGACCATTTTTATGCCCACTTCACAGAAATGGAAAGAGTTTGCAGCTTTGCCTAATTTATTGACACAGGATCCTTTTCTCACAGAGCATCTCCCAGGGCAAGCTTTCCAACACACACACCTGTTGAAAAATTGTTAATTGGTTGGTTGTTAACTGAAACCAAGTAGGAGTAGGGCTACACGCAATAGGAAGGATCTTCAGATAACCTCCTTTACCTCTCTGAGACTCCATTTATTCCTCTGTAGATGGGATAATAATAACCACTACCTCAGAGGTGATTTGCGAGGATTAAATGAGACACGCTTGGAACATCACACGACACACAGTAGGTCCTCAGTAATGGCGGTCGTGTACTCTGCTTTGCCGGCACCTCCTGGAGGGAGGAGGCAAGTAAAAGACATTAGCTCTGAGACACATAGCTAGATTCTTGCTCTTCAAAGGTGTTCCTTTGGGCTAGTTCAAAGAGTTTATCGTCCTTCAAATATGGCTGGCTTAAAAAAGAACGTTTTACTCTTGGAATCAGAAAAAATTGGGAGATCTAGGACCGGGTGTGAAAAAGTTGGGCGGTGTCTTGGCGCCCTCTGCTGGTCAAGTAGTGGAACTCCAAGGAGACGGTCCAGCTAGGCCTCTAGGCCTGCGGCCCAAGGCTCTGCCTTTTGGGGCAACACAAATCCGTGATGTGAGAGGAAGTTGCTCTTTTCTGCCCCTGGTCAGCTTCCTCTCGCACTCCTCTCAGGGGCTCTCCAAACTTTTGCCACTTGCAGCCCGCAGTTTTTCCACAGGCCCTCTCTCAGCAGATAGCCCACCCTCACCTCTTGTGTCATAAAGGAAAAACTGAGGCCATCAGGTGGAAACCCTCAACTTCCTGCGAAGGCCTACAAAAATATCTGTCTGCACCCACCTGCGCCTCCTTTCCTCCTGCCGTCTGAAGCTAATTCCCCTCCTCCTGGGGAATAGATAAAATAGATAACTGATGAGCACCTACTGTATAGCTCAGGGAACTTTACTCAGTGCTCTGTGGTGACCTAAATGGGAAAATCCAAAAAGAGAGGGGTTATATGCATACGTAGAGCTGACTCACTTTTCTGTACAGTGGAAACTAACAACAGCATTGTAAAGCAACTATACCCCAATAAAAATTAATTAAAAAGTAAAACATAAAATAATTCCCTGCTGGGCTGGGAAGCCCCTCCCCTCCCATCTCTTACAAAACCTACACTTTGTCCCTCACTCTCCTGTATTTTTAAAAAATTTTTTGAAATAGACTCTTTTAAAAATAATTCTAGATTTACAGAAAAATTGAGAGGATAGTACAGAGAATTTCCATATGCTCTGCACCCAGTTTTCTTTATTATTAACCTCTTACCTGGTACATTTGTTACAATTAATGAACCCATATTGATACATTATTATTATTAACTAAAGTCCATAGTTTATTCATATTTCCTTAATTTCCTAATGTTCCTTATCTGTTCCAGGATCCCATCCTGGATACCACATCACATTTATTTGGTGGAATTTCAAATTATTTGGAATTCTTCTGCACTGGAGATTTGTCTCTTCTCTCCTATTCATTCATTCATTCACTCATTTCATTGTGGACTCATCAATATTTATCTTGTATAATTTAATATAACTTTGGTTTAATACTACTTTATTTTGTTGCTTAAATTTTTCTCTCTCAAATATTTTTAACTTCTTCCTTCTTTGGTGTCAGACACATAGTGATATTATGAAGGCTTGTTCCATGATATTTATCGAAGCACTATTTCAAATAGCAGATATTGGAAATAACCTAAATGCCTATCAGTTGGGTTAGAATGATTAAATGAGTTCTGGGTATAACCATTTTATGAAATACTAGGTTGCTCCCCCCAACTCCCTGTCACTTTCTTTCAGTGAAATAGATCTCTGTATACACCTGCATGGAAAAATATAGTGATTAAGGCCACGGGCTCTGGAGACAGGCTGAGTTCAAATTTTGGTACTACGGCCTTGGGCAAGTTACTTAACCTCTCGAGCATCAGCTTTTTTAATCCATAAAATGGTGATTACAAAAAAAAAAAAGAGGTAATTACAAGAGAATCTATTTCGTGGGATTGTTGTGAGAATTAAATAATACATGGAAAGTGCCCAGAACTATGCCTGGCACATGGTAAGCTTCAATAAATGTTAATTATTATTGGTATTATTATGGAAGGATCTCCAAGACATTGTGTTGAGTAAAAGGGGCAAGTTGAAAAATACTTAAAGCATGTTACCATATGGTATACGTATTCATTACCTAATAATAGGTAACACCATATGCATATACAGTGTGACACTGGATCAAGTCTATTCCATATGAGGGGAAAAATCTCCCTCTGGCCGGCATCTCCTGCCATGTATGCTCCTAGAGGGAATAGTTTCTATTTATATCTCTTTATCCCAGCAACTGGGAGAACTGTGGGACAGTAATAGTAATAAAAATAGCTAACATTTATTACTCTTGGCTTTTGCCATGAGCCAGACCCTGTGCTAAGCTTGTTTTATGGATTCTTTCATTTATTTCTCCCAAAAAGCCTATGCAGTAGTTGCTACTATTACCTCCGTTTTACAGATGGGGAAAGTGAGGCCTAGAGAGGTTTAGAGCTAGCTAGCAAGCAGTGGAGCCAGGATTCAAACCCAGGCAGTTAGACCTTCCATAATCCTTTACCTAGATTCCCCAATTTTTAGCATTTTGTCCCATTTGCATTATTATTCATTTGCTCTTTATATATGTATATATTTATGTTTTTTTCCTCCTGAACAATTCAAAAGTTACAGACATCCTATCCTGCTCCTTTTACCCCTAAAGACTTCCATGTGTATTTCCTATGAACAAAGACGTTCTCTTACATAACCTGAGTACGATTGTCAAAATAATCAATACTATTATCTAATCTACAGTCCATATGCAGATTTGTCAATTGCCTCATTAATGTCCTTTTGAGCTCTGTATTTTTTCCCCCTGGTCCATGCATTGCCTTTGGTTGTCATGTCTTTTTAGCCTCCTTTAACTGGGGGCAGCCTTTCCCTGTCAGAGGCCTCACTCTCAATCCCCATGTCACAGGGGTGAAGCTTAGCAGAGCAGGAAT